>NC_083633.1:740909-1075909 GCF_963584025.1 Labrus mixtus
TAGTTTATAAGATAATGTTAGCTAAACTAGATGTTAACATACTGATTCATTGCAGAAATCGGTTAGTGATGAAAAATGATGCAAAAAAGCAGAAGGTAAGACAGCCTATTATATTCCATGGTACTTTACATTAATGACTATCTTCTTTGCGTTTGTAGAAGCTGAATGTGCTGGTGTTACTCTTCTTCCAGGAATTCTTTGAAAGGAGAAAAATGCAACAGAAACTGAAAAACTTGGGTATTGCTCTGCCATCATCACCTAGAGGTACCACCTCTGGTAGTATGGACCTTGTGACTCTGTTTATCGTCAACCAGATTGCTGCTAAGAAAGAAAATAAAGGTGATTAGTCAAGTTTGAGCATTGTAAAAAGGTAATAAGATACAACTGTCATCAAGGTTATAAAAAAATATTGATTGAAGAAAGGAAAAACATCATCAGGTCAGGACAACAATCATGTCATAATCCCTAATACTAACCTTAAATTAAGTGAAATATTAGAAAGCAAGTAAGAATATTGAACTAATGTCATATAATTAGGGTATTTTTTGTGAGATTTACCTGAATAAAAACAATGTTATTATAACAAACTTTGTTATTAAAAGCATCAAGGAATTTTTAATTTCTAATATATATGAAAATTGTTTTTGTTGTTCAGAATTGCTCGTGTTCATAAAGACCTCAGTATGACAAAATATATTGTTAATGTGTTTCAGATCCTCCTGAAGTGGCAGTTCTTGGCAGCCATAAAGGAGGATCTAAGCATAAGAGGAATGAAACTCTGGTACTTCCAATGAGTCCCTGCTCGCCATCACAGCTGGATCTTGTTGAGAGCCAGTCTCAGTTTAGGTACAGTTGGCTTGTGGTTTCTAATTAAGGAACTTCAGTCATAACCAGAATATTGACTATACACTGAAGCAGTTGAGAGTGGTAGAAGCCTATGTCTTCGAGATTCATTCACTTTTTGGCTTTAAAAATCATAATCACGCAACCCAAACATTACCCATAAACTCCTTGATTACCACTGAATACCTTTTTTATCAAGTACAAACTTGCAACATTTATTCAATTTATTATTTGCCAATGTCTAGCATTCAAGGAACAAGAAAAGGAAAGAATATTATCCCACAAGGATTCAAAAGTCGACAGGTAAGTCACCTTAAAGCTACTTATATTCACCTTTTTGTCTTCAAAACATTTCTTGTCTATGGAACATTTGGTGAACGATTAGGCTTTATATAAGAAGTGGACGTTTCCATAGTGACCACACCTGGTCATTTTTGGACTATTTCGTTGAATCTTAGTCCGCAATCCCATTTATGGCCACCACAATCTATAACTTTGTGGGGCCAAGGCAGGACTGCTCCACCCCCAGCCTGATTGATAAGTTACTGTGCTTGCTTGCACCTGTGCTTGCTTGCACCTTGCCTATCGCCTTGTCTATTGCAGGTAGCTTTGCCCCTCAGTTTATGCTTCTTTATTGTCTGTTTTCATCTAAATGGGACTGTAATTTACAAAATGAACACTCTGCTGTATTGAATAAGGCTTGTAACTAGCAAGAGACCATGTTAAAGACCAAGAAAATGTTAACTGTGATAAAAAATCAAGTGAGGAGTTGGGTCATTTTCTCATTTGGTTCCATACAATTGGACTCTTTTTGAAACCACTTAAGTCACTTCTGAATCGGCTGAAACTAGAGGCTACATCAACTCTTTTGAGCAGTTTATGGTTAGGACCCTTTTGCTCACTTTCTTTTTACCCCTCTAGCTGTCACCAGTGCTGGAGTCAGCTTTCTCAGACAACAGTGCAGCTGACTACCTGCCCCCCACAACTGACCCCCGCAGCCCATTCTCCTCCATCTCATCAGCTTCCTCAGGTCAATATTGTGTTGCAAAGTTCTATATACATCACACTCCTGAATTATTTTTACAACCGTAACTTCACATTTTTTTGTTGAACAATCAGAACATTTAGGCCGATCCACCATTGTTTCCCCAGGAATGTTCTCCATGCAACAGGGAAAAAAGACACAGACACAGTTACCTCTGCACTATTCTTCTCCAGCCTGGGACACCTCAACACTGGAGCAGACTGAGGTAAGGTAAAGAAAATTAACATTTGTTAAAAAATGGTTTTACCTTTATACAATCATAATAAATATTATATGTAAACTATAACTGGACTTCACATGCAACTTCACAGGCTTTTTTTCTGACAGCTCAACGGGTACAGCCAGTGACATGAGGAACAAGAATCCATTGAAAGTTTCTTGTCACCTATCACAGATCTATTTTTTAAAAAGTAATCAAAATTTCTAAAATATCAGTGTCTCTATGCAATTTGAACAGACTTCAACTTTAATTATTTCAAAAACTCTACAGTAAAATCTGCTTAAAATTCCATTGAAAGTTTCTTGTTTGCTAGCATTGTCTCTTCAAATGCAATACTGCATTGTTTAGGGTAAAAAATGGACCATAACATGATATTAAATGTTTAACCGTTGAAGCGGTAGCTCACAGTGGGTGTGATTAGCCTTGTTAAAGACACTTAATATGGTGTGGCACGATCACGGACTGTCATACCTCAATCATCGCTGAAAATGTCCTGGAAAAGTCCTGGAAAATGATCTCTGGAAAAGAGTTGGAACCCTGGGGTGCTGAATGAGTATAGTATCCACTGACTAATATCACACAAACTAAAATAAATCTGTTTGACCAATGTATCCTGTTGTTGGGAACTATCTGTGAGCTTTTAGGAAGCTTCTAGCCTAAACACTTGACATTGTCTTTTAAAAAATGATAATTAGCATGATATTACATCTGAACTTATTTTGCAAGTTTCAGCCTTTCTCTCAGGCTAGAGGCATGATGGACAGTAACCCCTGGTCAAATAGATCAAACCCACCCCTCTACCAACTGGAGACACCCACAGCAGCCCAAACCCTGTTTGGAAGCCCAGAGAACTAGTGAGGAAACCAGAAATGGAGGTATTTTTTTTCTGTGGTTGAATTAAAAACTCTAAGCATATGCATGTCATCACAGTATCACAGAGGCCAGAGACCATGCAGAACACCAGGTCACCTTCTCTCTCCACCAACCAGAGGACACGGAGCCGGTGTTGGATTTCACTCTTCACCAGGCAGAGAGGGAACAGCAGTTTCAGGAAGATGTCTTTAGGGGCTTCAGCACTGAAGAATGTGGAGTAGATGGTGAATACTGCTTGCAACTTTTAAATAACCATAGTGACCTTTTTTATGATTAACAGTAAGGTTGATTTCAGTTTCTCATGTTGGGAGAGGAAAGTCAAAGATCTATCTCAAAGATGAAACACCTGCCACATCTTCAACACCACAGTAGGTGTTTATACATGGAAATGCTTGAATATATTTTTATATTTTATATGTAATATGCTGTAATATGTTGTTTTTTAACTTCACTGTTAGAACTGTCCCTGACTCACCAGGCATGGAAGTAGAGGTAAGTTATTACAAACAGTACATGAGAGTGTGTGTGTGTTATCCTTCACTGACCACAGATCCGTAGAGTTTGTTTTTGTCATTGAATAAACATTGAATTAGAAATGAAGAATATACACCTCTAAGTAAATGATTAATAACATTTTAGCTGTCGCACTAATCATCATGAGGTTTATTAAAGGGCATAATGTGCTTGTGATGTAAGGTTAATTTACAGGTCATTTTGTTGTATTTACAGCTCTCCAACTGCACAGACATGAACTGTTGTAAGTGTCTGACTCTGAAGCATCACTGATTAAGCTATTCATTTATTGTGTACATGCTGCAAAAATACAATAACATGTTTTTCGTTGCAACACAACAGCTTGTCTTCAACACAACTATGGTCCAATGAGTGGCTGTGACATGTCACCAAGTTACCCTTGTGCAAAAGGTTACCTCAGTTCCGACTCAGATGATGTAAGTTTGAGATATTTTGCTGTTGTACTGTACTTGCAAACGTGAAAAGTAAAAGTTTAGTTTTAATTTTGTTACACATAGTGTGTTGCTTTTAATTATTACAACACCCTGAACACATACATGTACACATTATGCTTCTAAACAAATGATCTCCCAATCAACAGTTGTCAGAAGGAGTTATTACTAAAAAATATGCACTGGAAGATGGGAAATGTTCATTTCACAGTACCATTGAGAAAATACTTTTCTCGTGACACATTGGATCACCCTTGACAGATTGTCGACTTTGCAAAAAAAAAACTTGACAATGACAATGTTGACAATGAATACTTCGCCAAATATTAGTAACCACATTTTCCTTAAGCAATATCCAATATTAAAATGTTAATTTGTTGTTTTCTTACTGTATTTTAGGATCAACAATGCTATCATTCTTGTCCCTCTGCTGTCTCTTCATATATGGACCAAGTCTGCTGTGAAGTTAGCCATAATTCAAACCTTGGCTTACAGGACAATGAACAACAAAGGCACATCCAATCAAGGCTTCCCACCCCACCCCTTAAACCCCAAATCAACCTCATAGATAATCAGGAAGTTATAGAGTACATGGCTGGCTCAGATAAAGGTGTGGGAAGTAACAGACAACATACAGGAAGTGGCACAGCTCAGTTTGAATCGGAGCTGTGCAAGAAAACATCCAATGAAACTCAAGATGTGGGAACTCAAACTGATGACAAACCCACGGCTGAAACATGTGATTCCTCCACTCAGTGCAGCTTGGTTTTACACAGTGCAACCAAAGCCACTGCATTCAACTTGTGCCTGCCACCTTTTGATCTGCCAGTAATGCATTCAGCCACAAGGAGGCAGACTCATACTACATCAGGGCCAAATACACAGGCAGTGTCAACAGGCAATGGAAGGAATGGAGGGAAGCACATGCCCTGGAACAACAAGAAATCCAGAGCCAGTTCCCTATCAGAAAACAAGATTATAAACAAATTCCCTGCTATCAACAGTGATGGAAAAGGGATCCCACAGAGACCCATAAACCCCTTTCTAGATGTGCTGAGCATGACTTATGGCAAAGGTATGACATAAAGAAATAAGAAATATTTAGTGTAATTCAAATGATGCAGAATCCTTTGACAAAGACAACACATCCTGGATATTTAGTTGAATTCTCATGTTCTCTCCTATTGTTACCGACTTAGGTGAGGAGAATAGAGAGGGCAAAGATGAGAGAGTGCAAGAAGAAAATGGCCGGCTGATGAAAGATCTGTCAAATGAAGTGAGGGAGGAGGTCACATGTGCCACAAAGGTAAACAGACTCACAGAAGAGACCCAAACACTTCAGGAAATAGTCGACATTTTGCTCTTGCTCAACCAGAGGAAAGATGAGTGACAGTCAGAAGGAAGGAATTAAAGCAAGGCAGATGGATGAAGGCAGAAGGAAACAAGCTGTTTCTGTATAGTTCTCTATTTAACATACTATTTAAGTTCATTTTATGCATGTTTACCTCATAAACTATAGTGTGCTAATGTTTTGAATAGAGACTGAAATAAAGCCCCAAAGCGTTACTATGATTCATAAGTTTATTTCTTTCCCAATATACATATTCAAGTGTCATGAAGATTTATTTTCTTTAGAATATAAAGTCTAGCAAAACATTTACAGCTGGAACATTAATCAAATATACTATACATCACTTTTTCTTTTGTAATTCCTGGTAAACAGTAGAAACACACATAGTTGATTCACATTGAAAAAAAGTGCAACCTTTCACCATAAATACACATTTAATACTCCCTCTGCCGTAGAGAGGAGGAGTTACACAACTTGTTGTTAACGGCTGAACAGCACATAATATCTTAACAAGAAGCAGCCTGAAACAGCTATCCTAAATATTTGGCCAACACAACTGTCATTGCACTATAGTGTTATGGAGATTTGTCTGCACGTGGTAACTGTAATCATACTTGAAGTATAAAAGTAATTTGTGTGGTGTTTACAAAGCTCACCCTGGATGGATCATTCTGACAGTGGAAACAATACCTTCAAACTTTGAATTGTCTTCAGCTAGTTTTATCAAGAATTAAACTAGTCTCCAATTGGATGAAATGTAAACAGGCCCATTTTAGGACATTTCAAGACCGTTAAATCTTTAAAACTAAATACCATGAAGAAATGATGTGAATCTCTATGTCAATCATTTTCTTCTGATGGTATCAAAGCTAAAAATATCACAATAACTGATGCTAGTGCTTCATTCTACTTTGAGGGGTTACTACATTGAATAAACAGCTTCTTATTTGAGAAGTTTATTTAACAATGATATTATATCTCACCAGTTAATAATGGATTGAGACCAGTTTGCCTAATTTAAGAATCGTCCTTTACATCAGTGGTTCTCGACTGATGTATCCTCAGGACCCACCACTAACTGCTTCATGACAAATGCGTCCCCAAATTTAGGATATTTTTCAACCAATCAGAGTACTTAAAAATTGTGCAGTTTTGTCCTTAGGCGGTACAAAACATGTGACGCAGAGCGATGAAATGGAACGAAACAAACATGTTTAAAATCGATTTATAGACTTTGATAAAGTTTTTTTTCCAGGCACACATTTGCGACCCACTGAAAACGGTTCTGCTACCCACTTTTGGGTCCCGACCCACCAGTTGAGAACCACTGCAGTTTACATGATCTCTTAGAGAGAAACCTGTTCATTGGACACAGTTACAGCTCCGCCTTATATACCTAATCTGTATTATTACACAAAGGTACTACGTAGTCTACTTTCAAGAGTTTTTGCTACACAAAAACATCTGAATATCTGACCAAAAGATGTTACCTCACAAAGTTATACAAATTTACAAAACAACATTGCAAATTACCCTAAAGCTTACTCCTTGAATGTTGACACAAAAAACCACATAGATATGCTTTGCTTTTTGTACATAAGGCTATGGAGGAAGACAAAAATCTAAAAACATGAAATCATAGTAAAAAAATAATATTTCATCACTTTTGAAGTTGCATTTATGTACATGTCAAATAAATAAAAAGCTATGTAGACCCACTTCTCTTAACATACATGACATACCATGACATAATACATCAAGTTCAGGGATTTGGACTCAAAAACAGCCATTAGGCACCTTCACAATACACAGGCACTAATATTATAATCTTCAAGGTGTAATGAAATACTTAAAATACAAGTCTCAATCAGGAAAAAAATGCATTAGTCAGTTAGTCATTACATCCTACAGTATATCCTGCAATAACAACCACCAACCATGAGTGGTTCATGACATATAGAGGAGTCTGACATGGGTTCATGTTGCAGGTTTTGGCAACCGAGTGACACAAGAACACTCCATGGCATGAAGTTAAAAACTGACAAAGGGGTTAAAGATCTAACCCTGAGAAAGCTATGGTTTTGAGTTATTTGTTGCAAAAGTTATCATATAAATAACAATGTTTTAAATAGATGAATAATAAATAAACCAAAGCAACCAACCCTGTTTCTTTCAGTGCTACTAGATTGGTGAGTGGTTTTGCTTAGGCACCAACTAACATTTCTAGTTTTCTAAACTTGATCGATATACTGTACATCTCTGGTGTTTGCGTTCCATGAAGAAAGATCAGTGAGCACAAACTACGACTTTCATCAGATGAAGAGCTAACATTAGTGTGCTGTACTACTAGCATTATGAACATTTAAATGAGATGTATTTCTTATAGAAAGGCATAATGGTAGCTCAGATTAACCATAGTCACAACTTCTGTGGATGCTCAGACCTGGTTTTAAAGAGCACATGTAACAACGTATTTGGATGGAGCTCTAAATGGAAACATATTCTGACATAATGCTAGGATGGCTGTGTCATCTTTCAGTTGTTGTAATTTATGTACAGAATCATTTAAAAATCCTGGTAGAGCATATTATCATCTGTGTTCAAGAGAGAGGGAAGTGTGGTGTATATTTGTGTTCAACAGTCATGTTTCCTGTTCGAGTGTCCACTAAGACAGTTATGTGTTGAATGTAGGTATTTGGTGTACATGGTTGACCAATGATGGAGTCAGTTTATCCTCAATTTAAAGAATAGACAAATCAAATATTCATACTCATTCTACTAGCTGATAAAAGCATTGTCATTGGATTTAGATTCCTGATTTGAAAGTGAACTCACTCACATTCCTGATACAAGCAAAAGGTCTTAAACACTGATTCTTTACCGCTTAATGAGAGTGACCAGTGGTCTCTCTTATGCTTACATACAGAAGAGGAAAAATCAATCAGACAACACATTAGCATGTTTCAGTAATCACCAAAGTGAGTGAAACACCTAAAATTAAGTCTACTGATACGAAGCACACTAGTCTACATCAGAGGCGTCGTTGTCCGATAGATGGTAGTTTGAACCTTTGACTCTAATGTATTCAACCTGCCGTCCTTCGTCTGAATCTGAGGCCCCGCAGGAACAAAGCTGGTTTTCAAACAGTGCCTCAATCTCCTCCAGACGGCGGCCTTTTGTCTCTGGCAGGCACCCGAATATGAAGAAGAAACCCAGCAAAGCCAAGCTGGAATAGAGGAAGAAAGCTCCTGGGGAGATGAAAAAAAGAGCACACTGTTACTAAGGACAGCCACCCACAAGCAAAAGAAACAAAGAGCTGCAGTTTTCAAGAGCAGTGTCACTTGTTATCTACAAGATCTGTAGTCACTTCTCCAGAGGAAACCAAACACTGGTGGTCACAGCGGATCCTGAGGGCAGCTTATATTGGATGTTGACTGCCCAATGAACTTCTATGGACAATTGTGCACTGGCAAATGGAATTGTTTTACCAAATTGAAGAAATACTTCCAAGCTGCTTGTCATCATATGTTAAATAGTAGTATGCTCCCTGTCAACATGGCATCACAGCAAGGTTAACAGGAGATGGCTCCCAGTTACTGCTCGCATCTAATTTAAAACTCTGCTGCTCGCTAACAAAACAGACACAGAAACGTCTCCTCCTTACTTTAACTCTCTCATCCAGGTCTACACTCCCTCCCCCCCCACTACGCTCTGCCAATGAAAGGCGTCTGATCCAACCTTCACAACAGGGTCCTAAGTCTCTGACTAGACTCTTCTCCTCTGTCGCCCCCCTGTGGTGGAATGAACTACCAAACTCCATATGATCTGCAGAGTCCCTCTGCACCTTTAAGAAAAAGCTAAAGACCCAGCTCTTTCATGAATACCTACTAACTTAATGATGATGGTCTCCATATTATTGATGATAATGATGGTAATGACGATGGTTTTTGTTTGATAATGATGACTTATAAGATGGTTTCTATACTGATTAGAGCTCTCAAGAACTGCCCTCAATGTTGTGCTTTGCCTCTGGTCACTTCCTGTCAGCACCTGTGTGTCCAATCAGACTCAAAGCTGATCGTTTGCTCTTACTGACATTGTTCCCTTTTTTCTAGATCCTCGCTTGTGTTGTTCTTACTCTCTGATGTACGTCTCTTTGGATAAAAGAGTCTGCTAAGTGAATTGTAGAATTGTAGATGGATACACTCAGAGAAAAAGCAACTGAGAAGAATTCATACAGAAACATGCTCGACAGAGGTCTAATATTATTCCCTGACCTCCTGTTAACTCTGTTTGCTACTTGTCAAAGCAGAATGTTATTTTTAAAGCTACAGCCAAGTATGCATTACGCCAACTACCATTACCTTTTCTTTGACATCATTATGTTTTTCATTGTTAGTGAATATGTTTTACACACTAGATGAAGGGAAGATGGACTAAAACAGGTAATTAACCTGCCAGATCTCAGGATGACTCCACAATCACCCCTGATGGATCGATTTGGCAGCTCTACAAAAGGTCAGTTCCTTCCTGTCTGAGGAGAAACCTGCTGTTGAAGCACATTGACTTGAGGATGTATGGATGAGGGTTAGGAATAAAAGGTTGGCAACACCTCAGGGTATCAGTCAGCTGCCACCTTTTCTTGTGTTATGAAAGAACTGATGGGGGGGTTTCATCAGGAATGACAGAATTGGATGATGATTGACAGCATTCATTATTGGTAGTAATTGTCTGACAGGAATGTTCAGCCTGATTAAAATGACATGCTTCAGCTTGGGTGTATAAAAATTGTTAGAGTTTCCCTGCTTTGTCTTTATCCTATTTTTTCCCCACAAATATAACGAAAAAGGCTCCAAAGATAAAAAAATTTTTATGTTAAAAAGAATCACAGATTAGAACCTCACCATAGTAAGTGAAGTACTGCGCCAAGTGGAGAAAGGTGACAGACACGAGGATGTTGAAGGTCCAGTTGACTCCGGCTGCACAAGCGTTCCCTGTGCTCCTTGCCCACAGAGGGTAGATCTCTGAGTTGATGGTCCATGGCATTGGACCCATCCCTGAGAGAAAGATCAACGATTACATCATGAGGAGACAAAGACAAAGGACCAACAAGAGGGGCAGCAATATAGTTTATTGGGATCACAGTGGATGTGTCCACACCTGGCCAAAATAATGACTTTTGTGTCCTATTGATTGAACATTCAGATCTTGGTGCATTGTTTCAATATTTAAATAACATCAAAGCAGGCTCAGCGTCGTGTGTAATGCAAGGTGCTCCATGTGGCTGGGCATTGGCACAGTGGTGCTTTAAGCTACATATTAACATCAGCAGTAATCTCATCACATGGTCCTTTCAGTAGGAGCTTTCTTGATATGACTCATTGTTCTGCAGAAGATGAAGATTGTTCAGAGTATTATATACAACTGTTCAACTTTTTTTTTTTTGCATTTGAGGGAACAACATGGAGGTATTTAAGTTTTCATCTTAACAGCTAAGCCAATATGGACCAGATACCTTGTGATGCTAACAAAAAAGGGATTTTTTTAAATCTACAATTCTATGACATGACAATTGTACGTAGTTGTGAGACAACACATACATTAATGTTAATTTTAACATATAAATAGGAAAAAAAAGCTGATTTTAAATAACCAAACATTATGGGAAGAGTACTCATAAAGGTTTAATTAAAAAGGTTGTTTTAAACAAAACACAAACCTTATGCAGAAGAGTGAATGTCTAAGGTTTAAACACCCACCTGGAGCAAAAGCGGCCAGGTAGAGCACAAGACCCAGTAAAACCATCCATGAGAAGGAGGTGGGACAGTAGTTGTAGGCCCAGTACGTCTGATCTTTCATCAAACTGGAGTTGGAGCATCTAACAGAGGAAGGCACACTCATTGCTTTTTGTTGGTCACATTTAATAGAAAGGTGTTCCCATTAAGAGGTTTAACTAACTAGCACAATTCATATTTACAACATAATCCCATTCTATCAAGAAGTGTTCCCACTGCATTTAAACCCCCCTCGGTTGTATCCTTAACACTATCACATACTCACAGAGCATCCTGTGACTCACCTGCCCCATGCTGAGTGCTCAGTGGTGGCCTTATTGACTGGAACACAGGAGGAGGTGAAGAGTGCTGAGCCATTCTCACGGTAACAGAAACCACACCTCGGGTCCAGCATGCAGGGCTCACACAGCCTGCAAGCAAATCAGCAAACAATACAAACATTAGCTTTAACTTAAGTGAACACAATCAATCACAATGCATGGTATCTCTCAAATTCACAATTTACTGCATTTTTCTTTTTTTTTTTGCTGCTGTTTTCTAGACTAATGACATACATTACATATAGCATGGTGTTGTCGATGCAAGCAAACATATTTAATACCATTGCAAAAGATGGTATGACAGAAAATAACATTTTCAAACCCCCATATTAATACTCTTAAGAATTGTCTCAAATTAATAATAATTTATGAATGAGATGTTCCCCACACTCTTGACACAAAAATGTGAAATCAAACACAATCCTCATTCCACCTTTATCTGGTCGTATCTGCTGTCTTCATTTATAGCAAGTGTACTAGGACATGTGAGAGGAATGATGGTGAAATGCTGATTTACTGATAATCATTTTTAAAGATGCACACTCAGTGTCACCGGGTGTTGTTATAGTACTTGTATCATGTGCAATAATTATGTCTTTGTATGCAGTCTGCTGACATCCTGTTTGCAGGACAAAATTCTCTGGAACTAAACAAACAATCTTCTACCAATATCAGAGGGGAGCGAGAGCAAATACTGCATGGTGAGAAGTATCACTTAACAGCTTCAGATAAGATTTGAAAAATGCAATTTAAAATGTGCGTATATTCTTTCTTTACATGCATTACTTTAAAAAGTATTAACAATTAATTGGTGTTTTTTTCCAGCACCAGGTATAAGATCAATTAAAAAACAGTTACATGAAATATACAAATATTTTATAGGGGTGGAGAGGGAGGTTGGGGTGGGATATATTGGGGGAATTATTTTCTTTGCCCCCCTCATTTGCCATTATTCTTTACTTATTTGTATACTGTCTGTGTTGTGGTAATCCAGGGGAGAGAGATGATTCAATCTTTGTTTGCCCCTTTTGTCTGCTGTTTTCATCCCTTCTTTTGAAATGTATTGTATAAGGAGTTATGTATATGATATACTGTATATGATTCTCCTCTCCTGTATATTTGTGGGCTGTTGTTAAAACCACAACATCTTGTTTTTCCTTTATTGTAAGTGACAATGTTTAAACATAAATAATAAAAAATTGATCACAAAAAAAATGAAATATAAAAATAAAAACAATGATCTGCATTAACAAAAACAGCATCTAGTAGCTGCTTCTGTTGCTATGATAACAGAGTGAAAGGTACGACAGTAGCTGCTCCTTCCTAATCTTTATATGAAGTGGAACAAATTGAAAGCCCATCTTATTTAACTCACGTCAGCACTACATTTCTCTTCACTGCAACACAAAATGATGCTGCTCCAATATGATGCTGCTCCTTCACTTTCATGTCTTCATCATTTTAATGGATCATAAACTTGCAATGACTTTTAACTGTCTTTTTCACACAGTATCATGCATCCAACAACTGCATATTCTAGACAGTTTTTATGTGAATATTGTTTATATATAGGTCAGTGGGAAACATAACTCATAAAATCAGGCAGCAGTTATTATTTCAGCTGGCAATTTCTTTTTTGACAGTCACTGACTAGAAATATGGACCATGCTTTGGTCTTCTTCTGTCTTCTCATAGTTTCAATGCATGAATGGAAATCTTATTGAGAAGCATTTCTACAAGTAACATAGTAAACTCCACTGGAGACATCATAATTCTTCTATGGTGCTCCAATCAATGAACTTTGAGAGGCCTGTGGTGGCCGCGATGCTTCCATGCAGCCTTGGTCAGTGAGATGATGTGTGGGCTCATATGAAGCCACCACAGTACAGTGAGGTAAAAGCACTCATCTCTTCAAATTACTGCTCTGTTTGTGTGTGTGCTGGTATGTGTGATAGTGAGTGGGTGCTGGGCAGCCAGTCCATTACGTGCTGTTTGTTGTTATGATGAAAGAGCGTCGATACACATGAGTTTCATCTTGTGTCTGTGTAAGTGAGAATAAATTGGGAACACAGAGTTATCTGATCTTTGAATTACATGAAAACACACTCAGGGTCTCTGCGTGTCTTTGCCCTTTGTTGCCAACAGAGACTGTAAAGAGAACTGTAGCTGATTTAGCTTTTAAGCTCTGGAGATTTTTATGTACACAGCATCTTTAGAGTACTGCAGCTCTGACAAACCATTGCTTTAACCAGTCATAACCAGTGAAGATTACAACAGAGTAATCTTTAGCCCCCCCCCCCCCCCCCCCCGCACACACACACACACACACACACACACACACACACATTTCTGTTTTCAGAAACTTTAGAAAGGTGTAACTGTTCTTTATCCAAACTCTGCAAAGTCTTTTTTTTGTATTGTAGGGATTGCAATTAGAATTGGGAGTTAAAGGGCTCAAAACAATAAACATGAGGTGATATGTAGCTTATAATGAGCTCTAATTGCCCAATATGTTTTGCTTGTGTTTGGTAATAAAGGCAGGCTATAATGAGTCATTTAAAAGCAGCTACGCAGGTTAATGAACGCTTACTGGATGCATTTACTCACTGGTATTTGGAGCAGGTAGTGTTGGCCAAAGATGGGTCCGATGGATGAAAGGTGACAGGAGGACTGTACTGGGCAGACATCAGAAAACCGATGGCCAAGAGACTCAAGCTCAAACAAGTACCTGTTAGCAAACACATTTGTAAATGTGTTGAGAATCAGGAATCTGGTTCATCCAATGTAATTGTGTCCATGTCGAATAAACATGGTTATTAGGATTTGTAAGGGTTAAAAACCTGATGTAGAACGAATTAGCCGATTACCTATGAGACTGCCCAGGGTGAGCTTCCTGCGCCCCACCCTGTCCACCAGCCACACTCCTAGTAGGGTGAACAGGAAGTTGGTGAGGGTGGTGAGTCCAGCCAGCCAGATCGCAAGCCTGTCGTCCCGCACTCCTGACATCTGCAGGATGGTGGCGCTGTAGTACCTATGGGAAATAAGGACAGAAGAAAATGAACTACTTCATTTTTTTTTACATTTCACCAAACATTTTAAAGCCCCCCCCCTCCCCCTTTATACCAAAATAAAGAGTCCAAGAATTGCATTGTGTTTTTTGGTTCTTAGTTTTATAGTTTGGATCATAGCTGTAACTCTTGAGCTGTGTTTCATAATAACCAACAACAGGGGGTTCCGTCAGGGAAGCCCAGAGACTGTGGAAATTACCTCCTTTATATAGCCCCTCCAGGCCAAAGTTTAGACCTCTATGGTTTTCCTTATTGGACGTAAATGCCCCTCTTTCAATGGATTCTCCTGAACACCCGGCCATAGGGTCTTATCTCTGCAGTCCCTCAGATCCCCCTGTAGGAATGGTGCTTCACACGGCTTGTATTGTCAATCATAGGGTCATGGAGTAACAAGTAATTCCTACAATACCCGTGCAAAATTACCTTATCTTTTCTATACTCGTCTTACTTGTCTGGATAGGTTTGGCATCGACCAGCAGATTTGACAAAAGTTTTAGCTGTATTGTGTTCTAGCCAACTCCAAGGGTCTAGTCAGTGTGGGTGAGACTTATTCTACTGTCTGTTTTCATACCCTCTCTCACTCTCCCTCAACTCTCTCTGGGATTTTCTTTCCCTTTAAATGTTGATTTTTGCCCAACTGGTTTCAAGACTTTTACCATAAAATGTCATGAGAGAGAATCCATGGGTCTATCTGTGTCCAAGGGTCTAATCTGAGAGTATTAAGGGGGTTCACATGAGTTAAAAAAAGTGTCTTACAACCAACTAACTTTTAAATAATCTTGAGCACTACATTTGTGAGAACTTGTAGGGTGTCAGGGCTCCTTTTACAAGGATGATGTAAGGAAACTACTGGGATGTAGACAGTGGGTTAGACCCAGTTACCTGCAGGGCAATCTGTGTAATTGGCAAGCTGCTTCAACATTATGAAAGAGCAGCAAGGGACCTGTGCTAGAGCTATTCTACCCAGCCTTGTACAAGCAAACCTTTTGAGCATATGGCATGGTTGAGCCAAAGTAATGTGGCAATGAATGTTCTTGTGGCAGCCACATAAGTGTTTTTAATGCTTTCCATTGGCTTTCCAATGTGCCTTCGAGGCATTGGTATGATTCCCTTTCACCAAAGGCCTAATACCTCAGTCTTTTTTTCAGGCCACAGATTACCATAATATACCATTCTTAATAATAAAGTTGGAAAAGAGGGCAAAATAGATTTCTCCATTTTGGGAATTTTGAACACAAATCGTAATGTGCTCAGCCCAGATTCGTGTCTCCTGCAGGGATAGAAAAGGAGATTTAAACTCTCTAAATAAAGTTTCACGTTATAGACAGTCATACAGGTTAGCCTGTTAACCTGCTCACTCAGATGTTCATTTTCAAAGCACATCAAGGGGAAGTGCCACTATTGGAGATGTGTTATGGAAGCGACTAGTGATCAGAATTCAAATGATAATGAAAATAATTGAAAATGAAAATGCATTAACAGAAATGCTTTTTAATTTTCAGAATATGGGTGTATTATTTGACTCAAAAATAAAATTATAACTAATTTATCTAATTTGCATTTTAGTTTTCATCGTCAAAAATGCACATTCTTTGACTAAATTAAAATGAAGAAGAAAATGACATTTGCTTTTTTATTTTCAAAAAATGCCCTGCTAAATTTGTGTCATTATTCAAATGAAAATTCTAATTTTAAAATGAAAATGCAATAACAGAAACATGTTTTAACTTTCAGAATAAAGGTGCATTATTTGACCTATATTTAGGTCTCACGACAGTCTAATCCCAGCTCACGTTCCCTATTAGTGGGTGAACAATCCAACGCTTGGTGAATTCTGCTTCACAATGATAGGAAGAGCCGACATCGAAGGATCAAAAAGCGACGTCGCTATGAACGCTTGGCCGCCACAAGCCAGTTAGGTCTATGTATGCATATTGTATGCATAATTCAAATGAAAACGAAAAGGTCTTTGGCTTTTCTTTTTCAAACTTGCCGTGCTAAAAAGTTCCCATAATTCAAACCAACTCGAAAATGAAATGGCAAAGTGGACGGCGCAGGAAAGTGATGTGACATAATGTGTGAGGTGGGGTCCTGGACATCACCTTCCATCTTCTCAAGGTTTAGTTGTTCAGTATTGTTTCTGAATCCACATAAACATCCACACTTCCACCACTGGCACATGCAATCAATGGTGACTCAGGGGTTGGCTTCATGTCATTTTGTCAATATAGCATGACCGTCATTCATGCAACAACATGTGCGACAAAGCCTGAAGATGTATGAATATCATTGACATTCACAAAACACCTATATTTACAGTAATATACAGTAATACAGTAACATATGAAATAATATTCATGAATGCAAAACATTGTCAAGAGAAGTCAACCAACCAACAACAACTCTGTTCTTTAGAGCCAACAGCTCTACTCCACCCCAGGCAGCTACTCATTTAGAGACAGTTCAGATCAGCTATAAAAAAGCCCCTCAACAGTCACTTTCTCTTTCTCTGTGTCTGTTCTCTCACACGGCGTATTTATGCTCGCAAACCTGCCACCATGTTGCTCACATAGGCAGATTACCTACAATCATCATCAAAATAGCTCTAAACAAGCTGTGGTCAACAATACAGACACCTGCACGGGGTCCATTTCCCACTTCATAATAATTTGATGCAAAGTATGATGGAGGGAATAACATGAACACATAAGATGGCAACACCAACGCACCTGCAGGACTCTGTTTTAAGTGTGATTATGGAAATGTGCTTGAATGACGGAATTAAAAACACTTTCTCTCACACATGCACTGCAGCTTACAGCAGATTCCAAAAACCCCTCAGAGACTGCAACACAAAAACAAAGAAGTTATAACTCATTAAAGAAAAAGCCCAAATAATGTCCTGCATTGTCTGCCTCTCTGTGTCTCTACAGGCCGCTCAGAATTAGCATCCCTGCTTTTCATCTTTTCAAAAGAACGATCTCCCTCTTGCTTTCTCTCGTTCCAAAAACAAAGACATCCATTTGAGGGATTTACATAATAACTCTTTATTTCCGTTGCCTTGGCATCCAGGGAGACAGAGAAAGAGCCGGATAAAAATGAGATGGTGTGACACTTGTTTTTTGAAAACTTTATCTGAAGGTTTTGGCAGGTGATATATGTATTGTAACAGAATGTTTTATTAGTCATCAGCCAACTTTGTTACTTAAAAAAAAGGATGTGATGAGTGGACACAAAGGCAAACACATGCCTTAGACATAATCAAGAAACACTCAAAAAGAAAAGAGTTTGTTTTCAGCATCAGCGGGAGTAAAAGCTCTATTTCTGTTCTCAACAGTGCAGCCTGCTGTGCTCCATCTCCAGCCTGCACTTACTGATTGTAACACACACACATACACAAGTGCACACACACACACACACATACACACACACATCCAGAAAAACAGAAAACACTATGTTCCGACTTAAAATATACTTTGAATAACAGCCTGCAGAAATTAAGTAATCAGGTTTCTGACTAATGTGCCAAAAACCGTTTTTTTTATTTTTTATTGGTGTTAAATAAAAGAATCCCAGAGGGTGAATCTCACACTAACAAGCCCAGAGTGTGCACACGAGTCTGTCTAATGTTTTAAAAACTATAAATATATCTTGTATATTCTGAGTCCTCCAGTGAAAAGTTCCAATGCGCTATATATCTTTAAAGATTTGGCTTCTTTGAGATTTATTTGACAGGACAGATATAGAGAGAATGATACGCACCAAACAGCGTCAGGATCAGGAGTGAAACCTGCAACCAATGATTTGTTTTCTTATTTTGTAGATTTTCAGAGTTTAGGTTTTCTTGTTGTTTTTAGTTCTCATTCTTGTCTGATGGTGTTGTTTCCCTTGTGTGTTTTCTAGGTTAGTGTTTCATGTGTTATTTTTGTAACTTCATATCCTAGTGTCTCTTTATGTTCTAGTGTGTTTTGTTACATTCTTGAGTTCTATGTGTCTTCAGTGTTTCATGATTTAGTTTTTAGTTGTCCTCAGTGTTTCTTGTCCTGCCTCTGTGTGTTTCCCTCCGTGTTGATTGCCCTCATTGTCTTCACCTGTGTCTATTTAGTCTCTGTGTTCCTTCCCTCGTGTTGTCAGATCATTGTTGTAAGTTGAGTGTAGTTTGTCGGTCGATGTCAGAGTTTCCAGTGTTTCCTTGTTGCTCCTTGTTTTCCCTTTTTGGATTTTGCCTTTTTGTTAAAATAAATAGTTTTTGTTATTCTGCACATGGGTCCACCTCCCTTGTTTTCTCACACCCATCACAGCATGGGCGGTTCTAGGGAGGGGCCAACAGGGGCCAGTGCCCCTGTAAAACTGAGCTTGGTCCCCCCTGTGGCCACCCCTCCAAAAGGAAGAACTCCCCTAATAACACATACACAGTATTTGACTCACAATCTAGCATTAAATACTGTTACTGAAACAAATATCAATCATGGTATTTAATGATGTGGGCTATTATTTGGCATAATATAAATATATATTTTTAAGCGATCATCTTTGTCTGTTTTTTCCTTTGTATGTTCCCCTCTGACAAAACAACTGGCCCCAGTTTGGCCCCCTCAGTAAAAGTGGTCTAGAACCACCACTGCATGACAGCAACCAGTGCAACGGTACAACCGCGGGTGCTCTACCAACTGAGCTCAAATGGCAACCCACCATGCTGTTATTCTAATAACAAGAAACTGAATAGCTGGAGCAGAATAAAAGAAGCCAACAACTTGAAAATATTACAATGTGTGGATTAATTTCTGCCTGTGTGAATTCTTTGCGTCTCCTCACAGATCTCCAGAAGCATCAGCTTTGGTTATGCTTCCTAGCTCGTCATCTCACTGCTCAAGGAGAAAATATTAAGAGACAAACTGAAATAAGAGGAATGCATCATGAAAACAGGAACACACATAACATTGTGGTAATGTTTTTCAGGGAGACAACTTCTGCTTGTATTTTCCTGCGAAAAAAAGGGGCCAAATAATGAAATAACATTCTTATAAAGCCTGCTGGATATGCAAAAATTTAATTTTAACTGTAGTGACATAAACTGAGATTAAGAGGAAAAATGTATAGCATTGTTTTTGTATTTTTTTTCCATTACACAGAATATTTATGACTATTTAAGTACTTATAACGTTATTTGTTCGCAGCGCTGCAGGCCTGAAAAGGAAAGGTTTAATCGGTCACCTCTGATAGACAGTGACACCTCCAAAAACACCCACTGCTTGTCAAATATGAACACACATTGCAAAGTGACAAGTATCAAAATGATCGTAAGCAGTCAAGCAGAACCTGAGTGAAACAGCAAGGTGGATGTCTTATACAAAGCCCAACAGTATATACAGTATATATATATGTATACCTTTTCTTGTAGTTTAGACCTTCTTAGACCTTGAGTAGTCTTTGAAATCAATGTGAAAACACCCTTCTTTAAAAAGCAAAACCATGATCCCAGCTGAAGCTGACATTAATAAAAGCAGCCCTGCTAGTAGTCTATATGTTTAAAAGGCTTCAGGCTAGGATATGATATTTCTGCAGGAAATGAGAAAAACTATATTGGTGTAATAATAACATTATTCAATACTGCAATAAGTGAGATGAAGAAACACACTTTAAGAGTTTAAATTAGCTGGCCTATGACTCACAGCTTCTGTCTTGTACTGCAAAATACCTGAGTTTCCAAAAAGTTCTTCCTGATTCCAAAATAAATCCACAACTTATTTTTCACTACTAAATTTGTCCAAGTTAATCTCTGGGTGGCAGATAGTTAGCTTAATGTTCATCTGACTGCATCAAAATGGTGATAAAAAGCATGGCCAATACTCAGTCCTCCATCAAAAAGGGTGAATGTATGCATGCTGAATGAGAAAGCATGGCTCGTATACATATAAAAGTTTATTCTTTTTTAGATCAATTCTGACTTTGGCGATGTAATTATTGCAAATGCTCATATCACCATAACCATGACATTTTTAATGAACTGTGCAGCCCTACTTCAGGCACTAACAATTTTACATGAAAGGAAGAATGTCACCATGACCCAATCATAAAGCATGTATCTCTGTCTGTAACAATGGCACACAGGTTATTATACCTTCTGCAGGACATTTCCCTGAGTAGAGTAACGATTGGTTTGCTCTTTTGAAAGTGAGAAAAATGAGCTCTGAATCCTAGTTTTCCTTCATTTCACACAGTCAATGGCTTCTTGTTGAAAGGTCAGAGACACAGTGTCCTTGTCATAAGATGACCAAGTTGAAGTAGTTTTAGTTTGGTTTAAGTTTGGTGTACAGTGAGGAGTATGGAGGTAAAGTTTCAGTCTTTAACAGAGCTGTGATAATAAAGAAAAAAAGCAAAAAGCAAAAGAGAAATGATTAAGTTTTTGCTTCTTATTTGATATTTATTTTTCTTGAGCATGTTATTACAATTTAACAGTTTATTGAGGAAGCAATATTATTTTCACCTTGAGAATAATTTGTAGATGGATTGATATGAATACAATCCTAAATTGTAGACCTTCTCCATTTGGTGCGCACACAGGGAGAATGACAAACATAATCTTTCTCTGTCCCTAAAACACACACAGACACACCCGCATGCTCACACCCACCCACTGTGTTTTACATAAGCAACCCTGTGGAGCGTCGGTGTGATCTGGCCCTGACCCCGCTCTGAAAATGGAAACATGGATCCACACTCCTGTCACGCTTCTAGTCCCTTCTTCACATTAAAGCACAGCCCAGACATCACTTAGGGAGTGAGAAAGTTAGAATATGAAAAAGGGAAAAGAGAGACACAAGATGAAGACATGAGCAAAGGGAGGGAGTGAGAAAGTTATTTCTGTAAGGAGCAAATGGGTGAAGAAAGTGGAAGAGAGAATCTGCACACGCATCAACACATTTCACAGACATCTTTATGTTTTCACTCAAGTTATTTTGTGTCATGTCACCAAATGTTCAGGTAGTTATTCACACCCTTCAACAAGTAGAGGGGAATAAATCTAATCCCTGAACAAGACCCAAGATGTTTAGTAAATGTCATTTTCTTTTTGTTAACTTTGTGCAGAAAACTAGTGGACAAGTAAAAGACTTTCCACACTCTCCCTCTTCCTATGGGTGTTTGTGAGAGGAAGCTACTGACTCATTGTTGACATTTACTTTCACATTACTGGACCATCTAAAGCTGCTAACTCTTGTGTTTGAAACCACATGTGGTCCTAAAGGAGCAAACTATTGTATTTTCAGAAAAATCACTTACTCTACATTTCTGAAGTTGGCTTTCCAAAGTATCCCATATTTTATGTGTCCACCATTCAAACCAAGATGTTTCTTCTTATTCTTTTTCATTCTTCAATTTTAAACATAAAAAATACATACATATATGAATGACAGTGTAAATTAATAAAATATAGGACCAATGTATCAATTGTTAAAACTTACTCATGTAGTGAATGGAAACTTGCTTTAAATCTTTAAAAAAAAACGATTATGAGGAATTCTGGTCAAATTTGCAACAAAACAGATGGAAACTGGTCTTTCCAAAGTTTAATGATTTGATGTTTTTTTTTTTAATTGTAAAAAGATTGTTCTATTTTTCTTTCTACACAAACCGATGTAGTTCAGTTCAATGTAGTTCAAAAGCATAAAAATGCCCTCACGCTCCGCTGTTTTTTTTTTTGCCCTCACAGAATTTACCGGTGAAAATAGTTCAACTTTTTCAATGCTGCTGGGATTTCATTGTCATTTCTCTCTTGATCATCAATCAAAAACAAGAAGGAGTGGGGCTTCTGATGACAACTTTGTCAGGAACGATGGCAGAGGAGGACAAACTACTATTAACACATGTAGAAATACAGTCACTACCGAGGGGAGTGGAAGCGCTGTAAGCCAACTTCACAACAGAAAATGCTGGTAAGCAGCACTCTGAAATATTGGTTGTTAGCACTGCCATGGCAAATATATATATACCAGTGTTGCAAGGTGGAAAATAAATCAATATCGTACTGCGGCTTTAAAATGATCGTATCTACTTCAAACTAACGTACATATTAAAGAAAAAGAGACAGGTCGTAAATACCACACTGAATGAAAAACTATGCCCTGCACACCACACTGATGTAAATAAACACACAAACAAAGGAACACACTATTTAAGTGTTGATTGTTAGTTGTTCCGCCTACAGCAGCTGTGTAGCTGAGCTAGTAGGTTAAGTTGTTGTGACATTTTCCTTTGGTCTGTCTGGCATAAGGAGCCACAGGTATTAACATGGCATCAGGTGAAGATTTATCTGGCAGGTAGAGCCGAGCAGCAGAATGGCGGCTCAGTTGCTGATGTGATTAGTTGCTCTCAAATGACAATGTTTGGTTGAGGGGACGTTGAAATTGCAAAATTATCGTATTTTTGTCCTTTTCTGCAATTATTGATCGTACAGAGGGCAAATTTGTCAGGTCTGAGGATATCTTTGTATGTCTACATCTAAAGTTAGGAAGAACTTGTCTTGTCTCTTATGGTGTACTACCATTGACGTATTGGTGCAAGAGTACTGGTGTGATACTTACAAACGTACCCCAAACTCTCTTTTTCCTGTGAAAACAAAGGAAGCCACCTGGATAAGACTGAAGGTCACGATGCTGCTGGAACAGATAACGATGAGCAATCACAAATCAGTAACAGCGTGTGATGGTGTGAAGGACAAGCTGGGAAGATTTCCCTCGTCTGTAAGATGGAAGGTACTAACAGAGTGCTACTTATTGACAAAGATCTAATTAGGTAACTTAATAGTAGTGGTAGAGAGAGACTCAACAGTGAGGTTAAAGTGAGAAAGAAGGAAATCGAGTGTACGTGTGTGAGTGGGCATGTAGTGAGTTACCGACTCACTGAGTAACACACTAAGTGACAAGGTGTGAGAGTGGAGAAATACAGCGAGGTAGAGGGAGAGGGAAGTAATTGAGAAAAGGATGGAAAGGAGAAGAGAGAAATGAATGGTGAGGTAAATAGAGAAGGAGAGACGTGGGTGTATAAACAAGAACGAGTGGACAGACAGAAAAAGGAATGGCTATAGGGAGAGACACAGAGTGAAAGACATCTCCAGGGAACTGGCCTATTTTTCAAATGAATGCATATGAACACTGAGCTGCAGCACATTTATGCAACAAAAATGCTCAGCCTAAAGAGGTAAACTACAGGTCTTACTGATTAAGTACAGCACCCCCCCCCCCCCCCCCCCACACACACACACACACACACACAAACACACCGCTCCAAGTGTAGATCAGAATGAAGACACTTTGCCTGGCACATGGACAAGCAAAACAAGATCTGTTCAACTTTTTGGGGAATTATTATAATAATAATAATAATTTATCCTTTATTAATCCCGCGAGGGGAATTCAGTTTTTACAATCTGTTTAATGAACATGCTACACAAACATAGGCCGAAATACACACACATGCACAAACAGGATCCTATGAACATTAATGGAGAGATGTCAGAGTGAGGGGGCTGCACACAGCGAGCTAGTAACATGCAAAGATGTGGAGTCAGGTTGGCTCTTTAGTGAACCTACATAATCAATCAATCAATTTTTATTTGTATAGCGTCAACTCATAACAAGTGTTATCTCGAGACACTTTACAAAAAGCAGGTAAAAGACCTTACTTATTGTTATGTTACAAAAAACAGGTAAAAGATCTTACTTATTGCTATGTTACAAAGATCCGGCCTATCCATCATGAGCACTTTAGCAAAGCAGCAAAAGTTACAGTGGTAAGAAAAAACTGTCTTATTAAAAGGCAGAAATCTTCGGCCGGATCCCCGGCTCATGATGAAACAGTCTTCACAGGCCTTCTGGCCGTCAACCAACGATCTTGAGGAGCCTAAGAGAGCTCAAGAGCTCCCAGGAAAGTAGGTTAGTGACTGAGATTTACAGATAGATACATGCAGTAATATGATGTACTGTATATGCACAGAGAGAGAGAGAGACAGAGAGAGAGAGAGAGAGAGAGAGAGGAGCTCAGGGTGCCAGTTCCCCCGGTAGTCTAAGCCTATAGCAGCATAACTAAGAGCTGGTCTACGCCAGCACCAGCCCTAACTATAAGATTTATCAAAAAGGAAAGTTTTAAGTCTATTCTTAAAAATACAGACTGTGTCTGCCTCCCGGACCCCGGCTGGAAGACGATTCCAGAGGAGAGGAGCCCGATAACTGAAGGCTTTACCCCCCATAGTACACTTGGAGACTGTAGGTACCACTAGCAGGCCTGCATTCTGGGACCATAATGTTCTCGAGGGACAGTAAGGCACTAGTAGCTCCTTAAGATAAGATGGTGCCTGGCCATTTAGAGCTTTGTAAGTGAGAAGAAGGATCTTGAATTCTATTCTAGACTGTATGGGGAGCCAGTGCAGAGAAGTCAGGACAGGAGTGATGTGGTCCCTCTTCCTAGTTCTGGTCAGTACACGAGCTGCAGCGTTCTGGACTAGGACTCTGGACTCTGCATCACTTTGCGACAGGATATTCCTGATCTTGGATATATTACGAAGGTGAAAATAGGCTGTTCTTGAAACTTGACTGATGTGAGAGCTGAAGGACATATCTTGATCAAAAAGAACTCCTAGATTCCTAACAGTGGTGCTAGATGCCAGGCTGATGTCACTAAGGACAGTCACATCACTAGAAAAAGTCTCTCTGAGGTTCTTCGGGCCTAGCACAATAACTTCAGTCTTGTCTGAGTTAAGTAGCAAAACATTTCTGGTCATCCAGGTCCTAACGTCCTTAAGGCACGTTTCTAGCTGACATAACTGACTGGTACCATCGGGCTTCATTATAATCTAAACAGAGGACTTTTAAAAAAGTCACCTTCCATACAGTGTGTACAAATCGAGAACAATGCTATACAGACCAAAAATCTGTTTGTACCAGGCTGTAATCATTTTTATTTGTTCTGTAAAAATAGGCATTTTAACCTTGAGTGACCACTGGAGGACGTAAATGGTAATTGGTAAATGAACTTGAGCTTGTGTAGCGCTTTTCTCGTCCTCTGACTACTCAAAGTTCTTTTACACCACAGGTCACACCTACACATTCACACACTGATGGTAGAGGCTGATATGTAAAGTGACCATCAGAAGTAACTATTCTCATTCTTACACATTCATACACTAACGACAAAGCAGTGGGAGCAACTTGGGGTTAAGTGTCTTGCACATGTTGCTGCAGGAGCTGGGGATTGAGCTGAGACCTTCTGGTTAGGAAATGACTGACTCTACCAACTGAGCCACTAAGGAGATTTCAAAAAGTTATGTTTCATTTCTGATATTTGCCAGCAGAAATGAATAAGGAATTTAAGAAATGTTGCCAGAAGGGAGTCCCCCACAGAATAATTCTATATGAGGGTTATTGACAGCAAAGTTTGGGAACTCCATGTCAGAATCAAAATGTATTCAGAGAACTTGTATCATTAAATAACCTCTATCCTCTTTATCTTCTAATCTTTACGTATTACACAATTAAAATCTTAAAACAAACTTTAAGAATGCTTCAGTATAGAGAACAAACCATATGACATATTTTTGTAGACCAACCCTGAAGTAGCATCGCCATGGGGTCTAACAAGAATTCTCCTATGGGATTTTTGCATTGGATTTTGGATCACTGCAGAAAATAAGCTCTGTGGTAAACGCACGTTTCTGAAGCGTAGGCGTTTTGTTCATCAGGATAATCTTCACAGATGAACACCATTTTTATGATGTTTGAAGAGTTAATGACCGACAGAAGTAAAAAGCTAACGTTATGCTACAAGCTAACTACACCACGGTCAGATGATTGTGACGTCACTAGCGTTATGCTTCAGACGATCTCCGATAAACTAATCCACGTAGCTTAATAAATTGTTTATTAACATAATATTCACCTTAACCTAAAGATTAAACCTACAGGAGACATCTCCGACTAGTGAGAGAGTTCCCGCCCTCTGTGTCCGGCGTGATGACGTTTAATGTCCCCGACAACCACTGTAGTCACATTTATCCACTTGTTAGCAACCGCCTTTTTAATGACGCGTAAAAACTTCAAAATTCACAAGTGGGGGTATTACCTAACGTAGTTTATGTGGTCTAACAAAACACCAACATCTCTGAAACTTGTGTTAACCACAGACCTTATTTCAGGAGTCTAACCACAAACACATTCAAAATCCCCGTTGACTTTTAGACGTTAGACCCCATGACGCTCAAATGCTAACTTACTTCAGGGTGTTAGGACTCATTCCTGCTGCGCTCTATTCTTCAAGAATGTGCAACTAAAGGCTTGTTTTCTGCCTGCTTACTTAAAGCTTCCGGATAGAGACCAAACGTTGCCATACTACCAGAGATTGTGGGAGCAGTGTTGAGCAGTGTAGTCAACAGTTCAAGCCAGACTAGCAAAACACAATGTAGAAGATTACTTTGGGAAGAGTTGAATCTCAAAGGTCACAGTGATTGTGAGGGCTGATTGGAAACTAAAAAAAGATACATATGATGTTACCTCACCCAGGCACGGTGACAAACTACAACAGAACAGCTGGGTAGAGATGGGACTGGAGCTGTATGTCAGCTGGACAGCAGCCAATGAGAAGTGGAGTTAAATGGTAAATATGAGTTTAACCTTGCCCCAAATGAGACTGTTTCATCGTCATGTTTAGTGTTATCTTGGAAGAGGATGAAACCTCAAAAGACATTTTTGCTGGATTTAATTCTCAAAGTGCTTAAAATGGCTTCATAGCAGAATTTGGCATTTATCTCAACATGTGCACACAAACACACAGAGTGGGCTTTGCCAGCTCCTCGCCGGTTTGCCAGCAGAGTGAGCATGTAAAAAAAAAAATTGTTTTGTGACATTTCCAACATGACATTTGTCTGTGTGGCCATCTGTGAGGGCCAACTGGCCTGTGTCCACAGCCCAGTGACAACAATACACACTCATCATATCATATCATATAATATCATATCATATGACATCTTTGTTTTTAGAATACAAATCACATTCAATTAAATAAAACATCAAATGAACTTTGGATATTTTTCATTTTCATCTTCAGATCCTTTTTTCTCATTCCTAAAATATATCACTATATACTCCCCTTGTGAATTTTAAATCTAGATGCTTTAAAAAAGGTTTGCTTTTGCGATTAAAACAAAAATTACTTAATCTTGCTTATAATAAAAACAGACTTTCTTCCACACATAAAGGTCAGAAAGAATGCTTCCGCGCTAATACTTGTACTCAGTATGTCGTCACTTTCCTCCTCTATAAATCTATCTCACCATCCCTCTGCCGATCATATTCCTCGGTCCCTCTGCACAACTTCCTCCACCTCATATCCATCAATGTCCTCCTTCCTCCTTTCGACCCCATCCATCTGTTTCTCCTCGTCTCCTGCTCAATTTTTCTCTCTCCGTCTTCTCTTCCCCTCTTTGTCATCACAGTCCACTGACCTGCCCTGACACAAACACACACACATACACACAGCAGTCTCCACAAGCCCACAGTGACCTTTACATGCTACATTATGTGGCTAATTGAATCAAAATGATCCAGTGGCTAATGGGGAGGGATGATATCTAATTTAACCCACTGCTGTATCACATCTTTATATATTTATGACTCATGAACAGAGAGTGAAAGGAGGATAAAGATGAAAAATGCAGTTGCTATAACAATATGTATTTATCTGTTTGTAATCTATACATCAATCCATCTGTTGGCGGACAGTCAGGAGGGGAAGCATTCAAGGACACAAACTCAAGCAGGCAGAAAAACAAGCAGACTAGATGTTTTATTGACAAACTCATCTCTCATCACACGGGCTTCACTGTGTGTCTGAGCTGAAGGGCAGGGGAGTTATTCATATAACAACCAGGGTGAGTGAGCCTGACATATGAACTCCTGCTGAATCAACCTGCTGTAAAAAACATAGCTGTGTGATTATTTCTATTTTCCCAAATGCCTGTCATGTAGCGTATTATTTCACAGTTTTAAATAGAAGCCATGTGGGCACAAAAATCCTTTCATGTGCTCCTCTATAAATATAAAGAGCTCCCTAACCAATCCTGCTGTTTCATCAATTATCCCGTCAATCAAAGACCTCACATGCGGTTCCCAGCAACCTATTTTTTCCTTTTCTTGCTATGAAATGTGTTGCATACATTCCAGCTAATGAAACTACTACATTATGTTTTCTGCGGCCCTGTATGTTCTCCTCTGCTCTTTTGTTAATAATGAAAATATTTCCGATCACACGCATTATTGATATAGACCAAAAACTGTCACTATTGTTGGACCCCCTCCCAACAATAGGGAAAACTTTCCACTGTGAGAACAAGCAACTAAGAAAGATTTCAGGGGGCAGGCTGTCTGCTATACATTTTAAGTAGTAATGTGAAAACAGCTTCAGTATGCAAGCTAAATGAGCCTTTGCTTCCTTTGTTTGAGGGACCTTATTACACTAAAAAAACATCTGAAATTAAAGTTTATTGCTGTATCAGTCTGTTACCAAAAAAATACTGTTTTATTAATAAAAAGCCTTATTTAAGTACTTAAAGGCTTTATATGTGATTTTTCACACTTAAATATAATATAAATCAAGTATATCCTCTGAAAATAACTCTGTGAGTCATGACTGTCTACAATGGGTGTAACACCCGAGTCCCACTGTCTGTGATGTTTTCAGAGTTTTCAGAGTCCTATCTTCACTTTGTTTACATCGTCAGGACGGCCGGCTGACTCCTCCCCTCGTGTATAAAAGTTGTTTCATTGAGGGACTAGAGAAAAGAAGAATAACATACTGTACTCACTGCTTAACTGTGTTTCTAGATCACGCTCATTTCAGGTAAATTTACATGCAGTGTGAAGATACGAGCTTAATAAAGATCACTAGCATTAGCATGCTAACACAACAATGCAGCGCGTGTTGTTTTGGTTTCATGCTGGTGCTCAAGGGCGACACCTGCTGGATCAAAAAATCACATATGAAACCTTTAAGTTGTGTTGTTTTAATTAAACTGCTGTTTTCTACTGCTTTACATACTAACTACTAGTTGAAGTATCTCCTCTGATATGATGCAATCGTGATTTATTTTAAAATATGTATTTCCAAGAAAGACTATCTATAATATTTCAGAACATGAAAACTCCAAACAGAAAGAACACAACCAACAAGTATAGGTTCAAACACAAAACCTTCTTGCTGTGAGGCACAATGCAATCTGTGATTTCTTTTGAGTTAAGTAACCCATACGTGTAAGTGTTAAATGATTCAGTGGTTGTGGGTTTTTTTGTGTGTGTATCAATGATAAGCCAAAAATATTTTGGATGTTGTTCTTGTCTGCATAACTGCATGCTTATTAGACAGCACACCGCCCTATCACTGCAGAGACTCATTTGCATGCAAGAATGTGATGGTGCCCTGCCCTGAGTGCAATTTGCAAATAAGTAGCAGCTGAACACGCCCTGATCATCTCACCAGCATGTTTGAGTTTGAGTTTTTTGTTAATTATGTTGGAAAGAGAAAGTCCATCAAGTTCAGCTAAAATATGTTGATGAGCTGTACGTTAAATATGAGGGAAGGACAGGATCAGAGGAGCACACTTTGTGATAAGAGACAACCTGATTCACACCAGTACATGCTCTTTTGTCACATCTGTTTTCTTTCAGACACTCTACCAGCCCCTTCTGACCCCCCCCCCCCCCCCCCCCCCGTGCACCTGAGACACCCAATTAAAAACGTGTGACCATGGATCGAGAATAAAACATCCATTAAACTTTAAATACAGCCCAAAGTTTTTTTGAGCTTGTGCAAACATCTAATTAAAAGCTTTTAACTTGATGTGCTTTCATATTATGATTTAGTAGATGCAGTATTGGAAAACCAGTACATATCAAAACCTATTTTGACATTCAAATATTTCTCAGTCACTGAAAATACAGTTCAGTTGCAAACAATCATCACTTTATCATTCAGCTATGTTCATTGCTTTTTGTTAATTCAGTTCACTGTGACATCAAAATGTCAATAATTCCTTTAAACCTGCTTCCTTCCCTGTTGAGTAGAACTTTTTTTCAAGGCTGTATAGTGGGACAAAGTGCTAATATGGACTCGAATGTTCCCTTCAGCTGGAGCGTATTTGATTTAGAGAGAAAAAAACACAGTGAAGTACATCAATCCACTCCTGGAGAGTTCCCAAATGAAGAGAGCGGCCTGTTAAAGTAGAGTGACAGACAATGTGTGCTTCTCTAGTATGGTTTGAATTTTTTTATTCTTTATTATTTGCCAGTCTGCCATCTTCTCTCTCTGCCCTTTTCCTTCTCTCTCCATGCCAGCATGCTGGTTTAATCAGGAAAAGCAGCTGGGGACGAGAGGAGTGGAGCTTGCCTCTAAGCCCGGCTGATTTACCGGCTGCCTAGAACTCCTTTATTGCTCACTCGCTAATAGGGCTGGACTGGCAGCTTCACATGGGAACAAAAAAAACTGATGGTAAATTCACAAGCTGGCAAAGTACACAGAGGATGAGTGACATTACTGCTGGCAAGCAAACAGAAAGATGTTCATGATAACTTAAACATACAACAATAACATAAATGGAAGATAACATCATGAAGAAATATCACTTTTACTGTCAGTCTATTTTATAAGAAGTTCATTGAAAAATAGTCAAATGATGTTCCAGAAGTGAATTCACACAGGATTATACGCCTCAGGATTTTGCATTAGAAGCAATTTTGGGTTAATTATCATGCCCAGGGATACTTCTACATAGTTCAGAGGATCTGGAGATTAAACGTCTGGTCTGGTTTTGTTTGAGGACAACCCCCTTTATATCTTAGATACAGCCACCCTATCCACTAGGTATCATGATACAGAGGCCAAAATATGATGCATATCCTGATATACATTGATTTTTGATAATGACCATGTCCTGCACAGAATTCACTACAACAGCTGTTCTTTATTTTTGAGAATAACAGCAGGGGCATAAGAATCCTACAACTTCAAATACTTCAATTCAGGTCCTCAGAGATCCTAGGTAATTAAAACATTTGAATCCCAGAGCTCTGCCTGTGGTGTTACTGGGAACTGCACCAAAAGGTAAATTATCTTTCTTTGCAGCTGTATTGATTCTGTAACATCTGCATCAATACATGTATTTGACTGGAGCACATGATGATATATTACCATATTGATTTTTTTGAGAACAGCCCTATAGCCACCCTGACCTGCTGTGAAGCATCTTCTTTATTTAGCTGTTCACCTGTCTGTCGCTTCCACTGCCGCACTGTCTGCTGCTTTTAACCTGTATTCATTATAATATTGATCATAATCGTATACCTGAAGTCCCCTCAGAATTACCTGCAAAGTCTCTACTCTCTGCATTCAGAACAAGTTGTCTTTATGCCATGTTCATGTAATTTCAGACGGGTGGAAAGACCATAAATATTACCAGTGACAGATATTGGTGGACCATGCTTAATTAGTAGCAAATCCTATATTCTATGAATATTGTAACTTGCAAGAAAATCTAACATTTTATAGTTTTGCAGTTTCCTGTTTTCTTGAGCTGTTGTAGCAAAAACAATTCCCCCATGGGGGATCAATAAAGTACAAGGTATCTGTTTACCTTCTGTGTGATAGTTGTCCTTTAACATTATACTGATATATCAGAGGAAACATGCATGAGCTCAATAAAACTTTGCCAAAAGAAATGATGCAGGGAAGCGAACAAACTGCACAGTGCAAAACTCAAATATAATAAGTTTCTTGAAATAAGACATTACATCTCATTTGAAAAAACGTAGACTATCTTGAATTGAGATGCTTATCTGGACTTGTCAGGTGAATGTGGCATATATTAAGTGTAATCATATATTTGACTACAAATTAGACAAACACACTTTGGTAATTGTAAACGGCTCAAACTGAGACATTATTGTCAAACATTGATTTCCAGCAGGGTGAGGCCTTTAAGCCAATTTTGAAGGATGCAATTATCACCAAAGGAAGCCATGTTTAGTATTTCCTGAATGAAAGGGCAATCAGGTTGAATTTGTAAACAGTAGAGACATTTTAATGCCAGGTGAAAGCACAACATGATCATCTTGATCAAAGACTTCCTAACGCTTAGTGTGGGTCACTGCTGACAGAGATAAATGAGCAGAGATTTTCAAAAAGACAACAACACCTGTAAGAGAGACCGAAAGGTGAATAGAGACAGATCATTTGTCTCCTTCATGTTCTGTTACCAATGGGAGATTGAGATAAATATAAACTATGAGTGGCAAACAGTCAAAAGTCATTATGAAGAGAAAGTAACATTCATGACATACTGTCACATCTGTTAAACACTGTGAATCTTTACATTCTCACCCTTTTCCGTCATCTCTCTGTCTATTCAAGATTCAAGCACACACACACACACAAACACACACACACACACACACACACACACACACACACACACACACACACACACACACACACACACACACACACAAATGGCCATACGAGCACACACTTATCCTATTGCTCTCACCTCGGTTGCTAAGCAACAGCACATATCCACAGATTGTTTACAGAGCTTGTAATATAGTTCATCTCAAAGGGGAAGTAAGACAAAGACACATGACACAATCTTCCAGATGGAAAGATAAAAAGAATAAAAGAGGAAAGGTGCTCCGTCCCTTCACAGTCGAGTGAGCGCAGTAATGCGATGTAGAGGATCAGTCCTTGGTGTATGATGTGTTATGGAAGGTGATGGCAATGTTTTGTGATTTAATATGGTGTTGTTGAAACTAATACATCTGTCATGATCTATGTGATTTTAAAAGTGAAAGCTAGTGAGGCAGATATTCAGTACCATGTGTCATCATTGTTCTTATTATCTGTGAGGGCAGAAGGGATGAAAAACACATTTCAGATTTATGTTTCAGTGGTAATATGTTCTATATTAGGACAGCGGATCTGTGCTTTGGATAACTGACAAAGCAACCTCAGGGGGCACAGGTCAAATTTTAGTGACTCGCAAAGTTTAAGGGACCAATATAAATGATCTGTCAGTTAAATATGCATTACTCTTAAAGGTCACATATTATGCTAAATACACTTAAATATGTTTTTCTAACACAACTGTGTTTCTAGTCTGTCTACAAACCCCCCAGTTGTGAAAAAAGTCCATCATCTTCGTCTTTTTCCTGCTCCACTTTTCAGAAAATGTGTGCTCAAACAGGCCATTTGGTGATTTTCCCTTTGTGACATCACAAAGTAGCCCCTCCCCCAGGTGGGTGACACTCCCACAGCTAGGTGTTTGTTCTGCCCTCTGAGTCTGCCTTCTCACTGTAAACAATAGGACATGGAGCCAGAAAGCTCGAGTACACCCAAGCCCTTCCAGAGAGGGGGCGTGGTCAGACACATCTCATTTACATATTTAAAGGTACAGACACAGGATAGGATTTTGGCTAATGGCCTCCATCTCATTAGCTCATTGCAGGGTCCTGCATACAACTATAGACCCCTCAAACATGGCTATTCTGACTACGGACACAATCCATAATGCTTTTGACACATGATGTGTTTTGCTTGTGGTATTGAATTAGTTGGGTTCCTTTTTTCAGCAGCTGCTCTGTCTGATCATGGCATTACAGATGAAAAAACTGTTCCTTAATTTCCATTTGCAACTAGGCTAGAATAACACAACGTAGAGGTTTTCTTTTAGAAGAAACTGCTACATGTCATAGCTCTTGTTTCTTTAGAACTTATAGTTATTTAATGACTGACCATTGCACAACATTCAACAAAAGTTTGCTCACCTTGCCAAACCAGACATTTCTGTAACTGTGTTAGATGGCAGAGGTAAAAGTGTGATGTATGTTTTCACTCACATGACTGTGTTTATTCCTGAAAGCTGCTGGAACATCTGAAGACCACAGCCCACAACAAGGGCTCGCCGAGTGGGGGGGTAGGTCAGCATCCGCCAGATCACCGGCCCTTCTGAAAATAGAAGAAAAGTAACATCAGAAATCAAATTTAAACTCAGCCTAACCTTACGCCACAAAATATAGAGCTATTAATAGAGTTCCATTTATCAACAAGCTTCCCAATATAAGAAGAACAGGACCCTGACGCCTAAGATATAAGGCCAGGTTACTGTCAACAATGTTTTTAATGTGGGGGTTTTAATGTTATAGTAACCTTTTTTACTTCTTTAAAGTGCGTAGCTTGTTTGCAATAACTTACTTTGAAACTTCAGAATAATTCAGTAGGCCTCCCCATGAAAAGTTTATTTGATGGAACATGAATTGCTAGAAAAAGAAGATAACCTGTAGATAATAGTTTGGTGTTAAAGTAATCAATTCAATCAATCAATTTTTATTTGTATAGCATCAACTCATAACAAGTGTTATCTCGAGACACTTTACAAGAAGCAGGTAAAAGACCTTACTTATTGTTATGTTACAAAGAGCAGGTAAAAGACCTTACTTATTGTTATGTTACAAAAAGCAGGTAAAAGACCTTACTTATTGTTATGTTACAAAAAGCAGGTAAAAGACCTTACTTATTGTTATGTTACAAAAAGCAGGTAAAAGACCTTACTTATTGTTCTGTTACAAAAAGCAGGTAAAAGACCTTACTTATTGTTCTGTTACAAAAAGCAGGTAAAAGACCTTACTTATTGTTATTTTACAAAAAGCAGGTAAAAGACCTTACTTATTGCTATGTTACAGAGATCCGGCCTATCCATCATGAGCACTTTAGCAAAGCAGCAAAAGTTACAGTGGTAAGAAAAAACTGTCTTATTAAAAGGCAGAAATCTTCGGCCGGATCCCCGGCTCGTGATGAAACAGTCTTCACAGGCCTAGACTGCACCGGGCTTGGAAAGGGATAGGGGGAGAGATGTGAAAAGGTGAAGGAAGAGGGATAGGGAGCAAGGGGGTGGGGGGAGGTAGACCGTCCATCAGCAATCCGGTGGGGAGGGGAGGGGGTGTGTGTGTGTGTGTGGGGGGGGGGGGGGGGTTGTTCTGGCTGAACACATGAATTCATTGAATACAATGAACACATTCTCATCTTAGCTTATTTCACCTTAGCTTAGCATAAGGCTCCAGCATTGCACTGCTTCTCTGCAAACTTGAACAGCATATTAACGTCAATGAAGTAACAGGTTAAACATAAAACAGACATAATGTGTAAATAAATGAAACTAGGTAATAACTAGATCAGACAGACTCAAGGCAAGCTGTTTCTCCTCATTCTTTATGCAGGGATAAGCAAAGTAGATGTTGTCTCCCCATTAAAATTCACTGTACGAGATGTAAGAGATTATTACAATAATGTTAGAGTGATAATATTCAAATCTAACTATAAACAAGACATTAACTGATAATAGATTGTGTAATATGACAAACATTTATTTGCAAGGACCATGAAATGCTCCCAATGATATGATAACATCAAGCGGCAAAAACTCTGGTGTTAAAACATAAGAGTTATTGCTGAAGCGCAAAAAACTGCAGTTCCTCAAGCGTCCACTTGAGGCTGGCTGCAAAATCTTTTTGGGTTTGTCTTATATTTCTTTTTTGCTGCTGCCATTTTGACCAGGCCTTGCTCGAAAAAGAGGTCATTTGATCTCAAGCAATTCTGCCTGGTAAAATAAAGGTTAAATAAAAAATAAATAAATAAAAGGAATCTCAATTATGTTTCATGTTAAAATACTCATCTTAAAAGTGTTTCCAATATGGCTACCGCCGTTGATGGGCAACATAACTCCTCTTCAGAAACCAATGAGTTGATCTCACTGAAACCAAGTCCATGTTTTATACAGTCTATGGTTAATATGGTAAAATCACTCAAAGAGTACGTAACTCATTTTGTCACAGCTGATAAAAATCCCATATTCAGAATTTTTATTTTTTTCTTAAGCTGAGGTTGGCTTAATGTGTCATACTGTCCTCAGATTGGTAGATTTAGGTTCCAGGGTCTGCACCAACTGAACCATTTAAATGTCTTTACACAAGACTTTAATAAGTGCCCCTTATTTTGAATTTGACCTCTGCTTTCCATATAATGTATTTTACTCAGTTTAGGGTAAAGAAAAAAGTTTCAGGTTTTTCTAACGAGTCCAACTCGGCTTGGCTACAGAGTAGACTGTTATCTCCAACATACACAGACAAGCAGGTCCTTTGGGAATTGGGAAGTCATAATAGGATGAGAGAGCGGCCGGACAGGCATGGAGAGGTTGAATAAAGAGAAGAGACACACAGTGCCAAGAGATCAGACAAACAAGGCTGAACACACAGAGAAGTAAGATGTAAGTGTGCAAGGATACACAAGTGACTGTGCAAACACAAGCACAAAGAATCATATCATAAACAAGTAAACATGAGCCTGCACATGTGAGATGACACACAGGCAGGCTGGTTCGTTGGGAGCAGCTGTGTGTGGGAGGACTCTGGACCAGTGAACATCTCATCTAGTTGTTTGAAAAAGCAGAGCAGACTTTGTAAAGTAAGCAGCCACTGACACACAAATAAACTAAAGCCTTCTTTTTGATGACTACTCAGTCTTCCTATGGGGGGATGGGATCGTCTTTGGTTCCTGCTGTTCTGAAATGTAGAGAGAAGCTTTTTAACTTTCAGCCACATTTCACAGCAGCCACAAAGCGTGTTTTTTAAAAGATAAGAGTCAATGTTCCCAACTCTCAAGAAGTCAAACAAACAACTTCATAATCAGTTATTTTAACAAAATCTTGCAATTGGCCAATAACGCCTTGTTCCCATTTACGTATGTGTCTGTAGATCAGTTAATATATGGATGACGTCCCCTACTGTCTAATGCAAGGAAGTGCATTTCTTTAAGGATGGATAGAAACCTGATATAAATGACCTGTAACTATGAGGAAGAGGCTGATTTTGTCAGTTTGTCACTATCCATTAGTTTATATGTAAAATGAATGCCAAATAAAAATTAATGAGGGAAATCACAGCAGTAGCCTAGAATTGGGAAGGAAATATTAAACTTAAATGAGTGCGTGCATTTACTGACACTTTCCTTTCTTAACAGGCAGGAACCAAGAGCAGAACCAGACCCATCTTAAAGGCTTTATATGTGATTTTTTGATCCAGCAGATGTCGCCCTTGAGCACCAGCATGAAACCAAAACAACTCGCGCTGCATTGTTGTGTTAGCATGCTAATGCTAGCGATCTTTATTCTGCTCGTATCTTCACACTGCATGTAAATTTACCTGAAATGAGCGTGATCTAGAAACACAGTTAAGCAGTGAGTACAGTATGTTATTCTTCTTTTCTCTAGTCCCTCAATTAAACAACTTTTATACACGAGGGGAGGAGTCAGCCGGCCGTCCCGACGATGTAAACAAACTGAAGATAGGACTCTGAAAACATTACAGACAGTGGGAATCGGGTGTTACACCCATTGTAGACAGTCATGACTCACAGAGTTATTTTCAGAGGATATACTTGATTGTGCGAAAAATCACATATAAAGACTTTAAACAATCATCTGCGGCAACTGTGTTGGGCTTGGAAAGTGGGAAAGAGGAAGATACAGAAAAAAGAGATGGAAAGAGACAAACAAACAGAGCAACAACAACAATGAATAAAATAGATTTATACATACAATACCAGTAATCACTGTAGAAGTGTGTGTAGTAACAACAAAGTAAGACTGTTGACTAATCACTTTAAAATTAAGATTAACAACTATAATGACAATGGGGAGTAGTTGTAATGATAATTATAGCAGGTAAATATGAGCAGCTTATAATAATGATTTAACATGCAAGGCTGATATTAGATTTAGCAGTTGGAGTCAGGTAGCACCAGAAATCATGGAGATTCTCTTATTTTATAGGAATGAATGGACTCAACCCCGAAATGGAAACAAGGACTTAGGAAGTCAACTACAACATAAGCTTGTAATCTAAGCAACATCAAAACATCAAATAGTGGAACATAATGTGAGTTAGGTTCATAACAGTCATTTTCCATTTATTTTATTATAAAGCCAGACTATGAGTATGACTGAGTGGCTGTGACCTGCATATTCATACAAAATATTTGGGTCATACCACAGATAGCAGATATAAAATATTTCCTCACAGACATGTGTTTATTTTTTTTTAACTTTGAGACACACACACACACACACATACACACACACACACACACACACACACACACACACACACACACACACACACACACACACACACACACACACATATACGTTTTATTGGTTTTAACAATAAACAATAAAACGTATATAGGCTTACATATTTCTTTAAAAAAAAAACAGGCAAACACCCTCATACATAATCAGAGGCATAGTCTCACATATACACAAAGACACAGATGCGCTCACAAAACACACAGCTTCAATTTCAGTGGAACACCACCCAGCTGTAATCTAATCAGATGAGATATTGAGAAAGAGGGATGGTGATGAAAAACCAGGAAAAAATAGCAAAGTCACAGTTAGTAATCTAGAGGCACTGCAGTAACTGCACTTCAATACTTCACAATGAACCTTTCCAATAACTTCTGCCTCATTTATTTCAAGATTTGATTCAGTTTTATTCAAGATCCTGAAATATGTAACATAGCCAGGTTTCACACAGATTCGAGTCATGTCATAAAAGAAAGCAAAGGGCAGGTCATATGACACAGAATCTATGTTGCTGTACATGACTCTTTCCAGTTTAGCTGTTTTTGCAGGTGCATTGTACTAGTCTTGAATGGTGGGAGCAGCAGCATTGTTTCATCTCCAGTACAGCAGCTTTTTAGGGACTACACAGGCTGTACCCAGCCACTTGCTATTATTTAATATTCAAGTCTGCAGAAAATACCAAGCAGGCATACTGGATCTATTTGCTTTCTTTTTATTTCACTAACTCTTTGACAAACCTCCACCAAGAAACTCTTCATTGTTACACAATCCATGTGCAGTTAGGTCCCTGACTCAACTGAACATGTCCAGCAGGTGCCTGTTGGTTTGAGTCCAGTGATACCAATGCACTGTTTTAAGTTTATTTCAGTGAAACATCCTCAGAGTGTGTTTGGGCTCTAAGCCAGACCTCATCCCACTCTTCTTCAGTATTATCACCAACTAAATGTGCAGTACTTCACCCTCTCCTGGTTTCCTGAAGGTTTAATGTTATCAAATGAATTAGTTCTTTATAGATTCCAGGTGTGTTTATTTTAGATTAATCTCATTCTGATAAGCATTTGTCCCAATGTGTTGCCAACGAGAGTTTTACTATTAAAGGCCTCGACTGCACTTCTTTAATGGAAGTATTTCTAACAAGATCATTGGACAGGAGGAATTTCAGCTTTGAGGCCCATGAATGATTTGAATCCAACATATGTGAGTGTTTTGTCACTGCATATTGTTGTGATAAAAAGCTAAACTAAAAAAAAAAAACTAAAAAATAACAAAACTAATATACTTGTACAACCAAATTGCAGCGGTAAACATGTTAATCCCACTTCTGACAAGAACATCAATGGTGCTGAAAAACTAATAAAAAAAAACAACAAGATTCTGAGAAATTTTCGAAAGAAGAAATCCAAGAAGATGACGACATACGATACAGTTCATGGTCTCCATTTTCTGGAGTAAACAGCAGGAACATTGGAGTACAGTATGGTTACCATGGTACCATGGGACTTAGGTTGGCAAGAACAACAGGAACGTAATTTTTTGGTCTTACAATTACGAGGTATATTTGAGAAACAGTATAACTTGAGTCTGGCCTTTGGGAAAATGTAGATGAGTTGAAAATATATTTGTAAAACAGCTGCTGTACACAACTTCCAGCATTGTGCATTAAGGTTAAGATCATGGCTAGATGCACACATAAAAGTCCAAAAAAACACAGTAATATACCAGTGGACTTCTGTCAACCTCTCTGCCAGAACAATTACCTCATCCGCCCATCCCCCTCACTCTCCTGTTCCTCATTGTGCAAATAACCATCCCACTTTCACCAGCTTCATTCCACATTGTCTTTGAGCTTAGCATTATTTTCCAGCATTCAGTAGTCTGTTTTATGAACTAGAATAGAATAGAATAGAATTACTTTATTGATCCCAAACTGGAAAATTGTGGCGTTACAGCACCAGGTTATCCAACACACAATATTAGCAAATAAACACAATATAATATTAAATACAAAGTAAATAAGCACTGAAAATATCAAAACTAAGAATGAGAATATATACAACCAGGATTTAACTAAGCATTAGTAGTCTTAAATAAGAAAAGATTAAATACAACATACTTTGCTGGAGGTAGATGTAAATGTTATAATTGAACAGTATTGACATGGGGAGCTGTCCAGAGCTGTGCAGTCAGTGATACATAAGTTAAAGTGCAGGAGTGTAGACTACTTCGGATTGAACTGACCAAACTTGTATTTGGATTTTGCCTCAGCCCCATTGACTTGTCTGAACTTTGTATCCTTTTATTCTTTATTTTTTGTAAGGGCTAGGGTTTCTTTTGCTGTGACATCCCTTGATATGAGAGATGACCACTGAATGCGATGTAACATTTCCAGCAAAGCAAAGACATACAAAAGCTCACATACAAAGGCGGGACTTATTTTTCTTACATCCTTCTGACTCATTGATCATTCCCCTGCTATCACCTGCTCTTCTCTGAGATGTGAAATCCTCTTTGATTTACCATATTACTACCATTCAATCCAGCATATACGAATAGGCCCATAGAATATAAAACAGTGTGTTTGCACAGTGAGCAGGGGAAGCATGGGATGTGATTTTAATGAGAACAAGGTCCCTGTCCCTTTTTTATTCTGCTTCTTCTCCTCTTTGATATTCATGAAAGGAATTTCCAATTATGTATTTTCTTGAATACCTTCTTTCAGGAAACACCCCAAGTTCTACTTCTGCCAATTATAGTGCCCGTTTAGCATTGATATTCCTGCCAGATGTGTCTCTTTTCCCATGTTTTAAACACGTGCCACTGTCATCTCATGAAGCCACAGTATAGAAAAGGAAGATTCAGACAGCAACTTGCTTTCAGGAGCATTGGCAGACATCCATTGGGAGCACTTTACGAGGACTGATTTTCATATTGAATTCTAAATCCTTTGAAAAATCAGTGAGCTGTATATCTATCCATGGGTCAATACACAGTCAATAGTATCAAAGGGGGACATGCTGGTGTGGAAAAATGGCCAATCAAGAAAACAAGGAAGGTGGCTGATGGACCCACTACAGGAATTATAAAGATCGAAGTCACTTCATAGAATAATATCTCTTTCTATCCATCCAATCACAGTGTCCTCAGGATATAAGTGCCTGGATGTGGGCTTCACTTACATAACCAGACTGGCTGCAATCAAGGACTGAAGCCTGAACAGGCAATCCGAAACCTCAACCCCCATCGCTCCTCTAATTATTTCTTCTGCCAACTTCCCCTCTTCTCTCCTTTCCTACTTCTCCTTCACTTCCTCATCAGAGGAGGATCACCATACACTCCACACTGTCAAGATCAGCGCAGAAGGTCAGGATCTATCTATCACTGTGTATATATGGAATCCCTGTCCAGACCTTTTCACTGAGACAGTGGTGGTTCTAGACCACTTTTACTGAGGGGGCCAACTGGGGCCAGTTGTTTTGTCAGAGGGGAACATTAAACCCAGGTGAAAAATAGATGAAGATGATCACTTTAATATATATATATATATATATATATATATACATACATACATATATATATTATGCCAAATAATAGCACACATCATTAAATAACAAAACATAAAATACCATGATTGATATTTGTTTCAGTAACAGTATTAAATACTAGATTGTGAGTCAAATATTGTGTATGTGTTATTAGGGGGTCCCTCCCCTTGCACTGAGACGCAAGTCAGGTTCCAAAAGGTTAATGTTAAGCCACTATCTGATTAAGATTGATCTCTTCTTAAAGAAAAACGAGGTGAGTTTTTTATTTATTAAATATGCTCTTAAAGGAATAGTTTGATATTTTGGGGATGATATTTTTATAATTTTGCAAAGAGAAGAGAAGGGAAGACAGTATGCTATAAGCTATGTATGAGAAGCTAACATAGACATACAAACTTGAAATTGTGAAATAGTTTATTTATCTCTGTCCAAAGTTTAAAAATGTCCTAAAAACACCTTAAAAGTTTAACAAATTGGATGCAAAGTTACGTATTTATGAAGTTGTTATATTCTGAACTATTTCTTATCTGGGTTCACTCAGTAGGGTTACATGGTGCTAGATTATTCAAATTTCTGATCATATCAGACACTGTTTGGACCATAACGGACATCTCATAATTGGAAGAGAACACCGAGATAAGTCGTTCATAGTCGGCAAACTAACGGCATGTAAACTCGAGAATTTCCGCCGGGCTTTTACCAGGAAGTGGAAGGAGACGACGTATTAAATAGTAGTGTAGTTACCGGAAACGGCGTCCTTCTGCTGTTATCGCCGCAGCCAAAAGATCTGTTGTTCTTCTAATATGAATTATTAGAATGTAAATAATTCCCCCCCCCCCCCCCCCCCGGAAGGTCAAGTAAAAAAAAAAAAAAAAAAAAAAAAAAAATATATATATATATATATATATATTTTAAACCTAGGGGAAACACTGTGATGTGCACATTTTTAAGTGTGTTTAAGCCCGAGTTAATGTTTCTAAGATGAATGTTCATCTGGTCAAAGGGGGTCTTTATTCAGAAAACTTGAAAGTTGCTGCACTCATTAGTAGAGTAATTCAGCCCTCTTTCGAACAAACTATTCCTTCATCACTTATTTATAATGTATTTTATGCATCGGTCCATTATTCATTTCCATTTTTTTAAACAGTTTACATTCATAGAGCTATTGATCTATTGATCCTTTCATACATGTGCAGTGTTTACATGTTTTATCAGCATAGTGCTAGATTTGTATTAGTTGAATGTTTTTCCTCTGAGTAGTTTGAAACATGTTTAATTGTTGTATAATGAACATGTAAGTGTTCCAGTCCAAAGCCTTGTTCAGACTAACATTAAAATGTTTTTATTTTGCATATTCACATTATACCCACAAACTTTAGACAGTGGTCTAAGTCTCATCTGCAGATGCAATGATGAAATGTGACTCAATTGGATTTAGTGACTCAAGTAAATTCTCTCCTGGATGCTTTGGCCCGTAAAATCTAATTTAAAAAATGATGATATAAAATTGAGGGTGACGGAGGTGAGTCACAGTCGCCAAGCAGTACAGAGCTGAATCCAGCAGGGCGATGTAGAGGATGACAAAAAACAAGGTGCGATTTAGAAGACCTGCTCCGAGACTCGACAGCACGATTGGTTGGATGGCAAGATGGTTGATCTCTATTTGTTATGTTTGCGCGTCACCAGCATTATGCAAGTGCTGACGCCTGTATATTTGCTAAAGTATCCCTTACGGATAGGCTGGTGATGTCTGGACAAAAAGTCTGTTCTGATCACTTGCAACAAAAAAGTAAGTACCAGTTAAAGGCTTTATATGTGATTTTTACACTTAAATATAATAGAAATAACTCTGTGAGTCATGACTGTCTACAATGGGTGTAACACCCGAGTCCCACTGTCTGTGATGTTTTCAGAGTTTTCAGAGTCCTATCTTCAGTTTGTTTACATCGCCAGGACGGCCGGCTGACTCCTCCCCTCGTGTATAAAAGTTGTTTCATTGAGGGACTAGAGAAAAGAAGAATAACATACTGTACTCACTGCTTAACTGTGTTTCTAGATCACGCTCATTTCAGGTAAATTTACATGCAGTGTGAAGATACGAGCAGAATAAAGATCTCTAGCATTAGCATGCTAACACAACAATGCAGCGCAAGTTGTTTTGGTTTCATGCTGGTGCTCAAGGGCGACATCTGCTGGAACAAAAAATCGCATATAAAGCCTTTAAAGATCCGATTTGACAAATATCAGATTCGCCTGTTGTCTGAACAAAGCCAAAGTAGGGGCATGATGTGTTTACAGAGAGAAGATGAAAGACAAATAACCAAGAAGGGTATGTCATGTACTTGTAAGAGACTTAGTACTTCTGTCATCTCAAGGTAAAAGAGACACTGGTCAATCTTAGAGGAGTAGTTTTGGATACAATTTAGGAAACGTATCTTAGAGATTTATAATCTAAAAGTTATTTTACCAGTTTTTAATCAATAGCAAGGATGTCATAGCTTATATCCTGGATGATTGAGAATCTCTCTGGACATGTAGCATGTAGGAGAAACAACATTTTAATGGGAGCAGATCAAATCTTGTCAGCGAAGAGCAGCTGTGTTTTTCTATAAGGGCACGGGAGGTCAGACTCTCCCACGAGCATCACACTGAAACACACTGACTGACAGGATACAAACACAACAAAGACACTGAAGCTTATGTATAGTATCATATGTTGTACCTAAATACATTTCTATGTATTAAGCACAAAATCTTACAATTTTTTTCAGGACGAGTTACAAAAAGCAGTTTACAAAACAAACAATCAGACATACACACAGAAGGAAAACCAACAAGTGGAATGGTAGAATAAGAAAACTTTGAAGAGTTGCTGTCCTAACTGTATCTAACAATGTTTCTAAAAGCTTGGAAGCCTCTGTGTAAATATCTACAAAACCCTCTGTTTGCCTGTCACTTCCTTCCATAATTGTGTCTCAAACATTTTTGTCCATTCCTGCAGCTTGGTGGCTTCAGAAAGTCTTAATATGCAAGAAGAGGCAGAGGAAGCAACAGGAGCAATTATACGTTTTTTTCCCATTTGATTTGAAGTCAGCGTTACGCAACCAAAGTATCAGATCACATATTGAGACACACATTGCTACCTGAAATTGAGAGAAGGACAAGATGGAGGCACATTCATTTTTAAAATCCATAATTTTGAGACTCAGATTTGTATTATTCAGCGGTTAGACAGCTTTTCACTGTAGACACAACACAATGCCTGTCTTACTATTTTCAATTTGTGAATGGATGTTATTTTCCTGCTCTCTTTTGACTTCTCAGTGGATACACACCAAACATTACCCTTTGCATGCTAAAACAAATGTTATCCAAGAATGAGTTGCTGTTGTCAGTTTAACCAAACACTTAAGGGGAAAAATTCCTGAGAGACATGGGGAAAGAAATGTGTGAGGGAGAAACAGGGGATCTTGATAGCCTATAAGGGAAAGAGGCTGATATTCAAACTCATGAACATAGAAAGCTATTTTACATTGTTTTTCTTTATTATTATAAAACAGTATTTTGTTGGATACAGAAATTGTAATATGCATGTTTAAAATAGCTCTTAGTTGTGAAAATCTGCTCTTTGACTAAATAACAAATTACACATTCAAATATTGTATTCCTTGTTTTCACACATCCTGTCTTACCTGGCATGTGGGTATTTTCTCCCACAGACCGAGCCAACGTTATAGCATGGGCAGAAATTTCATTATCACATTTTTAAATCCAGCTGCCCCCCCCCCCCCCCCCCCCCCCCCCCCCCCCCCCAAGTACTGTGTTTGAGAGTGTGAATGAGGCTGATTACATCCATCTATCCCTGCAGGGCTTGTGACAGGTGCAGAGGGGGAATCATCATAGATCTGTCATCGCATAACTGCCCTGGCTCAATTATTAATAAGCTGCTCCAAACCTACAGGGGGAACAGAGGAGTCACGAGCTCTGGGAAAGAAGCTCTTGTATCCTTTATATGTTGCTTTTCCTCTGACCCACACAAACATATCAGAGTTGATTTTCAGATTGATTACACTTGTTTTGTTAGTACAAATTTTCATGAATTCATTCATCTTGGTAACTTTGTGAATGTACCACTTAAATCTGTACACTGTATGACCGAACAGTAAGAGCCTGTAAAAAAAAATGGGTTGTCTGAACTCGGAAATTCAAAATAGTTATTTCAACTATATTTTTCTAAGTTATTAGAACGCGTTTTTAGTTTCAAGTAAACAGTGCTCAACCAATTTAATTTTTGTTCATAATTGTACTCAAATTGTTTGATCTGCTCTGCATGACGTCACGGTCACGTACGTACGTGCTTTCACCAAACCTGAAGGAGAGTCCGCCATGTTTGCTCTCGCATCGAGTCAGTAAGAATGAGCCAGACACGCAGAGTGAAATTTGCAACTTTACAACAATTTGGACACAACAAGGAGATATTGTTTAGTTTATGGAGCAAAACGCAGACTTTTGAAGGGACTTTTGTTCGGACATGCAGGAGTTTTCTGTCTCTACTCTGCTGAATGCACTGACTGCCGTAGCACTGGTGCTATCTTTGAGCGCGCTAATCTGGTGAGTAATAACTTATTTTATCACATTTTGATATCGTTTCTTCATTTAATGAAATAGTTCTCATGTCCGCAGCTATTACATGCATTTAGTATGAAGAGTGAATATGTGTTTTTTGTTTTACTTTTGTGGCGAAGTTTGCCCTATTCAATGTGAAAACATTTTAAAACTAGAAATAAGTTTACTTATATTTCTTTAACTTTTCAAGTAGACACTAAGTCTTTATATAGGTTTAAAATTGCAATGTTACTCGACCGATTTTTTTTTTTTGTCGACCTCCACATGTGGAAGGCAGGCACCTCTCTGTACAGTCAACCAGGGGTCTTAAATCATTTGTTATGCTTTTCTGAAAGGTAGGTAAACTCTAGAAATAAGGCTGGTAGTATGGAAAATAACCGCATTTAGCGCGGTAACACTAACTTAACTTTAAAGCTGGTGTCTCTACATTTTTGTAAAATAACCTCCAGTATGTGAAGACACTCGACCCTGTTCTGAAGTGATATTTACCATGGACCCAGAGCTAAGCGGTAGCTTTCTCCTTGTATTTTGCTTAGCAATTGTTCAATGAGTAAACACTGTTTATCCAGAAATAAGGACACTGTTCTGCACCAAAAGGCTAATAAAACAAGTTAACAAAAACTAAATCTTAGAGCCTTGCTGCCAGCACTCTGTAAGTCGCGTTTCTGTTACTCCTTTACTGTAAAGATACATTTCTGCAAAAATGTACAGCTTGGCTAATTTGTTGTTTTCTTTGTCTAAAGGCTTAAACACAAGCAGCTTGGTTATATCTGGAGTCTGCAATCTGGTAGGTATTCAAAGCACAGACTTTTAATAGACATTTATTGTGCACAATCACTGTGAAGAGAATACAGATGTGAGCGATGCACAAAAGGGAAATGTATCTAAAACCTGTTCACTGTGTCATCATTCTATGCTTTGTAGAAGGGCCCCACTTATTGCTCAAAAACCTCTTTCTGATTCCAAATTTTCTGCAGACCACCTTTTCCCTGAGATGTAAAGAGGTCATCAATGATGACTTGCCTGTTGGAGAGATCCTGGAGCGCTGGCCTGCCTTAAAGATGGAGTCACAGGTGAGTTTTTTTTCTTTACTTTTGTGTTTTGTGTGAGCAGATGAGGCTGTGACCCTGACAGGTTTCTTGACATTAACAAGTGTAGGGATCTCAACGTCAGTCACTAAATCTGACAAGCATTTAACAAATTAAAAGTTTTGCCTTGTTTAAATGTGTTAACACCTTCATTTTCCTTTTCTTTTGAAATGCACTTCAATGTAACTTAAAAATCTGTTTTTTATTTTTACAGATCTGTGCAAAGTTTCACAGCATTACAAACATCTACCTGAAAAACCACTTCTATGCTGAGTTAGACAGACTTGTCTTGAGGGTTTGTTCAGGAAAGCTGCACGCACAGGGAAGGTATCCGAAGTCCTGGATCAGCTCTTCAACACTTATGACCTCCAGGTGAGTTGATTTTACTTGTTCATGCATGATAGTAATAGGGCTAAATGACGATGTCATTGTTGATGGATGACAGTCTTCTATCATGAAAGACTGTTTGAAAAAAAATCATAATCAAGTCTTCCACTCATTATATTGTCATTTGACAGTTCGGTAAATATTACCCAACCTTATTTAAAGACGTCATAGAGCTATTTCTTGTGATGAACTGTGTGCCTTCCCTGTTAAGCATTTAAAATTAAGAATAATGTTTTGTCACACTTAAGGAACAAGTTGACGTCCAACGTGCTGCTGTCCTCCACGCTCTCCCTACATATCTGTATGAGGATGACTCCAGGTTTCTGAAGCTGTTGGATGTAAGTCAACATATTATTTAGAATTGTAATGTGGCTTTTGAAGTCCTGGATGCTTGTCAGATTTAGTAACTGACGTTGAGATCACTACACTTTATATTCACAAAGTAGTTACATGTTAATGTCAGGAAACCTGTCAGGGTCACAGCCTCATCTACTCACACAAAACACAAAAGTAAAGAAAAAAAACTCACCTGTGACTCCATCTTTAGGGCAGGCCAGCGTTCCAGGATCTCTCCAACATCATCTATTTTACTCAGATTCTGTAATTTTGGAGAATGACTGCCATTAAAAATTTAATGAAGTAATAATTGTCCTGCAACATCTATCATGCACTGAAGCTTAGGTAGTTACAGTTCTCTGTTCTTGTCTTTAGGTGGCCCTGTCAGATGAATGCAAATCGACAACATACCAGCCGGGCTCCTCATGATCAGTGCCACTTCAACAGATGAACCAGATCTTCTGCCCCGAGAAGGTTGCAGTTGTGCTTGAGGGTAACACAGTTGTCGATTTCCCCACATTTTCTGACGAATTTGTCATACTTTTTGCACTAATTTATGCACTGCATCGAAGTTACCCAAAAGACTGGGTCAATACATTTACAAAAAATGTTAATGGGCCTCGAGGATGGCAAGTTGAAGCCTAGGTTATTGAGCCTTTAAAACAACCTTTTGACACTGAGTGATCTCACACACACACACACACGCACGCACGCACGCACACACACACAAAATGTAAAACTTGACTGAATTATTTCTGTTCTTGGACTTGTGTAATTTTGGAATTGCAAAGAGCACTGAAAAAATGCCTGTTGAACTCAAAGTTTGAATGTTTCTGTTGGAAATGCTTTGGTTTTTGTGGTGTATTTTATACATTTTCCATGTGTATTAAGTCGTGATTGGCTTTGTGTTATATCAAGGAACAGAATCTGCCCATTAGTTAACACTAGTAAACTATTTCTTATTAATACTGTTTCTGAACTATTGCTGAGTCTTTCTGAAATCAGTAGCAGACTTTCTTTGGTTGAAGTTTGATATTATATCTATAGTTTATTTTGCTCCTGTGTGGGGTTGTGAGGACAGGTCAGGAGATACAATCTTTACTCAGGTATATGTCATTCTGATGTTTTGACATACTGCTTGTACTGAGGCAATCATTTGAATTTTTACAAATGTTTGTTAGTATGTAAAATCTTGAACTGGGGATAATGTAAATGTTTTGATCATAAATGATCATAGGCTGTTTGCCAAAGTCCTTTCACTATTACATTTTCTGGTAGGTTTTTTTCATAATTATTGTAATGTTTGGATGATGTTTTAGTCATTTAATAAAGTGATTTGCATTTACAGTTCTGTGTTAAAATGTGTTTAATTTTCACTAAGAATTTGTGTATTTCAGGATATTGTGTTAACGCAACTTAAAAACATTGATGTAATCAGTTTCAACAAATGTTTTAAGTACTTCAAAATATAGTTTTGAGTTAGAATTAAGTAGAGTTTTTAATTATAGGAAAGTTTTCAAAACTAAATGAAACTCAATATATATATATAAACATAATGTAAATAATTACTTATAGAGAACATAAATAATTTATGGTACCACTTAACAAAGTATTTGTGTTTGCAGTACTTAATTTTGATTTGTTCTTTCAAAATAAAAAAAACATGTTAATAATACTTACTAATTCATGTAACATTAACCTGAAAAATTAAGTTAGTGTCACGTAATAAAGCCAAGTTAATAGAACTTAAAAATTATGTGTCTTAAGGGGGTTCAACTTAAAATTTTCGATGTAATCAGTTTCAACAATTTTTTTGAGTTCAATTAACTTATCTGGGTTTACAGTGTAGAGTGATTCTTCTTTTAGGTCTGTGAAGCTGTAACCATGTTTGTAAGACATCTGTTAGCAGAAGATCTATATTTGGACAGGAGCCAGGTGTTTGTGAACTTGAGAAGAAACAACTTTTTGCTGAAGAAATGTATATGTCTGCCTTTTACAAGTCAAGGTGATGTCTTCTTTCTAGCCTTTTAGAGATGTACCCAAAATGGCTGTACCTTCTAACAGAATATAAGCAACACTATGAAGATGAATACTTTGTCAGTGATTTGTGTTCTGTTGCTGTTGTCTGACGAATAAATTCTAATATAATCCACAGTCTGTTTCGCGATTTCATCATTGGATTTATACAGCAGAAACAACCCCAACCTAACAGGTTTGGAGAGGTAGAGGCAACACCTTGTCATGTGCTGAGGCAGTGTTACTCATTATATTTTTTGGCACCATATGTTGACAACGTACGTATATGCCAGGTAATAAGTGAAACTCTTTGACGTTCTTTTGCATGCAGTTTCAATCCATTAATCTAGGTTCATCTTATCAGAGCTTTTCAACTCTTGCAAAAAAAAAAAAGGAAATTATTCAAAATATCAAATTGTGTCTTTAAATGCAAAAGGTGCTGATAGCTAGTTATGCTACACATTCTAATCCACCTGCAGTTTACACACACTGACAAGATAAATGTGCTGCCAAGATTTATAGGATTTATTATCCCTGCAGCTGAAAACAAATCCAGCAGAAAGCAGTGGTTCCCAGACACTGCTGTCCGTCTGCTGGACATGTTTTCACAGTTTTATCACCAGTAATGGAGGAAAAAAACATCAAGCAATATTTACCCTTTACTTTAATCCAAAAAAATACTTTGAAAGAAGCACAACGCTGTTATGCAAGCAGCCTGATTTATGGGAATACACAAACCCTCAGGTCCTCTAAATCCATCTTACACCATCTGAAAACATGGGTTTGAACCAACCTCTATTGTTGTATGGAGAATTCTACAGGCCTTCTAATTGCTTCTAACCCTCTAAATATAAAAATCAAAGAATGACACTGGCGAGGCTATAACAGTTATTTAATTGTTGGGGAAATATGGGGGGTTTTGAAGATAGAAGATAGATAGGTTTAAGAGTGGTGCTGTAGACAAAAGCAAAAAACATGGTACCAACTTAGGTTCCAAACCACATGTGGACCAAAAAATAAAGGCTATTAAATCATTTTGTATTTCATCTTATACTTAACTCTGTTTGGACAGTTCTATTCAACCCACCATCCAAATGATTTGCAGCTGGTAGTACTTGTGTTATTATTTCTGCTGGCAGTGGCCTGAAGAGGAGCACTTCATATCAATTGAAGTCATTTACTTATTGAAGCCCTGAACTTCTATGTCAATAAAGCGGAACAAAAAAAAAAGCAATATCTGAAACAACAGGTGGAATATATTACTGAAAATACTATCTTACATTCAGTTTTACAAAAGGGAGGTATGATTGCTCAGTCTTACATCACTCATGTCAAAAGTCAATCACCAAACAGATGGCTCATGTTTTGAATGCAGACAGTGGGTTCAACCTGTGCAGAACATCAATACAAAGCATGACTTGGTAAGCAGAGTGATGGGGACATCAGTAATTCTAAGATACTCATTTAGGTAAGATAGTCTGTTAAACAGCTGGAGCAAATATCTCCCCCATCCCATTTTTCTTTTGTAACATAACAAAGAGTAAGGTCTTTTACCTACTTTTTGTAAAGTGTCTCCAGATAAAAATAGTTATGACTTTACAAATAAAGATTGAATGATTGATTGATTGAAAAAAAAGGGTATAATTCAATGCCATTGAATGCATTTACATGTCGGCCTTTGTCCTCTCATCATGCAGTGTGGGGAGCTTTGAAGTTCTAATTAAAGGGATAGTGTTGCTAGTCTTTTTTTTTAAATCTTACAAATCACATGACCTTAAAACTTATGATAATATTTCATATTTTATTGTTTCCCAAGATTGTTATCAAACATCTGTATTGAATTACTTCCTAGCTAACATTACTGGTTTATAGCAGTGGGCGCGCACTGTAGCTGTTCCCACTCAACGTTCTTGAAGCCAAAATATGCCGCTTAGGGGCGCTTCCATCTTGCGATTTTGACGTCATTTGGAGCCAGAGTCTGCGCAGTAGGGTCCGGGGGCAGGAGCCCTGGTAACACGCCCCGCCCATTTAGCGTACTGCCCTGATGACTTACGCAGCCCAGCTACGCCGAAAGCGCTCCGCCGGTCTACGAGTCTTATGAAGAAATGTGTAAGTACAACAAACCACCGTATTCAAAGTCTAATATTTAAACACACTGTGTTTTAAAAAATCCCGCTACTTTGATCATTATTGAAAATAAGTGGGCTGCTGGGTCCTCTGTTTTTAACGAAATCGTTCTATATTTAAGCTAGGTTAGCACCACAGACCGTAGGCTACAGGTGGTAAGATATGTTGTATTCTGTTAGAAACTGATAGTCTGTAATGTGATTCATGTCTGCTTTTCTAGTATATTTAAGTGAACAGTAAATCAATTGTTTTTTGTGTCTTCATTTAGGCAAAGAAGAGATAAAAGCAGCTGGTCTGACATCTTCCACAGAGGTGAAGTGTAAGTTAAAATCATCTGTTAAAAGTTTATATCCTGTGATCTTTATTTAAGTTTCATAAGAGGATTGTAAAAACAAGTTATTGTTAACAATACAGTTTTCTAAAATAAAACTCACACTGAGTCATACACCAGCTAAATGTTAAATAGAAAGGTGATGTTTTCTTTTCCATTTTACAATCAACAGAAACTAAAAATGAATAATTTCAACCTTTGTCTGCACACCTGTTACAGAGGTCAGGCTGGGGTCGCATAGTTTGAAGGAACCTCCTCCTTTTTTCACCTGTGCCAGATGCCCTGCTCATCCACTGTGGTAGAAATGACCTTACACCAGCAGCTCTCCCAGATGAAGAGTCCTCTCTGCCATCACCCAGAGGAGCTGATCGACAACTGAAGAAGGTGGACAGAGTCTGGTGCTTTGTGACAGTGAGAAGGCTACCATAGTCATCCTCAGATAAAACACAGAGATCCTGGTCAATATTCAATGGTGCTATTTTTCTTTCCATGATGTTGCCATGTGTTTGAAAGGCCAGATGCTGGAGGGTTGTGTTGGATTTGCTTTTCCATCATATTTTAACAGTCAAACAATCATCCAGGATCTTTATACTTTATTTGATTTTTGTTTGGATTTCTTTGTTAAATTATTTTTTATACTTTCTCCTATGTCCCAGCAGTTCAACCTGATGGTCTCCCTTACTTATTTTACACATGGTTAATGAAGCCAGAGGTTGTTTATTGAAGGTGTTTCTTTTCATAAAATGTTTAAATAAACTTTTTTTAAATCTGAATTGACTGTCTCTGATTAATTGGAGCACTACAACGTGTTGGTCACAGTAAAATAATTTAGCAGTTAAGTTTATAGCTCACATTTGAAAAGGCCTTGAACTGACATTAATTTCTTCTTGACCAACAACAGCTAAGACAACAGCAAAGCTAACAGACGAGTTCAGCTTGTCACAGCCGGTCTTGTCTGAGATAAATGGCCTTCAAACTTATTTAATACTAAACATTTAAAGCCAATAAGCATAACAAGATATGCATGAGATTCCATTTACATTTATTCAATCACAGACTTGTCAAACAGTCTGGCATGTTGTGCTTCTGTTTTCAAGAGTTAATAACTGAAGAGAAGAACTCCATGGAGAGAGGACAGGAAACGCTCAGGGGACGAGTCCTCCATGTTGTCAGGGGTTGTTGATGGATCTGAATCTGAGGGCATCTTCTGTAATAAAGAAAAACAATCATGGAGTTAAATGTAAAGTATAATGAATTTTACTGTGATGTTTATGCCTCAGACCTGAAATCAGATCTGTCCTCAGGTTCTGCTAAACTTCAGCTTCTAAAGTTTGTTTTAAAGACAGGAGAACTATTTAAGAGGAAAAACAAAATATATAACAAGACATGATGAATCCAATAATATGATCAGCTTTATGAATTTATGTTTTAAGACAAAAGTGTTCCTGCCACTTTCTGTTGAAGATTATTTTAAACTGTCATCACATGGGCCAGCCTGATAAATTAAACTAATGTTAAATATTCTCATATAATCAGATTTGTGTGCAGAACCTCACCGGAGCTGGAATCAGAGTCTGGACTGCTGTTTCCTTTGAGCATTGATTTCCTTGAAGACAGAAAGAAGAACAATTTAAACATGAACTTCTTGCAGAATCATAGAGGCTGTTAAAATATTCTGCTAGTCTTCCTTACATTTTAAGAAAGATTATAAATTGTTACTAAAATTACTTTGATGCTGATAGCGGTTACAATAACACAGTCCAATCATATGAGAGATAATTTTACCTTTGAGTCCTATGTGAAGACGTTCTCTTCAGAATCAGCACCGCAAAGACAAGATGATGGCGTCCACCTTCACAACCTGCTGCTTCAGTATGGCTGCATCATGGTCACCTACAGGAACATCACAGAAATACAATCAAAGTACTTCACTTTATTTATCAGAGGATGTACTGTATGCAAAGTAGAATTTTTTTTAGCTGTAATTCCTCAAAAAGATTTGAGACTGCTTTGTTATTTGAGAGCACAGATTGTTTCTTTTCCCTTCTCTCTGTTTGCCTGTACATGACCTCTTAGTGCTATAAAAGATGCTACAGTAAATCCTGGATCAGCTGTGTGGATGGTGTGACTGTGTGGTAAAGATTTGTTAAAGTTGTCACGCACATACTCATATGCCTTTGGAGAGTAAAAGTACAGTGTGGTGGCAAACTGCTTATAAAATATAAAATAGTATTTTATTGGTGAGGTCCCCCAATCAAAGCGTCCTACAGAGTAGCAGCAGCAGGCTGTAGAGGGAGGAGACGAGCGCATTATGGAGAGGAGGGAGGAGAGACGCACAACCTGAGAAAAAGGAAATCCTCAGTTTAAAATATAATGTTGGTGAAAAGAGGGAAATAGGAAGACATAAATGTCAATGTTGAAATTATTTTGAATGCAGGCTGTGGATGTTCAGTTTTCTTTGGATATAAAAAGGCAACAATAGCCTGTAGTTTAATCATGGTGTTTCTCTTTGTTAACGATTATTGAAGCGAAATAAAAAAGAAATGCATGACATTTAAAACATATTAACATGTGTGGGGAAAAACGCGATCTTTATGTCTTCTTTTATTGTACCTATGTCTCCTCCTAACTTCAATAACAGCAGCATTTTGTGTGTAACACTGGTCTCCTGCATTAACACCTTCCTTTCAAATGTGTTAAATACAGACACAGTCACCGCAGGTTTTGTCAGGTTTTGTCAATTTTTAGTACAAATTCTCAATGAGCGTCATTAAATTTACAATATGATCAACTTGTGACTGTTGAATTGATGTGTGGAAGACAATGCAGAATATTTATCAGTTTAAGCAGCATGATGCTCGGTTAATATTACATTACACCACCGCAGGTTGTTGATGTTTGTGTTCACGTTTCGGTTAGTCTCTTAAATCAGTAACAATTATATTAAATCAGATCCTACCTTTAGTTTTATCTGGATCTTAAATCAGTAACAATTATATTAAATCAGATCCTACCTTTAGTTTTATCTGGATCTTAAATCAGTAACAATTATATTAAATCAGATCTTACCTTTAGTTTTATCTGGATCTTAAATCAGTAACAATTATATTAAATCAGATCTTACCTTTAGTTTTATCTGGATACATAGAGAAATATTCTACCCTCGTATATAGTACTATGAATTTCAGCCCGCACGGTGAAAGTAAAACCTGTTACTCTCGGTATAGTCCACTTATCACTCAGACTGTAAACATGTACACATTAGTAATGATGCAGGACAGATTACAATTATTTGACTTTGTTTTTGCCCTAGATACTTTTTTGAGACTTTACCAGACGTATTTATTTTTGCTGTAAAATAACTGTACAGTCAATGAACCGCATCTATGAGCAGATTTTATATTACGATTCTTGGTTTTAAATACAATTTAAATCACAATAATGATATAACAATATCAAGAAACATAGCATGTCAGTTATTAGGTTTGCTCATTTTAAAAAATAAAATAAAAAGATAAATCATGCCGGATAAGTAACCTAGCTTTACAACATTTCAGCTAACCTTAGACTGCTTATGTGTTAGCTAGCTAGATAACGACTTTAACCAACCAATGACACATAAATCACACTTTTTTACTTACCGAAAACACTGCAAAGATCCCTTAGCTCCAACAGGTCGGTTAGAACAGTTTACTGCAGAACAACTCATTTTGCCAGCTCAAAAAAGACGAAAAAACTGAACGGAAAAATGCAATGGCGTCTCGGCTTTCCTTCACTACGTAACTTTTGCTATTCCCAAAGAGAGCTACGCAAGATCCGCGGCTGTCAATCATCGTCAAATATGACATAAAATCCTGTTTTTCAATCTCAAATAACTTATTTAAAACAAACTTCACAGAAAAATGAGCACTTGAACACAATGTAGGGTGATAATAACTAATGATCACAGCAGAGTTTAGGTTTGGAAAAAAATGATGTGACGAGTATTTTAGCTTTACAGTTTGACCCACATCCCATCTGTTATCATTGAGGAGGCGGAGTTTATGACCTATACTGCAGCCAGTCAGCAGGGGGAGCTCTACAAATAAAAGCTTCACTAGACCGGGGACCTTGTCCCGTCCATTATTTTTACAGTCTATGGTTTATAGTAATACAGTAAAACTATTTTAGCTTACAGTAATGCCATTCTACACCTAGTTTATTGGGAGGCTTACTTGTTAAAAGCAAACTTAGCCACCAAGCTAACATGCTAACCCTGCAGTAAATAACGATACTGGTCTAACGGTTTTTGTCTTCGTCCCGAACTGTCCTAGTTCATAGGTCACGATTTGATGCATGCATTAGGACAAAGAAAAGCAACCACACATGGCAGTATACACTAGGGATGCAACAATACATTCAACCCATGGTTCAATTTGTACCTCTGTTACGGTTTTAAGTTTGGTTCGGTTCTGACCACTTTTTTTGGAATTCCTTTCTTTGGAGTTCTTTTTTTTTGCTGGTCAGTAATGTTACAGCCTGCTGCAGTGTGATACGTTTTATCCTGTTGTTTTTAAAAAAGAGAAGACATTAAAGAAGCAAATACATTTTTAAGACTATGTTCGAATATATAGTAGGGCCCCGGCCTCAAGATTGTATTTCAAGTTCTTCAAGCCTTGTTATGTCCCGTACCTTCCCTCTGCACATAAGCCAGCCTGTGGTCCTTTACTGAGTGGTGATTGCACACGAGTCAGCTTGCTGTAGCAGTACATACAAAGAAAATGGCTACCATGTGGATATATTTGATGGGATGAAAAGGTAAGGGAGGGATATATTAAGAGGATTTGACTTGGAAGGAGAGAAAAGGGAAGTCAATGTAAGAAAACAGAAGACAAAGGAGGTAAGCAAAGAAAGAAAATGAGAAAAGGGGAAACAAGGGAAATGATGCTGGCATAAAAACTGGGAGTTACGAAGTGAGGGGAGAGCCACAAGGGGAAAAGGGATCTGTTGTCATTGGAAACAGCAGTTGGCATACTATGCTGTTTTAGTTCAAAACAATAACTGAAAAATATATCACGACTGAAAAAGTTCACTAAAACTGATAAAAACTTTGATTTGAGGCTTTTGGAGACAAGACGAACACATATTGGTTGACACAGCTGTTATTACAGGTGGAGCACCTCTTACCTATCTCAAAATGTTCACAGGGAGGCAATAGGAGGTAAGTGCAAAAGAACCTCTCACATACAACCTTGTCAAAATCTTTTAAATAAAGTCTGGGCTTTGAATGAGTCACTCTTGTTTCAGCAGCCTTGAGACAAGCTGAGTGGGTTACTTGTAACAAACAAGAGTATATGAGACAGTGGAGAAGCAGTCGTTCCCAATGTGCAGAGAAAGCGTTTGTTAAAGAGGCTCTGATAGGAACTCAGATAATAAATCACTATTCATCTATACAAACATTTTTTAAGGACGATCAGTGGAAAAGACAAAGTGACAATGGATGAGGAGGAATATGATTGTGCTAGGATGGAAGTAAAAGAACATACACAAGCTATATTAACCGCAAGCATGAGGGCGAATTTAATAGTATTTTCACACCTCTCAAGTGCAGTGATTTGTGAGAGCCTGCAGCAATAAACTGTGAATGAAGGAAACAAATGTGTGTTGAGACAACAAGATCTTAAAGAGATTTTTTCTCCTGAAGGCAATCTATAAACTGTGATGACAGCGGTGAATTAGAGTGTGTCAAGATAAAATAACATGACGGATACCTAGAGACACACTCTCGGGAATTGTTTGAATTTCCTTAGATGTAATTATAATGAATACAACTGAATGTTTTGTAGCTTTTTTTTTAACAGATTGCTGAAACCCTCCCTAATAAACCCATCATTACAGTTTGGTATGGTTTGGTGGCGCCCGATGAAATAGGCTAGTTATCGCATCCAACTTGCAGCCTTCCTGTATGCATCTGATGATACCAAAGTGATCCGGCATGTTTTATTCTTTGATGTCTAAAGATAAAACGAGGATTTTGTCCGGTTCTTGTGTTAGCATCCTCTGTTTCAAAAACAAATTCTTGTAAATTTAACAATTTATCAGATAGGAATAAGGACTCTAATTCTGGAAGACAATAAGACAGACCACCCAATATTTGAGGTAATAGCAACGCTGATTCTGCATATCAGTATCAACTTGTCATGTTAGGATGTGCATGGGAATGTTGGTTAGGAGTTATGTAGCCTACATACTTGGGGAATACATATAAGTAGTTACAGTGGAGACTCTTGGTTTTAACAATATGACACAAACGAGGATTTTCATTTAAAGCATTTTAAAATGAGTTATGACCTTTTATTTATTAATTACAACACATTTATTTACCCTACCATATGGTTTATCCAGTGTCTGCAGTTTGTTTTCTATACTTTTATATAGAGAAACCATTAATTTCTCCTTTCTCTTTATTATTTAAAATGCCTTGTCCATCCTGCTTGTTATAGGAAGATATGTGTCTTCCCTGGTCATTCCACCAGTTGCAGTATTTCTGTTTGAGGTTGATGAAAGTGTTAGTCTTCCATGTCATGCATAAGTAACAAATGAAGAGAAAATAGATCCGATGTTTGATCACTGATTCGCAAGTGTTGCTCTAAGCCGGTGAAATGGAGCAGTCTAAATGAGTCAATTCCTCCTGCCATAGTCACAAACCTTTGAGACATGCACACATACAGATGAGGACGAAATTATTAGCCCCCCTATGAAAATTTCATTTTTTAAAAAGTATTTCCCAAGTGCTATTAAACAGAGCAAATAATTTTTAACACAGGTTTTTCAAACATCCAAGTTTTATTTTGGATGCTTACATTATTTTACTTTGCACACAGAAACTAAATTATTTCACAAAAAACAAAAACTACCAGGGTCAAAATTATTAGCCCCCCTGATGCTAATAGTCAATTGTGTATCCTTTTTGCTGGATAACAGCCTGCAGTCGTTTGTTGTAGTTTTCAACAAGTCTCTGACACGTCTCCTGAGGAATCCCAGCCCATTCTTCTTTGGCAAATCTCTCAAGCTCCTCCAGATTTGATGGCCTTCTGGCATGGACCTTGGTCTTCAGTTCACCCCACAGATTTTCAATGGGATTCAAGTCAGGGCTTTGTGCAGGCCAGTCAATAATGTTCACTTTGGTCTTCTGGAGGTAGTTCTTCACCAGGAGCGACGTATGCTTTGGGTCGTTGTCGTGTTGGAAGACAAAGCGACGCCCCAGAGCCAGTTTTGCTGCTGACTGCTTGAGGTTTTCTTTCAAAATCTTCACATATCCTTCTTTCTTCATGATTCCTTCCACTTTGACGAGATTCCCAGTTCCAGACGCACTGAAACATCCCCACAGCATAATACTCCCACCACCGTGTTTCACTGTGGGGACGGTGTTCTTTGGGTTATACGCCTCTCCCTTCTTTCTCCAAACATAAGCAATGTCTCTATGGCCAAAGAGCTCTAATTTCGTCTCATCTGACCAAAGGACATGCTTCCAGCATGCATAATCTTTCTCCAGGTTGTCCTTAGCATACTTCAGTCTGGCTTGAAGGTGTCTCTTCTGCAGAAGTGGAGTTTTTCTTGGTCTGCAACCTCGCAGTCCATTCCTGTGCAGAGGTCTAGTGACTGTCTTCTTTGAGACTACAAGGTGCTACATGATGCTTTCTCAAGTGACAGCTCAAACCCTTACTGACGTTTTTATACTGTGTGTATATTGGGAGATAACCCTCAATTTTACAAGCTTTGAGCATTACAAAGTCGAAGCATATCATTGCACAACAGTGGTTTGTGCTATGGCTCAATAAAAAGGTCAGTTCTTAAGGGGGCTAATAATTTTGACCCTGGTAGTTTTTGTTTTTTGTGAAATAATTTAGTTTCTGTGTGCAAAGTAAAATAATGTAAGCATCCAAAATAAAACTAGGATGTTTGAAAAACCTGTGTTAAAAATTCTTTGCTCTGTTTAATAGCACTTGGGAAATACTTTTAAAAAAATGAAATTTTCATAGGGGGGCTAATAATTTCGTCCTCATCTGTACAACCCTCATCCATCTCTCGGGCGGCTGTGGCTCAATTGGCGGCTGTGGCTCAGTTGGTAGAGTCGTCACCTCTCAACCGGAAGGTTGAGGGTTTGATCCCCAGCTGGCCAAATGTCCGATGTGTCCTTGGGCAAGACACTTAACCCCAAATTGCTCCCACTACTTCAGTGGTGGTGTATGAATGGGATTAGTTACTTCTAATGGATGATACTACATAGCGATCATCACTACCATCAGTGTGTGAAAGGGTGTGAATGGGTGGGTGTGACATGTGGTGTAAAAGCGCTTTGAGTAGTAACTTTGACTAGAAAAGCGCTATATAAGCTCAAGTCCATTTATCTCTCCTTTCCCCATGGCCTGTAATAAAATCTCTGGAGCCATTTTGAAGTCTGCAGGTAATCAATTTACTGAGTCATTGAGATTCATGACTTCCCAGTTGCACACCTGCCCCAATGCAAATGACAACGGTGTTCCTGAGGACACACACACACACACACACACACACACACACACACACACACACACACACACACACACACAGAGGGAAAGCATCAGAGAAGCTTGTGTCAAATAGACAACATAAGGAGAATCACCTGGCTCATAATTTTCTCATTACTCTGGTTCTCATTAGGGATAATAATTTAGCCAAAGATAATTTATTGACCTAATAAACCCACATTCATGGATGAGTCAGAACCATTTCTGTGCTTGTTCATCTCAATCAGGGCACATAGAGGCCCCTGTACCTAAAATATATAAATTCAACAAGCTTATTTTAATGGGATAAGGCAGCCTTGGATGAGTCAAAGGTTCACTGCTGTATTTTCATGTGAGCACTGATACCTTCAATAGCAGAGGGACATTGTTGCATGCAATTGCAGTGGGCACTGCAAATCAGATCCAATCAGATCATGAAACATTTTATTTTTGTTGTTACATTGATATTTGCACTGAGTAAATAAAACTCTGAGGTCTCATTGACAATGTGTTCAAATCAAATCAACATGTTGGCAGTAGAATGTAAAATTCTAATTATGTAAATCATATATTTAAAATTGACAAAAATTTGCCAAGGTTTTAATTTGAAAACTCTGGTTTTCACCACAGAGGATTGCATTCTGCCTGCTCTGCCCAGAAAACAGAAACTGGAACACATCCAACACCAGAAGTGATGTCATATGACAGTGACTACAGTCTCAATTTTAGATGCATATTTATTTGGGTTACGTTCACAACAATAGACAGAGCATCTCAGTTTCATGACTGAGGTCAGCTGTCATTCAAAGCTGCAGTGACAGGGGGGGGAGGTACGGTAAGGGCGTGTAACTGTGTCTAGGGCGTCTTAATGCTGACAGCTCTCATGAGGAAAAATTGGGAAGTGACCAATTACAGTTGTCCCCGTGCGATACGGTAGTCCAAATGAATTGCTGAGAAATATGTCAATGAATCTGCTCCTCCAGCTGGTTGGTCGGTCTGTGGGAAATGCCGAACGTGAATTCAATAAAAAATTGAAAGCATGATTTAATTTAATAGGTGTTAAAAACAACAACCTACCGTATTTTATTCAGTGTATTTTGTATCATCAATATTAAAAAAAAAATGTTTTCTTTATAAACCCAGATTTAAAAGTGACCAACCCAACTCAACACAAAATGTCATTTAAAAGGACTGGTTGGGGGGGCATCTTGTAATCAAGTTGTTTACAACTGATGACTGGACATTGGAAAATATCTTAACATTCTTCAATGTGCTGTATGTTTGAATTCAAGAGGTGCTGATTGGTCATTTTTTTTAAATTCTTGGCCGAACAAAGGCTTGTTTATTCCTTTCTGCAGAGCAATAGGGCCACAACTTCCTATCCCTTTTTTGTGGTTTATATTTAACTCAAAATGCCATTACCACAGTTATTCACCCGTTTGTATCATCAGCTGCTAAACCCTTAATATTGACTTTAAACTTAGTTTGCTGAATTACATTTGCAAAAAAAGGGTATTGAGTTTTCAACAAAAAACAATCAACACTGTTGACTGGACACCTACAAAAGCCTGCTAATTAGAAGAAGCTAATCGACATTGTGCACCTGATGAATAATCACCTGTTTGCAGCAGCAGTGAAACATTGACATCTGCATTTATACTATTGCATGTTGCAGTTTTTGCCTCACTTAAAGTAAGCTGGGCTATGTGGAAACCAATTACTGAAGTAAAGAGAAGCATAACTCCCTGGTCTCACTTCTTTGCTTTCGTCACAAGCAGCTTGCCTTGCTTTGCATCCTCTGCTAATGCAGCCTCCACAATCATTTCCCATATGGGAATTTGGTTTCATTTTCCTGCACTCCACCCTGCTACCCCCGCCAGCACAATGATGACAGCAAGGGCAGAAATCTGTCATTTCCATTAGTCTTATATCAAAATATTTGTTCAAATTACCCATGTGAACATAATTGTCAGGCAGCTCATTTGGTTTGTTGACTCATGATACGAGAGGAGGAACAAGAAGTGGGAATAAAAAGCACTGGAGCAGAAAGCACATTTATTGAAATGTTGATTAGCAGAGAAGACAAAGCCTCAAGCATGTTTTAGATTTAATTAAGTCTTATATTAGAGGGGAGCAGTGAGCCCAGCGTGAGTCAGTATAAAGTGATGCTTAACATTTAAAATGAGATTATTTGAACAAATAAGGGGGCCAAAACCTCAAGTCCATGGAGATAATATTTAATGACAGTGATAGTTATTCATTTTTTAACAATAATGAAATCTTTTAACTTTTGAATGGATGAAGTCCTGCTTAAATGTGAAGTTGCTTAAGAGGTTATTGTTTGGTGATTAAAAACCCTTTTTCCTCAGCATGAAGCCTTGGTCCCTTTATGATTTCCTAGTGGATTTAAACAGACACAGCGCAGACGTAGAGTTTCATGAAATGTTAAAATATTCTGAATTATTAATGATCAGGTGTATTAAGACTCCAAATAGTGGTGAGCTTAAACTCCCTCAGACATCTATCAGGTGTGTGCTGTGTTTGAGCTGGTTTGTTGATTTGAAAAAGCAGAAAATCAATAATTTAAAAATGCTTCTTAGGAACATATACACATGATGCTTTTTGTGATTACTTTCAAAATGTAACATTCAATTATCTGGAAACAGATGGTTTAAAAACAAGCAGGAGTTAAACAGAACAGCAGGTTTAGAGGAGATTGCTTTTGGACTGCAAATGAATACAGGCAGAAACAATAATCTTAAAACTAATATGAATAGAAATACAAAACTGGCTCTATAGAACACATTTAATTTCCGATACTTTAACCAATGCTGTGATTGTGCATGAAATGGTACAGGGTCTCTATCAGTCTGAACATTCTCTGCTATTATAGCTTTCAAAAACAGCCATACTCATTTCTGAACAATACCCCCATTCATCTTGATTACCCACTGCGCCTGTTTGCCTACCAAGACGTTTTATGTAATGCAATGATTTCAGTGTGCTAAATTGATGTCAAAAGGGGCTTGGCATTGAGCGATTTCTTTCATCTATCCTTTTTAAATCAAAGCTTATTTGTTCAGTCTGGATGAGCAGACTGGCAGCACGCTGGTTTTAACGGCATACTGCATCCAAATTTCCATCTTTCTTTAAAGCTTTATCAAGTCCTCTATAAGACTTTAACTGGACTAGTGAGGCATGCAGCAGCTAAAGAGTCAAATGTCACTTCTTCAAAAGAAGGTGGACACCAAAACAAAGTTGACAAGTGAGGAATATTTAACCTTTTCTTCCTAAGTGGACAGGAACCTAACTCCCAATCAAAGACGCTTATTCCATGAGTGCTTCGAGGCTAAGCACCCAAAAAGAAAGCCAAGTATCCACTTGTGCCAGCATTCAAGAGTCCCTAATAAGACAACAAACTCTACCCCAGCTTATGTATGCATAGTGATGTCAGATTTTTCCAGCCTGCTCAATCTGAAAATGTATCTGCAGCTCACAATGAGCTGTGTTCCCATACTGAATCTTCACAGCACTGTCATCAAATGGGAACCTGGAGATAATAACAAACCTATTCATTAAGGGCACGGTTACAATAGGCAAGAGTTCTTTTATAGTGAGTGACAAAAATCCTATTTTTAAAATATAGTAACTGTGTGGGCCTATGTGTTGATGGTTAATATAAACAGTGTAGCAAGTGCAGGGGCCCGTGAGGCCCTCTATATCAGTTTGCTAGAACATATGATGTCATGGTAACATTTGTTATATATTGCCTTGAAGAGGCAGACCGAGTGTGTGTTATAATCAGTCACAATCAATAACAAAATGATATGCTTACTTAATTTCATATTTTCTTTGGTATTTTTATCATATACAACTATGCAGTGATGACTGTTGGGTAATATGTGATAATGTCATGTATCTAGTTACGGCCAAAATCTGAGGCGAGCCCAGTACACATCTCCGAGCTGAATGAGACATTCAAAATCCTTTCAAACCCAAAAGCGGAAGTCAAAAACGACAGAGAAAGGTAAATGAGGAGAGGGTAGCAAAGCTCCTTAAATTAGACTCTTTTGGTTTCACAAAAAAAGCTTTGTGAAACTTCGCTCTGAGCAGATAAGCCGATCTTCAAGGTCTGCCTCTAACGGAGATAGGAATTGGAATAGTCTTCCAACTAGTCTTAAACTTTGCACAAACTTCTGCACTTTCACCAGCTAAGTAAAAATATGGATTTTAAGTAACCAGTCTTGTCAGCATTAATGTGTCATCTCGAAAACCTTTTGTGTGTGGTTGATTTGTATTTTGCTGTTGCCCAGGGACAACAGATGGAAATGAGCTAGTTAGCTAAATCTAGTACAAAGCATCTCTTCTCTTCTGAGACTAATGGGTTTTTTTGTACACTGTCCCTGATTCAAATAGACGATTAAACAAGAAGTCGCCAGCACACAGTTGACCCCCTGCCCCTACCAAGCAGCAACGCAGCAGTTCAGCCCGTACTTCAACAGCCATGCAGCAGGTAACGTTAGGAGGACAGAAGCTATAACGTTAGCCCTAAATAATCCTAACATTAGGATTATGCATTTCAAGACAAGTTATACATACATTTTGTTACAATCCAACACATTGTTGCTAAATATATAGCCTAATTGTGTGTGTGTGTGTGTGTGTGTGTGTGTGTGTGGGGTAGTGATCATTGATGGTAGAATATCAAGTATGTGTTAAGCTTCTATCTAGTTATCATTAGTCTTTGTTCTGTTATTGTTGTTTTTTCTTATAATGCCGTTGACAATTTTTGAGGTTCGGATTTGAGGCTATCTCTATACTCCCATTGCTTACTGGGACTTTAAATGAAACTGTCATTGTTAACATTAACAATTGTTCTACTTGATTTTCTAGCTCAGAATCAATATTAGAACATCTATCTTATGAGAAAATGTATTGGTAGTAATAAAGGAGCCACCTTTTTGACTTTGAGAACCAATTCTCCTTGTCTAGTCTACTGCATGCAATGACTACTGTTCAATAAAAGAAGACACATGGCCACAGCTCTGTGTGATAGAAATGTCATTTAGCTTTAGAGAAAGTGATCTACTGCTTCATACTGCCTCCATCCCTCAGATTCTTTCATGCTTTGGTTCTTTGTAAGGTTACCTCTTATCCTGCTCTGTGTTGTGTTGGAGTAAGAATGGTTATGAACAAGCCTTGAAAAATAAAAAATCAATGTGTTTCATGCAGTGCTCTGTGAAGTTTCTGATGAAGAGGTGATATAAAGGCTGGCAGAATGGAACACAATATTGCCACAATATTGCTTCTCCATCATAATTGTTGCCATGAAATCTCAATTTTCCACTTCACTTTCTCTTTCTCACTGACCTCTCCTCCCCTCCTCTCTTGACCTGCATCATGTTGGCCTCTCTCTCTCCTTTCTTTACCTCTCAGGCTGAAAAGATGTCATGGCAGTCATGGCTTACTGACATGGGGCTCACAGCACATCCTCGTTACATCTTTGAGCATGTTTTAAAATCTTTTATATCAGCCTGATGTTTAGGTATAAATTAATATTAACACCTTTATTTAGAAATGATAGCCTATAAATGAACAGATTAGATCAAGAGAGAGAATGGAATTAATCAATCGACGTTAAAGATACATTTTGAAAATAGTCTATTCACTACAATTATCTCATACTACACAGGAACATTTCTGATGCTATATGTGCACGTGTGAGAAAGAATCAGAGGTTTATACACACCATAATTATTGCTTAGTCTGAGGTGAGAGGAAAAGAGAAGTGAAAAGTGTTGTTACCATGGTAACCTACATGTCAGTGTAGAAGCACGACCCGCCTTTGTTTTTTTTTTCCAGGTGAGAACACAATCAGACACCGCACGGTGATGTAAACGTCTACAACCTTCTACAAGAGCGATGCCGATGATGGCAAGCCAGAGGAGACAAAGGTCAGTCACAGTGAAGATGTCTTATAGAGAATACGAGATAAAGACAAAACTGAACTGAAGATTTCTCAGCAAATGCTCTGCAGCAGTTTAACAGTGTTACAGAAGTACTTTAACTACAACACAGATGAACACAGTGAACACCTGCTAGCTTTTAAACTAATAGAATTCATTTCACACTGCTTTGCTAATCATTCCAGTTAAATGTTCTATATTTTTCGGTTGATTGGAATGGACTCAAAATCCCCTTCTTCCTTTTATAGGATTAAAATGATGGTGTGAAGGATCTCGTTTCCAATGAAACATCTTAAAGATGATTGTACAAGGACATATTTTCTCAAAGCTTTCTTACTTAATATTCACTTCTGGCACTAATGAAATATCATGATTTGGAATCTTGTCAGTGTAGGGACATCATGTCATCATCAACAATAAGTACCTTTTGATCCACTTATACTGTAAAGCTCTTTCCACTAGTCAGGTTAGAACATCAGAGACGTACTTTTAGTAGACTTTTCATTGCTAATTACAAGATTACTTAAGTTATTTATTTGTCTTTAAGTGGTTCAATGTGAACATTTGCCATGCCACTGGATAGCATTTATAGAATAGCAAATCTTGATTTGTTTGAGATGAAGCATAAGAACACATGCTATGAGGGTAAGAAAATCTAAGAACTACACAGTGTTGCTTTTTCTGTATAATTGCTCACAAAGTTGTGTCTGTATAAGACTCTGTATATGACTCTTTTAAATTAATGTGTGTTGATTTGTCGCCTTGAATCTTCTAGTTCTCATCATTTCAATGTTACTCTCTGTCGTCAAACAATGTTACTTTCCCATCTAAACAATAAATTAACTCTCTCCCTTCAATAATACACTGTTCCACTGAGTGCCCCTAAGGGCCGGGGGAACATGCATTTAATGTCAGTCTTTCAGGCAATTGCAGTCCAGTTGCATTTGTCGGCCACTGTAGTCTGAGCCTGGATTATCAAAATGAGGAAGTGGAGTCAGCAGCCTTTTAGCTATGGCACAAATCAAAGAAGTCAGTAAACACCAGGCCCGCATTATTTTCTTAGGCAGATACATTAAATGATGAATCAAAGCACAAACTTCTCACAGTTTGTGGAAGAAAGAATAGCTCTCCATCCAGGATGTCTGCCTGAAACTTGAGAGATATCCATAGATATTATTCTAATAAATTATTTCAGAGTATCTACTAACTATTTCAACTATATTTCTACAAAAGAAGTAAGCCAAACATTGTCAGTATCTGAGTTCAAGGACCTCATTGTAGGATTAAAGGGGATTTATTCCAGGCTAGAGACATTACACACTGTTATTTAAAAAAAGTGATGAATCTATCATAAGAGCTGAGCACAAAATGAAAGCATGAGCTTGGACTGCACACCAGGAGCCAGTGAGAGAAGACTTTATAGGCAAAGCGCCTGGGACAAAAAGTAAGAAGTGTTGACCCATCTGGAACACTATATTTTACAGACAGCTGACAGAGCCAAACCATCATTTCCTGGAGGATGAGTATGGAATAATGAGGGGAGCAGCAACTTTTCTCCATAGTCTCAGACTTTGGCTAGTCTCTACAGACTTTGACTAGTCTCACATCCGCATGTCAACGGAGGATGCTGAATTCACAGTATTCATTGAGACACTGTGCCCGAAAGGAGCCATTGGGCTGCAGGTTCCAAACCCCCAAAAACTAAAGGAAGTCATCACCCCTCCTCTCAGGACTTCTTGTAGTTTTCTCAGAGCACCCATGAATACCAAAAGTTAAAAAAAAAATGTTCCCCTTGCCCATTGAAAAATAAATTCTCTAGCTATTGATAATGATATCCTCTCACACATGACTGGATAAAAATGTATCAAATGAAGTGGAAAATGTTTTGATTGTTGGGCATTTGCTGGTATTCATGATCTAACCATGGTAGTGAAAAAACAATGGTTATAATCAATGCAACAGGGACGTGTGATTTCTGTCCACTGTATGCAGTATCATTGAATATATAAACAACTTATCTGCTGTTTATATTAAGGGTGACTTTATAAAATAATAATATACAATAATTGTGATGCACTGTTAAGACGATGAACCTGGTGTGCCTAAATATGAATATTCATGTAAGCCTGAATAGAAATATAATAGGTTTTTTAAAAAAGAAAAGACAAATGGAAATAGCTCTTCTGGTTGAACGTATAGGCTTTATCTGCTTAAATTACCTCTTTAATTATTAATGTTACAAGGTCAAAAATGTTATTTTTTCAATATCTCTGTCCACCCTTCTCTTCTTTTTTGTCCTGTTTTGTTTTCTTAAAAATGATAGCAGACACAACATCTGCCTATGCCACTGCTTTCAATTGAGCTCATAAAACAAAATTTGGCATGAAAGTTTTGCTGAAGTTAAGAAAAATATATGTGTTAAGATTTGTTTAAACCATTCAATTGTAATTCTTATAGATGAACGGTCATAAACCGGCTCAATGGCCATGACGAAATACGAGAAAGGACCGTCACAGAACTTATAGAAGCACTCCAATAATCATGTTACTCACAGACTTTAAAGAGTGTTGCTGCTAAGTGTGCCTTGGCTTGCCACACTGTTGAGCTAAGGAGACTTTTTCATCTTATTTTTGGGCCTTTAAAGACCTTTTCTTGGTCTGTGAAAGATTGTGAAACGCAGATTAGTTAGGCAGCAGTAGCTCAGTCTGTAGGGACTGGAGGGTCGCTGGTTCAAGCAAAAATGAAAGCATAAGCTTGGAGTCCCAGTGCGAATCAAAATCTGGATGTTGGTCTGGCAGCTGGAGAGGTGCCAGGGCCCTTCCTGAGCACTGCCGAGGTGCCCTTGAGCAAGGAACAGAACCCCCAATCACTCTGGTGTGCTCCATACAGAGCAGAGTGTAGCAGCCCCACTCTGACATCTCTCCACTAATGCATGTTCACAGGTCCTGTTTGTGTGTGTGAGAAGCATGTCCCTCAATAACAGAGTAAAACCAGAACTTCCCTCAGTGATTTAATGAAGTATTCAAAAAAAAAAATAATCTGCTGAAACAATCCCATTGAAGCAGAAACTGTGCAGAAAACTAATGTTTGATTCAATGCCATACTTATTGGAATAACAGATGAGCCAGAATTACTTTCTTTTGAATAACTTGCTTAATGAGGTCACATTCAAAAGAAAACAGTTTAATATTGACTCAAAGTGTTCAGCACTGGCTACATGATAACAAGCAGACAGTGTGAGGAGTCTACCTGCTGTGTCTCCACTGCTTTACACTAACGGATGATGACTGCACTGAGGACAGAAGAGACATTGACATGACAAATAAAACTGCTGGACCCAAACTGAATCCCACAAGAAAGACATGTTGCTGAGTGTCTGAGTGTGTTTTTTAGGGGTGAGCCCAAATAGTCGAATATTCAAATACCTGTCTCCCTCCTCCCCCAAGTGTCTCTTTGGTTTCTATGGAGACCGAGGTAAGAAGAAAGACAGCTGACACCCTCCCTGTTTCTCTCTCCTTCCTCAATGACCCCCCCCCCCCCCCCCCCCCCCCACCCTCCTCCCCAAATGTAAGACATGTTAAACTCTTTTGTTTCTGAATAATTGAATGATGCAATCCTGAATGTTCTTTACTAAAATCAGAAATGTTGGCTTTAGTCGAATATTCGACGGTTGGAAATAGCCTCATTCCACTGCCAGTCTCACAGAGGAAAATCTGCTTATGGTGAATTGTAAATGGACTTAAATAGCGTTTTTGTAGTCTTCCGACTGAAAGTGCTTTTACACCGCAGGTCACACATTTACCAATTAACCACACATTCAGACAATGGCTGCAGCAGCTGCCATGTAACATGTCCATCAGCATGAACTTATCCCAACACATTGAGGCTGGGGATAGACCCCTTCCGGTTAAGAGACAGAGGACCAATGAGCTACAGCCCCCTGATGAATAAAAAGAAACAAAGATAATTCTATTCCAGCTATGTGGGGGTGCTTAATGTCTAATTTGACGAATATCTTCCTGTTTTCTCCAAATAATTTAATTGGCTACAAGAAACATCAGTCTTCGGCACAGTAGCCTGCAATGGCTGGGAATTGTGACTTGAAGGTCTTAATTGGCCAAATGAGGTGTCAGTGGAAAGGTCAGAGTGAGGCCGACATTTTGATGTACTGAAGTTGTAGAAATGAATTCATAAAAAATTATGATTACATGAAATGCAGTGGAAAAAATGTGTTTACTGATATAATGTGTTAAAATCTTTCACTGGATTTGAATTATGGAGACCCTTGCCAGAGTACAGTATCTTCTTTAACAGGTTATGGTAGATTATCCCATATTGCCGGGCCATTGGAGCAGTGAGATCTCGGTTGGCCTTTATATCATTTGTATCTTGGCAGTCTGCTTTCCTTTCTACTTTAAGCTATGAATTTTATATTGTGAATGTAATATTGTTCTAGGATCACCACACTGCAGACTTAATGAGAGAGGATCAACTCCTATCATAGAATGAGTGTCCTCTCCTCTCGTGTCCTCCTCCCCTCCTCTCCTCTCCTCTCCTCTCCTCTCCACTCCACTCCTCTCCTCTCCTCTCGTGTCCTCCTCCCCTCCTCTCCTCTCCTCTCCTCTCCTCTCCACTCCACTCCACTCCACTCCTCTCCTCTCCTCTCCTCTCCTCTCGTGTCCTCCTCCTCTCCTCTCCTCTCCTCTCCACTCCACTCCACTCCACTCCACTCCTCTCCTCTCCTCTCGTGTCCTCCTCCTCTCCACTCCACTCCTCTCCTCTCCTCTCGTGTCCTCCTCCTCTCCTCTCCACTCCTCTCCTCTCCTCTCGTGTCCTCCTCCTCTCCTCTCCACTTCTCCTCTCTCCTCTCCGTTTCCGTTTCCGGTGAATGTGAGTGACAGTGGTGGTGTTGCGAGTGGCGCGGTGATTGAATTGTTTGCTATCCTTTCTACTGTTTTCAAAGTGCATGATCAGGTAAGATTGTTTTCATATTTATATTGAGTGTTGTTGGCTGTGTAAGACAGATCGTTGGAGGGGTTCTCGGGAGGAATGGCGTCTGCTGAGACGCCACCTCCGACTCTCCGACAGGGAGTTCGGATAGTCCCTCCGAACGGTACTGTTACCGTGGAGGAGGTTTTGTTAGCTGTAGGTGAACAGGTAGGTCATGATAAACTTTAGTATGCATCCCGAATGAACAAGGCTGTGGTTGTTTTTCTGAAGAGTCAGCCTCTTGTGTATCAGCTGATTGAGAGTGGTGTGTTCATTAGGGATTTGTTTGTACAAGTTTCCCTGTTGTCAGTTCCCTCTACGCGGATCACCGTATCCGGTGTTCCGCCGTTTATTTCTAATGACTTGTTAGAGAACGAGCTCTGCAGATTTGGGAAGTTTGCGAGTGCTTTCAAAACTGTGAGTCTAGGGTGTAAAGATCCCAAACTGAAACATGTTCAATCTTTGCGGCGTCAGTTGTTCATGTTTTTGGAGTCGCCCACACAGACTCTGGAGGTTTCCTTTCGAGTTAAACATGGTGACGCTTCTTATATGGTGTATGCAAGCTCGGGACAATTCAAGTGTTTTGAGTGTGGTGATGTGGGACACAAACGTTTTGCGTGTCCGCACAGACAGCAGGAGGCGGCTAGTGCTGCCGCTGACGCGGGCAGCTCTGCTAGTGCGGCGCATGCGGCGGAGGCCGCGTCCGTGCCCGCGTCCGTGCCCGCGGCGGAGGCCGCGTCTGCGTTCGTGCACGAGGCGGAGCCCGCATCTGCGCCTGGTGCTGAGGCTGCGGCTGAGGTAGAAGTGGTTTCGACCAGCTCTCAGGCTACAGAAAAATCACAGACTGTAGATAATGATAAAACGGAAGATTCCACAAGTTCTGCAGTTGTAGATGTTTCATTGAAGGAAGGTAAGACCAGGCATCATGTGAAGGAGAGGACATGGATGTAGATTATGAGTCAGACAATGCATCCATTGCTGATTTGCCAAATAGTGGCTCTGATCTTTATTCTTTAGAGTCAATCAATCAATTTATGGATGAAACGTACAAAAAAAACAGTAACAATAAGTGACTACTTTAGTGATACTGATAAGTTCATAAAGTCAGTCGGCATACTGAAAAGACAGGTCGGTTTTGACCTCCTGGATGAGAAAAAACGTTTCCGTCTAAAAAAGCACATCACCACACTGAGGAAAGCTGGAGGTAAGAGGGTGAAGAAGACAAAGAAATGATCATGCATCACAAGGTGTTTTTCTTCTTCTACTGTTCCCTGTTTGTGTCTACTTGTCTGTTTTTTCTCTCTGATCTTCCTATGAGGAGTCTTAAGATAGGATCTCTTCACATTAATGGTGGGAGAGACAGACAGAAAAGAGGCCTTATCTCTGAGATCTCAACTCAGAAAAACATTGATATCTTGTTTAGAGACTCATACCACACCATCAGATGAGACAGATTGGGGTTTATGGTGGGAGGGCTCTAACTACCTTAGCCATGGCACCAACTTTAGTGCAGGAGTAGCCATTTTGTTTAGAGCATCTGCAAATGTAAAGATCGTCTCTTGTGCTGAAATTGTAAAGGGTAGGCTTTTAATTGTAAGAGCAGAAATAGAGGACACTGTTTTCTGTTTCACTAATATGTATGCTCCAAATAATGGAGCTGAAAGGGTAGTTTTTTATACCCGCCTCCAAAAGGAGTTACTGATCTACCATCAGGATCAGATCATTCTTGGTGGTGATTTTAACTGCACACTTGATTTCACCGTGGATAGAATAGGAGAGGAGCCACATCCACATTCATCCCAGATTTTAAAAACTGTCATCTCTCACCTGGATTTGTTGGACACATTTAGAGTGAAACATCCACAATCCAGACAGTATACATGGGTCAGGGTTAACAGTAACAGGGTGTGTGCAGCTAGACTGGACAGGGCTTACATCTCCAGAACTCTCAACCCCAGATTCATTCATTGTAATATTCTGCCTGTTGGCTTCACTGATCACCATTTTGTTAGTGTGGAGCTGATTATTTCACCAGGTGAAAGGGCTAAGTCCTTCTGGCATTTTAATAACAAGCTTCTACTGGACAATGTTTTCTGTAAAAACTTTGGTTGGTAAAGCTCAGATTCGTGTTTTTTGTCAGCAGTACACGTCACACTCTTCTGCTAGATTAAAAACAGTCGTTAAAAATCTTGAGGACAACATTAAGAACCTTGAGGAGGGGTTAAATGGGAGTGTGGATCCCACCACTGGTACCCTGCTGAAGGAGAAACGTATGGAGTTGAGCTCTTTCCTGCAGGAGAGGGTGAAGGGAGCTCTTGTGCGGAGTCGTTTCCTTCAACTCAAAGACATGGATGCCCCAACGTCTTTCTTTTTCAATCTTGAGAGATCTGTGGCTCAAAAAAAGCTGCTGACATGTCTTAAACTGCCAGGAGGTCGTATAACAGCTGATCCAAAGGAAATGAGCAGTCATGCCATGCAGTTCTATGAAGATCTGTTTGGAGCAGAGAGTTGCAGCCAGGAGTGTCGCAGGGAGCTCCTGGAGGGTCTCCCTCGGCTCAGTGTGGAGGAGAAGTCTCTTCTGGAAGGGGAGCTGACTCGGGAGGAGCTCACTGCTGCTGTCACTCAGATGGCAACAGGAAGAGCACCTGGAATAGATGGGTTGTCTACAGACTTTTTTAAGAGGTTCTGGAGTATTCTTGGGTCTGACCTGCATAGTGTTTTAATGGAGTGTTGCAGGACCAGGTCTCTTCCTGGTTCTTGTAAGAGAGCAGTTCTTTCCTTGCTCCCCAAGAAAGGTGACCTGGCATTGTTAAAAAACTGGAGGCCGGTTACTTTGCTCTGTGCGGACTACAAGATCTTCTCCAGAGCTTTATCGAACAGACTAAAGGACGTTCTGGGAAGTGTGGTCCATAAAGACCAGAGTTACTGTGTTCCAGACCGGACAATCATGGATAATGTTTTTCTTATCAGAGATGTCATTGATGTGTGTAAAATCTATAATATAAATGTTGGCATTGTGTCACTGGATCAAGAGAAGGCGTTTGACAGGGTTGATCACTCGTATTTGTTTTCTGCACTGAGGTCCTTTGGTTTTGGTGATGGTTTTGTGTCATTAGTTGGTTTGTTGTATCAGGATGCACAGTGTTTGGTGAGGATGGGGGCGGGGTTGAGCCAATCCCTGTACGGCGAGGGATCAGACAAGGTTGTCCCATCTCCGGCCAGCTGTATAGCTTGGCTATTGAGCCCTTGCTGTGCAGGTTGAGGGGCCGGCTCAGCGGACTTTCTCTGCCCGAGTCCTGTAGAATCGAATGTCCCCCTACAGTTTCTGCCTATGCTGATGATGTAAACATCTTCATCTCCAATCAGGGGGACGTTCGGTGTCTGCAGGACACCCTGTCCCTGTATGAAAGGGCAACAGCTGCACGGGTGAACTGGGAAAAAAGTGGTGCCTTATTGGTGGGAGAGTGGAGGGACCAGGCAGTGCCCAGTCTGCCTGGTGGACTTGAGTGGGGGAGTGAGGGGTTGAAGGTGTTGGGGGTTTATTTGGGTACCGAGGGCTTTAAAATTAAAAACTGGGAGGGAGTTAAGGAGAAAGTGTGCGCTCGGTTGTCTAAATGGAAATGGTTGCTACCCCAGTTGTCGTATAGGGGAAGAGTTCTGGTGGTCAATAACTTGGTTGCCTCGACTCTCTGGCACAGACTTGTGGCTTTGACACCTCCAAGAGGGCTGATGGAGGACATTCAAAGGGCCATCCTGGACTTTTTCTGGTCAGGCAAACACTGGGTCCAGGCGGCAGTCCTCTACCTGCCGGTGGCTGAAGGGGGACATGGACTTATAGACATTCAGTCAAAAATGGCCTCATTCAGACTTCAGACTGCACAGAGACTCCTTTTCACTTGTGGTCCCAGCTGGATGGACATCGCTCGACTGCTGCTGAGGAGAGCTGGACGGCTGGGGTACACTAAGCAGCTCTTTCTGTTAAAGCTCGAGGAGGTGGATCTCACTGGTTTAACATCCTTTTATATGTCTGTAATGCAGGCATGGAAAATGTACACATTCAAAAGAAAAAAAAGTGAGAGTCCGGGAATGTGGATCTTTGAGGAACCGTTATTTTTTAATGATTTCATAAGGACTCCAACTTTGCAGTCAGCCAGTCTCCGGGCCAGTTTCAGAGAGGCAGGCTGCACAAAACTGGGTCACCTGGTAAGACTGACCCTGGACGCCCTCAAAGAAAGGACCAATATCACCTCCAGCCGGGTGGTTGAAAGAGTGGTGGAGGAAGTCTTTGCTGCACTTCCAGTAAAACTTGTAACATTTCTAAAGATTGAGAATCTGTGTGAGCAGTGGAGTGAAGAGGGTGAATACAGCTTCCCATCTTTGTCTGTTGCCCCAGATGTCGGGGAGTGGCAGGAAAGAGGAGGTGGGCTGCTGTCCTTTAGTACTCCTGTTCTGGAGAAGTTCCAGGATGCAGGGAAAAAGGCACTCTATCAGTCCTGTGTTAAGGTCCGACATCTTCGTGGTTCGTCGGGAGTGAAAGAGTCGAGGTGGATCGAGTTTTTTGGCCCAGATGTTTCCCCGAAAGGCAGCTGGCGGTCCCTGTACAAGCTGCCTGTTGAGAAGAGAACAGCAGATCTCCAGTGGAGAGTTGTGCATGGGGTTATAGCCACGAACAGATACAGAGCACACATTGATCCAGGGGTGTGAGAGGAGTGTTTGTTTTGTTCACTAACTGAAACTTTGTCTCATCTGTTTCTTGAGTGTCCCAGGCTCTCACTCTTGTTTGTCCTTTTGAAAAGCTTGTTTGAAGCTCTCGGGGAGGATTTCTCTTATGTATTGTTTGTTTTTGGGCCAAAGTATTCTGCAAAGAAAAAGACTGTACATACACTGTTGAACTTTTTATCTGGCTCGGCTAAGTTGGCCATTTGGCTCACACGCAAGAACCGAGCTCAGGGTACTGGCTGTGTGGAACCGGTGCTGGTTCTGGAGGGACTTTTGAAGGCCAGACTAAAGGTTGAATTTGCCTATTATCAAATGATGGACAATGTGGAAGACTTTAATAGTGTATGGGCTGTGGAAGAAGCTTTGTGCTCTGTGGGTGGGGATGGAGAGCTGATTATTAATTTTTGATGCAGTAAATGTTGTTTTTGTTGATATTGTGATTTTTGTTGCACTTGTTTTGTTTTATTTTTATTTATTTATTTATTTTCTTCTCTTGATCGGAGTGATGATGTGACAGTGTTATAATTTTTCTCCTGGTAGTGGTAAAATAAAAGGATTTTGAAAACCAAACCTCTCGTGTCCTCCTCCTCTCCTCTCCACTCCTCTCCTCTCCTCTCGTGTCCTCCTCCTCTCCTCTCCTCTCTTGTCCTCCTCCTCTCCTCTCCTCTCCTCCTCCCCTCCTCTCCTCTCCACTCCTCTCCTCTCCTCTCGTGTCCTCCTCCCCTCCCCTCCTCTCTTGTCCTCCTCCTCTCCTCTCCTCTCCTCTCGTGTCCTCCTCCTCTCCTCTCCTCTCGTGTCCTCCTCCTCTCCTCTCCACTCCTCTCGTGTCCTCCTCCTCTCCTCTCCACTCCTCTCCTCTCGTGTCCTCCTCTCCTCTCCTCTCCCTCTCCTCTCATCTTGTGTCCTCCTCCTCTCCTCTCCTCTCGTGTCCTCCTCCTCTCCTCTCCACTCCTCTCCTCTTGTGTCCTCCTCCTCTCCTCTCCACTCCTCTCCTCTCATGTCCTCCTCCTCTCCTCTCCCTCTCCTCTCATCTCGTGTCCTCCTCCTCTCCTCTCCTCTCATGTCCTCCTCCTCTCCTCTCCACTCCTCTCCTCTCCTCTCGTGTCCTCCCCTCTCCTCTCGTGTCCTCCTCCTCTCCTCTCCTCTCGTGTCCTCCTCCTCTCCTCTCCACTCCTCTCCTCTCCTCTCGTGTCCTCCCCTCTCCTCTCGTGTCCTCCTCCTCTCCTCTCCTCTCCTCTCGTGTCCTCCTCCTCTCCTCTCCTCTCGTGTCCTCCTCCTCTCCTCTCCACTCCTCTCCTCTCCTCTCATGTCCTCCTCCTCTCCTCTCCCTCTCCTCTCCTCTCGTGTCCTCCTCCTCTCCTCTCCTCTCCTCTCGTGTCCTCCTCCTCTCCTCTCCACTCCTCTCCTCTCCTCTCATGTCCTCCTCCTCTCCTCTCCCTCTCCTCTCCTCTCGTGTCCTCCTCCTCTCCTCTCCTCTCCTCTCCCTCTCCTCTCGTGTCCTCCTCCTCTCCTCTCCACTCCTCTCCTCTCATGTCCTCCTCCTCTCCTCTCCTCTCCCTCTCCTCTCCTCTCGTTTCCTCCTCCTCTCCTCTCCTCTCCCTCTCCTCTCGTGTCCTCCTCCTCTCCCTCTCCTCTCCTCTCGTGTCCTCCTCCTCTCCTCTCTACTCCTCTCCTCTCGTGTCCTCCTCCTCTCCTCTCCACTCCTCTCCTCTCGTGTCCTCCTCCTCTCCTCTCCACTCCTCTCCTCTCGTGTCCTCCTCTCCTCTCCTCTCCCTCTCTTCTCATCTTGTGTCCTCCTCCTCTCCTCTCGTGTCCTCCTCTCCTCCTCTCCTCTCCTCTCGTGTCCTCCTCCTCTCCTCTCCACTCCTCTCCTCTCATGTCCTCCTCCTCTCCTCTCCCTCTCCTCTCATCTCGTGTCCTCCTCCTCTCCTCTCCTCTCGTGTCCTCCTCCTCTCCTCTCCACTCCTCTCCTCTCGTGTCCTCCCCTCTCCTCTTGTGTCCTCCTCCTCTCCTCTCCTCTCCTCTCGTGTCCTCCTCCTCTCCTCTCCACTCCTCTCCTCTCCTCTCATGTCCTCCTCCTCTCCTCTCCTCTCCCTCTCCTCTCCTCTCGTGTCCTCCTCCTCTCCTCTCGTGTCCTCCTCCTCTCCTCTCGTGTCCTCCTCCTCTCCTCTCCACTCCTCTCCTCTCATGTCCTCCTCCTCTCCTCTCCTCTCCCTCTCCTCTCCTCTCGTGTCTTCCTCCTCACCTCTCCTCTCCCTCTCCTCTCCTCTCCCTCTCGTGTCCTCCTCCTCTCCTCTCCTCTCCCTCTCCTCTCCTCTCCTCTCCCTCTCCTCTCGTGTCCTCCTCCTCTCCTCTCCTCTCCTCTCCTCTCGTGTCCTCCTCCTCTCCTCTCCTCTCACTTTAATAAGAGACTTGTGTAAAGAAAAGTGTGGCAAAAACCAGATGGAACCTTGAGAAGTTAGCAGCAGCTGTGTAAATCCAGTTTCAGGCTGTGACTCTCTCTTACAAATAAAATAATGGTTACCAAGATAGTCTCTTAGCAATAATATAATGAGAAAACAAAGCTCTCAGTGTAAGAAATAAAAGCAAGCTGAAATCTCTTCCCGAGCTTAGGGACCTATCCTACGCAGCACAGGTGTATTTCCCACCCAACACAATTTTCATTTTTACACCCTGTGCTCATTTTGTTTAAAACCTGAACCTGAACACAGATTTGCATCCAGGGTTTTGTTTGTGTGGTGGTTTTCAACTTAGGGACACAGAAAACAACTGCCCATGCATCAGACCTCAAAAGTCTGTAGAGCAGCATGTTCCTGCTATTAAGAGTTGAAGAATACTAACACAAAACTCCCCTCCATGCTCAATCTCTCCAATTTGTGTAGTTTGCCCAACGTGCGCAAAAACACACATAGTTGCATGACAGTTTGCTTTCTAAGAGTTGGATTGACTCTTACACATAATCAAGTGGCACCAACAATCGAGCCCACAGGTAAAAATACCGACTGCCCAGTGTGCATTACTCCTTATTCACGCATTGTAGAATGATGCCTCTAGCAGAGAAAACAAGTAAAACATGTTTACAGCAAACCTTTATTGAGCATGCAGAACATGAGTTTACAGAGATCCGAGGAGATCCGAGATTTTAATAATTAAGCTTAAATGTTGTTGTCAGAATGTTTCAGCGAAACATAACTTTAATCCGACATCAAAACAGTTCAAAGAGTGTCATGTGTGTTCAGGGTCACAATGGAAAGACAGAAGTTAAAAGATCCAGATGTAGTTCAGTCTATCTCAGAAAAAAGGGAGAAATCCGCCGTGTAAGTAACATTGCGTCCTGCAGGTGCTCCCAGCTCCCAGGGAATGAGAGCTGCCACTCTGATTGGTTTGCTTTATGTTACACCAAATACTCAAAACACACCCATGTATAATCAAGTGACTTAATCCAAACACTTTCCACTCTACACCGCACTTAGTGCCTAGATTGTGCTCTGCATAACGACGTCAAACAATGTTTAACTGGAAAAACAATATTAGCAATGCCTTCAATAATGCCTTCCATAAAGCCTCACAAACAGCAACATCCATGTACTCAAGGTCAGAACACAACAATTGACCATGAAAAGGAAGTATTTTCTATCAACTGCTGACTCAGCTTGTTGAAAGTTAAAATGATGTAATGTTGATCACAGGAAACATAAGTGTGTAAAGCAGTGGGCGGTCATAAATAAATCACTAAGAGAGAATAATTTGTGACATTTCTAGCTAATGACAACCGGGTCATGAAAGCCTTAACAACAACTTGTTCTCAAAGTTTTTCCACGTGAAAAAGCATTACAGGAAATTATGATTTTCATATTTCTGGCAGCAGCTGTTGTTGTTTTCTTGGAATCATCAGAAGAACCTGTAAAGACATCATGAAAACCGAAGGCCATCATAGACAAAAAGACGGACAAAAGAGCAAAACATGTCACCAGCAAGTGAAAAGTTGTCAAGCCTTATTACTTTTCTCACTGGTTGATTGGCATATCACCATTGTCGCCCCAAGGAATTCTGAGGGAAAGCAACAGGGCTTATAATGACTTATTGTTGCTTCAATAAGAGGGACTTCATCACACAGCAGGAGGTGTTCATTATAGGAGCCACAGAATTAGTCTGTTTTCCAATCTCCTTTTGAGCGTCTCAGCTTTGAATACCACTGCCATGAAGGACATGTAATGATCTGGTCCAAAGACAAAATTGACCAATGACCTTTGACCTTTACCGAAACAGTAACCTCTACATTATTGAATGCCTTAAACAGAGTATGACTCCGACGCTTTATTACTCTATTTAAAGGCAGACAACTCGTGTTTTAAATGGTTTTCAACTATTTATTCAGAAATCAAACAGTTTGAATATAGCATCCAAAGCTCCGACCTCATCACTCCTCGCAGACTGTTTTAACATGCAGACATGAGATAATATCTTCTTAACTCTTCTAAGTTAGAGCTTGCAGGTGGATGCTGGGTTGATGAAAGTATGTGCGCAGTCAGCTCAAGTTGTCTGCCTGGACTAGCTTGCACGTGTCGTTCCATACTATAAGTTGTTGACTATGTTTGATTCTATTGCAGTTGAGGATAAATGTGCAAAATTATTAAACAATTGTTTAAAAATGTTTTAAATCTTCAATCCTAATGGTTCCATGGGGAGTTTTCTTGTAAAAAAAAAACAAAAAAAAACAAGCCTTTTCAAATGTAAGTGTATTAATACAACACTTTTTAATTGTTGAAGTGTTGATTAAAACCCACACAAAGGGTTTTTTCTACCACATCATAATCTTAAAACTAATTTTGGATCAGTTTTGATCAAGAATAGCATCTGTAGTTTTGACAATATTACAAATCATACATCTAGAATGTCTTGATACCTCGGTGTACTAGAATACCTTGATATTCCCCATAGCTCATTTAACATTAAGCTTGCCAGCTTGCAATCTCCATCGTCCCTGCTCTTGCTGTTTATTTGTATTTATGGTTCTTGCCAAACCTCTGACACATATCATCAAACAGGAACATATATGTCATTGTTTACAGGGGCTCTGAAATTGAAATGTCAAGCCCAGTGAGCTCTCACTTTTGCCTTGTATAAATCTACTGTACATACAAGGCAGCTATAATGCAGATTGAATGTAATTTAAGATGTGGAGCAGCTTTCATTGATGTATGTCGTGTGCTAAAAGCCTTTCAAAACAACTGTTAGCAACCTCTGCTTAACTTATATCTAAATGAAATAAACATCAGCCATCCACTGCAAAGGGGAAAAGAAGAACCTCCCTCCTTTTCCCATCCTTACCTCCTCCGCTCTCCTCCTCATCGATGCTGTTCTTGATGCTGTCGTACTCCTCATCAATGTTCTGGTTGCCTCTGATCTGACTGAGGACACGTCGGGCCTTCTGGGTCAGCCCACACTGGATTAACCAGCGGGGGCTCTCCGGCAGGAACAAGAATCCGATGAACTGGAGCACGGCAGGAAACACAGACAGACCCAACATGTACCTGAAAACACAGGGAGGGGATACATGGACTTAAAAATACATGAAAACATTTTCTTTGCTTTTAACTATTTTCTATTTCCAAATCAATGTGGAAATCACATTAAAATGTTATCAACGTTTCTTTTTACAAATATAGGCAGCAAAAAGGTAGTCAATTCATTCCCCTTTATGTTGAGCTATTTCAGGGAAGAATCAGGTGGGTTACTTCATTAAATATTAACGCTGGGATTAATGTCAGGACTTTATTCAGCTTCTTCTGCTTAAATAACCTCAGCAGTTGTTATTAGCATTTTAGCTAAACCGCGATAAGGAGCTGTAAGTAATGGGTAAACATGCACAGCAATACTGGAGGAATAATGCACAACAGTTACAGTGTATATTTGATTGACTAGTGCATGTTTAACTTGCATTTCTGACAGCAAACCCAAACTATAAAGCACTGATTTTAAATAAACCTTATAGAGTAACTTTCTACTCCCTTTTTCCTCTTTTTGTCAACTCGTTCAGACAAAAAGGATTAAAAAATGTATTGAAAAAAAAAGAGAAATACTAAAAAAATCGACAATATTTTGTGGTATGAAGGCAAAGACTAAAAATTTGTACAAGACAAAGAAATTAAAGAGATAAAAAATGTCATTATGATCAAATGTTGGTAAGCATTGGAGGTAATAGATGTGAAGAAAAAGCAGATTGCCATTTTATTCTCCAGAGAGTGGGGAAAAAATCCAATAAATCTCCCTGCAGTGAACACACAGACATATAAGGCTTTACTTCAGCTGCACAGACAAAGATGTCAATCAGACAAAAAATCAAACGCTAAACACAATAAGAGTCTCAGAAAAAGCCGTTATTGTGTATGAATCACATCAATCTAAGGGCTTTTAAACAATCTTAGTTATCTGTGTTAGAACCACGCTCGAAGCAAATCCTTGCAAACATGAAGATTCTTATCTGCGATTTCTTACAGCTCGACATTCAAGCAACCTAGACTCTGTAAACCTGAATTCAGTGTGACGGAAAGACAGGGTGCAAATAGAAGCAGGAAAGAGTGAAGAAAGTAACAGCTAAAAGAAAGAAGAAAGAAAGGAAGGCTGTGTGTCTCATATGTACAGATCTGGGTTGATCCATGCATGTGTTAACATTTGGAAAGAGGGTCTGAGCCAACCCGACTTTTTCTGGCATTTAAAATGATAAGAACCGGATTATATCATATCTGGCTATAAGACCATTGAGAGGGACCCTTAGAAAATTATCTAAAGTGTAAACATTACCAGAAATATATTTCCAAGGAGGATAAGATATAACATATACTATGCATGTGAACAGTGTTTGTCTCTGTGTCTGACCTCCATCCATCGCGCTGCATGTAGCTGAAGGCGCCGTCGATGAGGCTGGCAGTGAACTGTCCACCGGTGATGAAGAGGGTGTTAACAGTCACCAGCCGACCCCTGAGGTGTGGAGGAGAGGCCTCAGCGATGTACACTGGCACAGTCATAGAGGCAATACCTACACAACAGGGAAGGAGAGAGGGAAAGGTCTGTTAGCTGCTGGTTCTACGGGGGTTAAGGTATTATGGATTGCCACTTGTACAGCAGACTTTCCTAGTCCTCAAAAAAAAAAATCTTAAATGATGAATTTAAAAAAGGGAGTACCATTTTCAGCTAAATCATGACCAAAATCATATTCTAACACCAATAATCTAACATTAGCCCTTAACAAAAACATATAACTTGATGATTACTATTATTACATCAATGTGTTAAAGTGATACTTCACCCATTAGCATTAATCTTTGTATCATTAGAAACCTGGTAGTATTTTTGAATGGTCATACATCCCGCCCTCATTTTCCCCTGAGATGGGAAATCTTTGTATTTTTAAGTCTGAAAAGGAGCTTCAAGTGACGCAAAATGATGATTTTTGCGTCACTGGAAGCTCTTGTGGTTAGCGGTGTGAAACTACAACACCAGTTCTTCATATTTTCGACCACTGAAGCTACAGACCAATCACAGATCAGTGGGTGGGAACTCACTCCCAGAATCGAAACTTAACGTCCGCCATATTGCTTGGAAGCTATGCTAACAGGCTCTGTGGAGAAAGCTGATAATGGTGAAAAAATATAAATATAGCGGCGAGACGGCTGCTGCCGACAGGCCGGTCTTGTGTCGCAGCGGCTCTGCTGGACACAAGACCGGCCTGTCGGCAGCAACCATCTCACCGCTATATTGCCACCGCCGGTGAGGAGCCCGGGCCGGCTCGAGCTGGGGCCTTAGTGGGAGTGGCCTGCGGTGCTGTGCATTCTGGGAGTTGGTGTCTTTCCACATCCACATGAGCCAAAAAGACACTTTCTGCCTTTTCTCGGTCAAGAAGGCACCAACTTCAAAATGTATTTCACATTTCTACATATATGACTCAATGTCAATACAGATTCATGTTTCAACGGGTGAAGTATCCCTTTAATGAAGTGGTCACTAGTTTTACAACATTACAGTTTTATTGTTGTAAGTTAAACTTAGCAAAGCCAGCAGCTTTGTGAAGTTGTTCATGGGCCAAAAATGATCACATTAGGCTGTTCAAATGCTTACAGAGACTTCGCTTACTAACCAATGTCAAGCAAGTATACAAAGTAAAGCAGTCAGCATTAAATAGGTCTGATAATAATGCATTACATTTTTTTTATCAAGATTAATCACATGCTATTTTGTCTCTTTATGCAACACACTGGATAAGCCTCTGCAGTGTCTCCCTATAGTCACAATGATTGAAAAGAACGACACTGCAGCATCTTTGAATGTCTCATTTCAAACTCAGCTGACGAGTCCAAAGTAATACTCATCTTTTGACATCAAACATTACATTTTTTACTGTTTCTTTTAGATGTTTTAATTTAGTTTTTGATCCCTAACAGGTTTTTTAATGTTTAAGAATGCTAACATTCTTTATTTAGCACCAAACATAAAAAAGAGAAGAGAGTGGTGTCCAAAGGATTTGTTCTGATATTCATCATTTACAAAGGTTAATGTTAAAGGAGTTACTTAGCCTATTCTAAATTAACCACCTCACTTTGAAGCTCAAAGTCATGTTCTAGCATATTTAAGGTTATTTCGTTAACATTAAAACACACATATGCACTTCTTCACTCACAAACAAAAGTAAGAAAGAGTGAGGCTTTTTCCTGAATGTATCTGACAAGGTGACACGAGACCTCTGCTTTCTGCGGCCTGCTCCTGATAAGCTCTATTAATAGTCTGCCTCTGCTTTCTCAACACCCCTCCCCTCCCTACTGCCACACACCCTGCCCTTGATGGCCGCCATGACTACGTGGCTACCTGTTGCTATGGCAACCACTAGCTGGGAAAGCAGCTGCGCTGTCTCAGAGCGAGCACCACACTGTGGCAGCTCTGGGGAAGGTAAATCAATAACGTTGAACAAAGATTTGTCTTTTCTTTTTTTCCCCCTCTTTCAATGGGACTGAAGAGAATGGAGCTGTTTGGAAAATGAAATCCCCGTCATTAGCATATTAAAGCAAGTTTACATTTCTTGGAGAAGAACACATGATCATAGGAGAGGCAGACTCAGCCTGCTGTCATCCTCAGAGATGTCAGACTTGTTCCTTGATTCATATTGATTTCTCGACTGTGCAAACATACCCAAAGGATTTCAACTCAAGTCTTTATTTTAGTTATGGCTTAAGAAAGGATTTTCATCTGACAGGGGGAATCCAAGATCCAGATCAGCTCTGAAATCTAATCAACTGCTCTTGGCATTGAGGCTGCCTGCTGAGGAAAATGATGCTTGATTAAATCCATTCATGAGTGTTTGAGAGATGCTGCTGAAAGACAGACATGAGGAAACCAAACCTCTGTGACAAAGGTTACGGTATAGTTGGGCCTTGCGCAACTATTAGTTTTAATAAAAAATGCAGTGTACGGAGTGATAAAAAGAGCGGTGGCTTCATTGCATGGAGCATCTGTAACACAACCAAAGATATCTGAGGAAATTCTAAATGTGACGACTGCTTAGAGACACTGCATGTTAAAGACTTTCAGACTGGAATCAACATTCAGCTTGAGAGTTTGCTCTTTGTGTTATGTACCTCGAAAGCATAAGCAGATAAACACTGCAAAGCAAATGCTTGCAACTTTGAACTTTGTGGAGCAAGAATCTGAAATGTTTATGAAGACGTGTAAAAAAGCCCAAGACAATGCAGTGTTTCAAAGGGATAGGATACATATAGTAGACTAATTGTTTTTAAGGAAATGATTGACAGTACTCTACGTTTTTCTTATCATCAACAGATCCTTTGTAAAGATTTACATTCTACATTTTTCCCAATGTTTGAGCCTGGCCCAGGCCTAGTTCCTATTGAATATAGCAAAAATAAAAAGAGCATTTTCTTCTGCTATTGTTTTTCCACTATTTTAAACTGCAGACAAAGACTCACATGGTGCAGGGGCATTTATAACAGCAAGACAGTGTATGGGCAATGACCAAAAGGAAAGTGTGATTTTTGTAACTGGTAAAGAAGCATGTTCCTGCATGCATCATTATGAATCAGTTATGATGTACCAATAGTTATTTGGACAACAAAAGGTTCTATGGCACAGAAACTGTTTGTTTGTACAATAAAGTTTATCAGACCATTTTTGGTTTTAGTCTCTTTGTGGCAGAAAAACAGGAAACAACACAATGTTATCAGATTTAACAAAACGTCTAAATATCAATCAATCAATTTATCTTTACATTAATTGATTGTAAAGAAAACATTAATCCATCAAAGTTACAGTGGAGCAAGGATAAAAATGTAGTTCAAGAAAACGACTGTATCTTAAAAACAGTGTGATGAATAGATCTCTCTTCAAAAATAGATTAACTCGTCCTGAGCAGACTCTGTAGGATATGATCAATATGTCTTTACTGGCAGGCTATGTACCACAGTCATTTAAAGTAGCGGTAATCAAACCTCTACTCAAAAAAACTACTCTGGACTCAGGAACTCTGGCTAACTATAGGCCTATATCCAACCTTCCTTTTTTCTCGAAGATCCTGGAGAAGGTGGTAGCTAAACAGCTGTGTGACTTTCTCCATGACAACAGTTTATTTGAAGAGTTCCAGTCAGGATTTAGAGTCCACCATAGCACTGAGACTGCACTAGTTAGAGTTACAAATGATCTACTTCAGCTTCAGACAGGGGACTTCTGTCTGTGCTCGTCTTGTTAGATCTTAGTGCTGCTTTTGACACCATTGACCATCAAATCCTGTTACACAGACTAGAACATTTACTTGGAATTACAGGGACTGCTTTAAGTTGGTTTGAATCCTACTTATCAGACCGATCTCAGTTTGTACATGTTAATGATAAGTCCTCTATGCACACCAAAGTTAGCCATGGAGTGCCACAAGGTTCAGTGCTTGGACCAATTCTCTTTACATTATATATGCTTCCTCTGGGAAATATTATGAGGAAACACTCCATACAGTTTCATTGTTATGCAGATGATACTCAGCTTTATGTATCAATGAAGCCCGATGGTACCAGTCAGTTATGTCAGCTAGAAACGTGCCTTAAGGACGTTAGGACCTGGATGACCAGAAATGTTTTGCTACTTAACTCAGACAAGACTGAAGTTATTGTGCTAGGCCCGAAGAACCTCAGAGAGACTTTTTCTAGTGATTTGACTGTCCTTAATGACATCAGCCTGGCATCTAGCACCACTGTTAGGAATCTAGGAGTTCTATTTGATCAAGATATGTCCTTTACCTCTCACATCAGGCAAATTTCAAGAACAGCCTATTTTCACCTTCGGCCAAGCACCATCTTAACTTAAGGAGCTACTAGTGCCGTACTGTCCCTCGAGAACATTACGGTCCCAGAATGCAGGCCTGCTAGTGGTACCTACAGTCTCGAAGTGTACTATGGGAGGTAAAGCCTTCACTTATCGGGCTCCTCTCCTCTGGAATCGTCTTCCAGCCGGGGTCTGGGAGGCAGACACAGTCTGTATTTTTAAGAATAGACTTAAAACTTTCCTTTTTGATAAATCTTATAGTTAGGGCTGGTGCTGGTGTAGACCAACTCTTAGTTATGCTGCTATAGGCTTAGACTACCGGGGGAACTGGCACCTTGCGCTCCCCTCTCTCTCTCTCTCTCTCTCTCTCTCTCTCTCTGTCTCTCTCTCTCTCTGTGCATATACAGTACATCATATTACTGCATGTATCTATCTGTAAATCTCAGTCACTAACCTACTTTCCTGGGAGCTCTTGAGCTCTCTTAGGCTCCTCAAGATCGTTGGTTGACGGCCTGCCAGAACAACCCCATCCCTCCCCACCGAATTGTTGATGGTGGCCTGCCAGAACAACCCCCTCTCCACCGGATTGTTGATAAACAGCTTGCCTCCCCCCATCCCCTTGCTCCCTATCCCTCTTCCTGCATCTTATCCCATCTCTCCCCCTATCCCTTTCCAAGCCCGGTGCAGTCTAGGCCTGTGAAGACTGTTTCATCATGAGCCGGGGATCCGGCCGAAGATTTCTGCCTTTTAATAAGGCAGTTTTTTCTTACCACTGTAACTTTTGCTGCTTTGCTAAAGTGCTCATGATGGATAGACCGGATCTCTGTAACATAGCAATAAGTAAGGTCTTTTACCTGCTTTTTGTAACATAACAATAAGTAAGGTCTTTTACCTGCTTTTTGTAACATAACAATGAGTAAGGTCTTTTACCTGCTTTTTGTAACATAACAATAAGTAAGGTCTTTTACCTGCTTTTTGTAACATAACAATAAGTAAGGTCTTTTACCTGCTTTTTGTAACATAACAATGAGTAAGGTCTTTTACCTGCTTTTTGTAAAGTGTCTCGAGATAACACTTGTTATGAGTTGACGGTATACAAATAAAAATTGATTGATTGATTGATTGATATTGATTTCTGTTGTTGAAAAAAACAAAACAAGACAAAGAAGCTCATTTGCAGTTCAATTAAATAATTTGGGGTTGTTATCATTTCATGATTGATTAAGAAACATGTTAGGAAGGTTTCAAAGTTGAGATTCTATCACCATGGGGGCATCGTGTCAGGATGCAGGAATCCAACAAGGAAACTTGAGTTTAGGTTTATTTTGTCCAATTTAGTTAAATAACAAGGGTAACAGAAAACACACATGGGATGTTTGGAAAGTCAGTGCAGGATGAAAACATGAGTGCAAGGGAGTGCAGTCTTAAATAAGGAGTGAGCAGGTGAATTCAATCTAATTAATGAGAGACAGAGTACAAACAGTAACCAATCACGGGAGAGGGGAGAAACCAGGAAGTGTACTAAAGGAGGTGCAGTAGGAAAAGAGAGGAAGTGAAAAGAAACAAAATAGTGATCTTTACTACAATGACCATTATATCAGGCAGCTCAGTGGGTAAGAAGTACCTCTCCCAACCGGCCAGCCAATGAGACCCACTGCACAGCCAGTGGAGTCAATGTGATTGCATATGAACAGAATAGTGAATGTGTGTGAATGAAATAGTACTGATTGTCAGTTGTGCACTTTATGTAGCAGTCTCTGCCATCTGTGTGTGAGTGTAGTGTGAATAGGTGAAAATTACATGTAGTGTGAAAGTGCTTTGAGTAATCAGAACAATAATAATAAAAAAGAAGCTCTATAGTCCAGTAATTTATTTGAATAATGTGAAAATTCACTTCCACCACTCTCATTATGACTATAATGTCATGACCCTTTGTAAGTCGCATTAGATATAGAGAAGACATTGGCTGAAATAAACACTTTAATTCAGTTATGCAATTAAAAAAGTGTAATGATTAATATGCTATAGCTTAAGCCTGAAGATTTATCAGAGACCTTGTGTGGCAGTATCTGATTAGACGTTCTTTTCCAGACCTTTCAGCTACATCATGTGTGGCCTTCAGTAGACAAACTCGGTTTTAGTTCTCACAAAGTCATTATAGTTATTTTATTATGTGACCTAATTATATAATTTCTACATAACAAAGGGTGTTCATAAACCCAAAATCAGGGACCTTCCCAGGGTGATCACACAAGCCTTTCACATCAGACACAGAACACACATCATGGCCAGAGGCAGAGTGTTTTATATAGTATACTGTATCTTTAAGAGCAATTAGATCTGGCTTGTTTATAAAGAGCTTGATCATAGAAAAAAAAGAGATTAAAGGTCATTTCAATAGCTGCTTTGTGTTTGCATATAGGATGGCATTATGCAGAAGCACACACAGAGATGGTCATATGCACAGATCACAGCACACTTCACCCTAACAAAACAGATCCTTTTCCTGTCTTAACGCCTCTATTTGTATTCACTCCATACAGCCAGACCTCTTCGTCTCATCTTCTAGAGCTTATTTCCACCCATGTTCCACTTGTATCCCTCTTAGCCATATGTACCAGCAGCTTGTCTCTGTCCAAACTAAACCTGCTACCACAGAAGCCCCATATGTCTACAAGTGAGACACTACAAATATGTTAAATATGTACACAGATAGACACGCTGGTGGAAGCTGCTGTCAGTACAGAGTGTTGTATTCTGCTACAGAAATACTCAAACAACAGACAGTACACATAACATACAACACAGTATGTATTTCCTTATTTCCTTGTTAATTGTTTAGCACCAATACAACAAGTCAAATTCCTTGTATGTTTAAATGTACTTGGCAATAAACCCAGATTCTGATTCGAGTAAAAGTACATCTCAACGACAGACAAAGTAGTCATTGCCTCATACATAAGGTTGATGGTTAAACTTTCACATCTGGCTGCAGGTGGTGATGGGAAAAATTTGCCGGAGCCCTTTCGAGCAAATGCTTGACGTTGCATCAATTTATGGACTTTTATATGAAGTGTTTTTATGCTAAAATTCTACAGTCAGCTTCAGTCAGTCATTATGTTTACATGTGGCTAGAAAAAGTCAATTTCTTTGTTATTCTGATTAATACTGGACTTAAAAACAAAAGCGTATAAACGTGTTTGAAGGACTGAAATCCTACAATGTTGAATTTCTCGACTAACACACCTAGATAATAAGGTTTGGGACACATTCACTCTTGCCTAATGGTGGACCCAAATTGGCCCAGGCTTTCTGCGCATGCTCCACAGTTCCCCGTGCTTTGACCAAGATAGCAGAAGTCACTTTGTCATCTGCCTTCAGATATGTTCGTATATGATAAATTAAATGGAAAGCATTGCATGGAAAGCAAATGCATTGCATTTGGATTTAAAAGCACAGAATGTATGAAATGTACAGAGCTTTAAAGTTGCCCATGTTTTCACCGTTTGACAAATAACCCATTCTGCTGCTTGCTAACTTGTTAGCAAGGTCAACCGGTAGAAGATCCAATAGTAACTATATTCTGAATGGGGACATATAATGTACTTGTATCTCCACTTACCGTAGCAGGGTCAGACATTCTTTGGTCAATAAATCAATTCTTCTCTGGTGCTTGTTTAATGGGACAAGGACCAGAGTCCATGTCCCATTAAACAAGCACCATGTTAAAACAAGTGCTTGCAGGAGTAGATCCTAAGGGGTAGGTAAAAATAACTCATTAAAGGGGGTAATGTCATTGTAGTAAAGATCACTATTTTGTTTCCTTTCACTTCCTCTCTTTTCCTACTGCACCTCCTTTAGTACACTTCCTGGTTTCTCACTCTCTCCTCTCCCCCTTGATTGGTTGTTGTTTGCACTCTGTCACTAATTAATTAGATTGAATTCACCTGCCTATATTTAAGACTGCACTCCATTACACTCATGTTTTCATCCCCACATGGGGCGGCAGTTCAGCAATGGTAAGGTGGTTTTTACTCCTATTTTAGTTAATATCTAGTCCATTTTAATTTATCCTAAGTACTTTATTTATCTTTATTTCCTTCAGAAAGTAATCTAATTTGACTATTTTATTGTGCTAATATTATTGTATTTGTCTTTCAGCATGGATGTTCAATCCCATGTGTGTCTGCCGTTACCCTCATGATTTACCTAATTTGACGAAATAAACCTGTTACCTATACTCAAGTCTTGTTCAATCTTGTCGAGTGGGGAGAGCAAAGTTAGAATTATAAATTACCTACAATCTCTTGAAGTAAAGATTTTTTAATTGATTTTTTTAATTGGTACAACCTTCCATTGGTATGTTTAAAATTACTATGACATTTTCATTATTACAAAGATTTAAAAAAAATAAGATTTAAAGAAAACTTAATTTTCCTGGCTCCAGGCTGCAGCCACACACTCTTGAATGGTTTTGACAAATCTAAGAGGTAGAATGCGTGTATCATTTGCATGAGAGAAATCTTGATTCACAAGTTGCATCACGTGGATGAAAGTGAAGCTATCACTAGCTTTTATTTCTGAAAGACCCACATTTCTTAAATTGCTTTAATGTGAATCCCTCCCAAACTCAGTTGCAGTAATTTCCTTTTCTTGTTAATGAGCTCTCCTTTAAGCACCAGGGACAGCTCTCAGCATGCGCTTCATCACACACACACACACACACACACACACACACACTCTAAAGTCATCGTCTGCTCAGCCTCTAAGTAGCACTGCCCACTTAAATGAAGGGTGTGTCTGTTCTTGTGAAGACGGCCTTAAGGCACTTTGCACAAAGCTCGGGACTGACTAACTCAATCAGCTTCTGAGAGAGCTACTTCACTTGAACCCTCCATCTCTGTGATGAAGTAAAGGAACAGACCAGACAGTTTCTGGTTCTAATAGATGGTTGTGATGGAGGATGCTAATTTGAGGCTAATGAAGGATCCTTGAAAGTGTAGGGTAAGAATTTGAGAGGACAAGATACAGCCATGAATGGAGAAGTGATTAGACTCAAAGATAAAAGATGTGCCCCCTTTTCCAATTAGATTAAGTGTGTCTAATTTCACAGTGGATTGTGCAAACTGAGATTTATTTGGGAAAAGGTAAATAAAATAATATACTATGGGACATGATGGTCATTATGTTTTAACTAGAGAGATAACTTAAAGAGATGTGACTTTCACATTCAAAGAAAAATAAAGGCCTCATTAGGTCTTCACTTGTCTTCTACCCTGTTGGTGAGAAAATGTGGCTTAATTATATAAACCAACGTGTTAATCATCCAGCCTCCAGGTACAATTAAATGTTATCACAATGTAATTAACTAAACTATTTTTATGCAGAGCATTCATCTACTGCTTCCAAGGACAAAACAATTTAAAATTCACTACTGCTTAAATGTTTAGCCGGAAAACCTGATTAAACACAATCTTTCAGGATGACTGTGCGCTTCTAGTTGTGTAATGGTGGATTTAACAAGGGCACCATGTACATTGACTACAGTCCTCATCGCAGCGGTCTCAGGTTCCACTCCCGGTCATGTCACTATAGGGAATGTTGTTACCCACTCTCTCTCCCCAGATTGTGCTGTCTCTCAAGCCGTCTTGTCAAAGAAAGGCAAGACATCCTAAAAACAAGTTAAATGTTTTTTTCTTGGTTAATTTAAAGGCTTTGTGATTTTTTGATCCAGCAGATGTCGCCCTTGAGCACCAACATGAAACCAGAACAACTTGCGCTGCATTGTTGTGTTAGCATGCTAATGCTAGAGATCTTTATTATGCTCGTATCTTCACTCTGCATGTAAATTTACCTGAAATGAGCGTGATCTAGAAACACAGTTAAGCAGTGAGTACAGTATGTTGTTCTTCTTTTCTCTAGTCCCTCAATTAAACAACTTTTATACACGAGGGGAGGAGTCAGCCGGCCGTCCGGGCGATGTAAACAAACTGAAGATAGGACTCTGAAAGGTCTGAAAACATCACAGACAGTGGGACTCGGGTGTTACACCCATTGTAGACAGTCATGACTCACAGAGTTATTTTCAGAGGATATACTTGATTTCTATTATATTTAAGTGTGAAAAATCACATAGAAAGCCTTTAACCCTTAAAGTATTTTTCCTCCTCTTTTTGGATCAACCAATCACTGATTGTGGGGTGGTTGAGGCTCAGTTTGTAGACTCGGTTGACACATCGGACATGTGGCCACATGTCCGATGTGTCCTTGGGCAAGACACTTATAATTATAAGTTTCTCCCACTGCTTTCTCTTCAGCGTATGAATGGGTTAGTTACATCTGATGGATACTTCCCTCAGCAGCCTCTGCCATCAGTGTGTGAATGTGTAGGTGTGACCTGCGGTGTAAAAGTGCTTTGAGGCGTCGGAAGACTAGAAAAGCGCTACACAAACTCAAGTTCATTTACCATTTAGAAAGAATGACAGTTTCTGTTCCTTCCTTGCTCAGAGGGGCTCTGAGAATGTTACTAAATCACTCCTAAGAGGCGACTCCTTCATCGATTTTTTTCAGATAAACTAGGTACTCTCTGAGATTATTCTCAGGATGGTTGTTAACACGCTGCTCAACATTCTTTGGAACTGATGTAACCCTCAAAAGAAAATGAAAACATGGGAGAGCAGGAGCATATGGTTAAATAATCAAATAATTTCTGTTCTCAAAAAGAGCTGACAAGAGTTGATTTCTCCTCCCAAGATTGAACCATCTTTCTATAAAATATCTAATGCAGCATGAAACCTCTTACTTTGGAAAAAAAAAAAAAGGGAAATGAAGTTGAAAATCTTTGTCAGTTCTGGTTCCATACTGTCTGTTTGCTCAGACGAGAAGCGGCACGTATCTCACAACAGTGCCTGTGTTCAGGCAAAGGTCAGATCAACAATAACTGTCTAGGAGCAGACAAATCACAGGCTTCTTGGATTGAAATACAGAGAAGCAGAGCCTGGGTATGGCCTTTCCTGGTTTTCACAAAATGCTTCCATGACCTTTAAGGCGAGTTCAGTTCAGAAATGCTAAGTAACTTGAGAAGCGGCGGCCATGTTAATTTGAGTGTGCAGGTAGCAGACTCGGTCGGAATACTTGCATGCAATGAAAAATGTTGCGTTAGTAGTGTCTCTGATGGCTAATTGTGGTGCCAGAATGTGTTTCATTATCTATCCGGGAGTGCTTGTGCATGCTGTGTAATATGGGTGAATAGGTGTAAAGATTGTGATGGGGGAGGGGATACTTATAAAGAAACAGCCACTTCAAATGTGACAGCGCATATGACCCAGGTGATTCATTTTTTCTCCTTAATTAACAATCAGAGCTAGTGTTTGTAAATGAGCTGCAGCAGGATCAGTCCTCCATCAATAGCTCTTTTGGGAAATATAATTTCCTGTGTTTCATATTAAAAATCTCTGCAAATATTTATTCACTTCAGTTTTCTTTCTATGTTGTTGGTTCAGATCAAACACATACACTTGACTTGCTAGACTGTCATGACTGTCTGTGTTTATATAATTTTATTGGCTTGCATCTTAATTAAAAACATCAACAGATGGCCATCGATGTCCAAGAAACTTGTGGTTGGAGACTGTCCCTTTACAATATGCACATCAAGCTCCTGTGAGTATTTTTTTTTTTTGTTATGAAAAGTGCTTGTATGATTTGCGCTTATATTATACTGATGCCTTCATTTCTGATAATAACTAACTCTGATCATTTTTGATAATTGTGATCATTTTCTGATCATTTCAAATTTTACTTAATTAAATTGATTTCTGATTAACTTCAAAAGCAAATGAGACAATGAGGTGTTTTTTTTTTTTTTCCTTTTTTGTGAAGTTTTCCTGATGTGCTTTTGGTCTGGTCTTGTGTTTTTTTCTTTCAGAGGCTTGGCGTGGCTTCTAGGTTTCATGAGCTCTCTGCAATCACAAGCCTGATCCCCACTAGTAATCACCTGCTGCTGCATATACAGTATGTTGATGGTGATTTCAGTCCTGAAAGTAGGGATGTTGTAACAACAGCAACACACATCGTGGATGCTATGAAGATGTGTTAATGTATCTGTTATAAGTTATATTTCAGCAAAAAGTCGATGTGCAATACGTGAATTAATAAAAAGTATCTTAACATTAAAGGCTTTATATGTGATTTTTTGATCCAGCAGATGTCGCCCTTGAGCACCAGCATGAAACCAAAACAACTCGTGCTGCATTGTTGTGTTAGCATGCTAATGCTAGCGATCTTTATTATGCTCGTATCTTCACACTGCATGTAAATTTACCTGAAATGAGCGTGATCTAGAAACACAGTTAAGCAGTGAGTACAGTATGTTATTCTTCTTTTCTCTAGTCCCTCAATTAAACAACTTTTATACTCGAGGGGAGGAGTCAGCCGGCCGTCCGGACGATGTAAACAAACTGAAGATAGAACTCTGAAAACATCAGACAGTGGGACTCGGGTGTTACACCCATTGTAGACAGTCATGACTCACAGAGTTATTTTCAGAGGATATACTTGATTTCTATTATATTTAAGTGTGAAAAATTGCATATAAAGCCTTTAACAAAAAATATTTTGCCCCCCCCCCCCATGTGATGACGATTATGACGTCAAGTTGGCAAATCGGACACCTATTTTTTTTTTTTTTAAGTTTCCAAGTTGTTGTTCCGACTTGAGCGGGAGTTTATGTGCATTTTACAAATCTGAAACTCGTTTTTCCTACTGTAGGAACACCAACCAGCTTTTCAAGTGTTTCAGCTTACTTAAAACTACTGTGCTTTAGAATTGTTTCTGTCGCTAATACTCTGTGTCTTCTTTTTATTCCGAGCTCCAGCGCATCACCACCCAGCCTCTCCATCAAGCCTAACCAGAATCCACTAGCCTCACCATCTACTCTGACTTCAGCCTCAAGCCTACCAGTACAGTACCTAGTGGTGTGCGATATAACGATCTCAGATGAAGGATTTTAACTTGCTGACGATCTGCCAAAGCAGAGAGATCGTAGAACCGGGCTACAGTTTATGCTCCGACACAGACACGTCTCCACCTTAGTGGTGAAAACGAAACTTAAAAGTAAAGTCCGCAAAAACAACTCCATCCCGGTTATACGCAACTGTTCTGATATTTTTCCAAACTGACACGCCGTGATCAACAGTTAACTTATCTGCATAGTTTGCATGGTTAAGTTTACATCTCGGATAGCTACACAAGAAACCGTTATACGAGCCGGAGAGACGTTAACAGTCAGAGACAGACAGAGCAGAGCTCAGACAGACAGTGGAGATATAACCCCGGTGTTTAAAATGTTGCTGTCGGTGTTTTCTGCTCTCTCTCAGTTTTTAAAAGTTACTATCAAGCTTCTCCACCCAATGCTCACCTATTGTGATAACGGAACCTATAAGGATTAGGCTAAACGATGTTACAAAGCAGCAGGCAGGTGAGAGTGAGTAACCATGGTGACTGTCTGTCTGTCAATCAACAATGTCCTGCCCCCTCTATGAATTAAACTCTTCTGTCAGTAAAACGTACTTTGATCATGTGTCACAGAATGAACACATTCTGTATTATGTTTGATTATATATAAACTAAACTAAAGTTAGTCCAGTGATGTCATAAAAAACAACAAAGGCTGCAGGGCCTGTATGAAGCTCCAGCTGGAGGAACTCTGCAGGGCTAAAATAGAACAGAAACACAAGAACTCAAAGTCTACATGTTTTTAAATGAATGCATCACTGCGTGAAAATGTTCCTGATGAACATAAAAAGAGGACACATAACTAAATCATAATTTCAAAGTGGTGAGGAAAACCTTCAAATTGTGTGTAAATATTGATCAAATCGAGGGAAAGACGTTTCTGGTGCTAAAGATGTTCTGGGTGGGAGACCTCCAGACCTCCTACAAAGATGTTTTTCGTAGGTTCTTTAAAAACATTTCTTACTGTAAAGATTCTCATTGAGGATACATTTGCCAGTTTAAAGAAACTGTGAGGTTTTTTAAAAAATTAAAAACACTACATGCACTTCTATAGGACAAAATCAGCAAAGAGATAAGAGGTAGCACTTTGTCCACAGGGGGCACCAAAATAAAAATAAAAACGTTCATTCCTCAATATATTGTTGTGTGTATCTTGTGTATATCGCAAATCATGTTTGTGTTTTTTAACGAGCAACAGGTTGACTCAACAGTACCTACAATTAGTCACAACATTCCCTATTTCTTTATCAGCCAAAAAGAAAACAACCCTAATATAATCAGAGCTTTAATGGAAAGCTATTTGTATTTGTCCTGAACCGTCACTGTTCTGTCATGTGTTGCAATGGCACCACCTGTTGGCCTGCAAAAAACTCATACAGGAAGTGCACTTGTTTCAAAGGAAACAAGAAGTGTGCACTCTATAAAAGGAACAGGAAGTTGGAGGTTCTTCCTTTTGTTGTCGTCAGAGCACACGTGCCAACTCCTGGAGAAGCTCAACAACGAACTGACTTGTGTCGCTTAAGACAGCAACGTCTGTAAGTGATTTATTATGCATGATTGCAAGGTGGCTAGCCCTTAGTTGTTTTGACAGAATGTGGTTGCAGAATCTGTATTTTGCACTTGCTTATCGTAGCGTGTAGTTTAGCGTAGCATAGCATTTAGCTTAGCGTGTAGCTTAGTTTAGCCCATAGCTTAGCCTTTAGCTTAGCATTAATGTTATAATCGTATTACAAGTGAAATTGATTATTTATGTGAAGTTATTTATATCATCTTGCTAATCTGTACATTTTCTTTGTTATAGTTTTCACTCTGAATTCAACCTTGATGAATAAACAAGATCAACTGAGAACCTGACTCACTCATCATTTCAATCAAACTGACTGTCGAACTGTGTACCCACACACGTAGGGAGGACAGTTACAGTCACTGTTTGGTGCATGCAGTCATACAACCAACACGTCTGAGTGGAGAAACAAGGCAATCACTCATGCCAGTATACACCCTAATCCAGGTCTGCAACAGGGGACTTTATTCAAAAGTCTCCATTCTGACCATTACCCAACTGTGACTATTAAACTGAGAAGGTTTCATTAAGGTGCCTCAAGCGCTGCAACGAGTGGATGAAAACTACAAGAAGACATGTTGGTGAGGGTTAGAGAGACGGGCAGATTTAAAAATGAGTCTGGGCATTTCACAAATAAGTTAACACTTCTCTTCAGTTTTGATTTGAATTATTCAGACACATTTCTTTGTCAACTGCTCAAAATTAAATTAACTTTCATCAGAAAATAAATTCTAGCAGTTTGCCTTCCCTCTTATTTTCAACAGGAAGTGTCTTTGTAAAGCAGATGTTTGAAGTAGAAGAAAAGGAAAGAGAATGGTAATCTTTTCACTGCATTTGTCCAGTAGGAGAAGACACTTCCAAAAAATAGTCCAAGCTGTATTTCCCATGAAAAAAAAACCCCAACTGATTTCCATTGTCTAGTTACCATAAGAGAAGGAGAGCTTCTTAAAAATCTACAAAAAAAACATCTCTTCTGCACATCCAGACATTCATGTTTTTTATTTCTTTGATATCCAGGAGAGAAACGTTGTATTGATTCAGCTTGTGATGAAAAACAATTCTGGGAATCCTGTTAATTAGATGTACACAGAAAATGTGCACAGTCTGAATTTCTCTTTCAACCAATTACCAGCCATTCATCCAGCAGTGATGGCCTCACACCTTCTTCATCGGCACAACATTCAGGAAGCCAGCTAAATATGTGCTAATTTTAGCATGGCTAATTTGTTAATCACACAACAGGAAACCAAATTACAGCATTTATCTCCAAATCCATTTAAGGATGCAAAAAACAGAGAACTCTTATTTAAGAGCCATGCTTCCACTCTAATCCCAGTGGTGAGAAAATGGCCTGCAATTCCTTCAGGTATCACTGCTCTGAGCTCTTACTACTCTCAAAGGAGGCAGCGAATGTGTGCCATCAACGTGGCACTCAGCCTGGAGATCATCAGAGGATGTGAGTCATGAGTAGCAGGAGTGAAAGCCTGTGTAAATGATTTGGGGTACATTGAGTTCTGATCTGTCTCATGTAAAAGCATGCAGAGAGCGGAGGAAGGAACCGCTAAAAAGAACGAGGATTCAAGAGAGGAGAAAGTAGAGTGTGGAAAATACTCGGGAAGGCAGTAGAACAAAATATGCAAAGCTGTGATGGAAGGGAAGGAAGAAGACAATAAGATAAACTAACTCAGACATCAAAACAACTTGACAAGTCTTCTTTGTGCTTATAGCCTTGTGTTTCTTCCCTGATTTTGGGGATAAAATATGTCTCTTATTTCACCATGAGTTTTCCCTTATCACTTAACGATGCCCGAATAAATCTCATATTTCTACTGATGATAACAATAAAGGAAGCAAGCTGTCTAACAGCTGGTGGTATGCAGCCTGAACAAGCAAGAGCCATACTCTGTGATTGTAAACTGTAAATGCAAGTAGACTTGAGGCAGGGATTAGAGATGAGAGACAGACATAAACAAACCAATCACATTTGCTTTGGGTGAGGGGTTTGATCCTTGACTGATTCTGACCTCTGAACTTTCTGATGGACTGAGAGTGCAGATATCAGTTAACTTTGCCATTACCATTAGTAATGGGGTGAGATAATTTCAATGGTTTCCAGTAATGAGCTATTTGTCTTAACCATAGTGACATTGTTAATGTATGGCTTGGCTACGTCTTAAAGCCTATTTTAAAAGCTAATGCAAGTGTTGAAACATTTTTTCTACAGCCTGTAGGCCTACAATTTAAAATTTAAATTCACATTAAATTTAGGCAAAAAAAAAAAAAAGCGGGAACTGCTCAACAAGAAAAAACTGTAAGAGCCAAGGAAGCTTTTTAAAACACATTTCTTACCTAGCCCAACTCCGACGACGACTCTCCCCGCTAAGAGAACCTTCTTTCCAGGCGCGGTGCTCAGTACGACCCCCCCGACAGTGAAGAAGAAGCTGGCCAACAGTATGCACACTCTGCGCCCGAAGAGCCCGTTGAGGAAACCGCCCAGCAGGGCTGACAGGGCGGCTGCAGCCACACTACTTGATATAAGCACCTCCTGCCACAGGGCGCTCAGGTCCAGCTCCCTCTTCAGCAGGAGGATCGCCCCGGAGATCACCCCGGTGTCGTAGCCGAACAGGAACCCCCCCAGGGCGGAGAAGGCAGCCAGGACGTAGACGAAGCCGGGCGTGACATCTTGCTGGAACTGCTTGCGGGCAGCCCTCTCTAGGTCCCCGGTGTTTGAGGAGGGTGCTGCGGGGGCACCGGCGGTAGAAGCCGCGGCGGAGGCGCCCTGACTGCTGCTGATGCTGGCGTTGGACGGAGCCTTGATGAGACTCCGCTCTCCTCCATCGTTCACTTTCTTCCAGCGCTCGCCCATCAGGTTGCTCATACTACGGAGGTTGTAGTCATGGTCGACCTGCTTTCGCGACATATGGGAAACACGCTGATAGGGCTGCTGAGTTGTTTTAGTGCTTCAAAAAGAAAAAAGAAAACAAAACAAAATCACCCACTAAACTACCACCCCCTCTTCCCTCGGATTTTAGAGTCGACCACTTTTGTTCACAAAGTCGGCCAATCCCAAATGAAACGTCGGCTGCCGTGTAAAGTTCTCCAGCCTCTCCTTGTGCGTGTCCGTGTTTCGCATCCCCGTGGTCCTGATGGGAGAGTTGAAGAAGAGTGGTGAGGAAAAGGTAAGATAGGAGGAGTGTAGTGGAGCAGCTCGTCACTACCAGCGTCGGAATGACGTAAAGAAAAAAATGTTTTGGAAACGTGATACTGGATTGGGGACACTGGATAGTGTAATGAGGAGAATTTAGTGTGCCGCAATTCAATAAAGTTCCGGAAATTGTATTGGCTAGTGAAAAATAATATCAGATAGGCCTAGACATGTTGATAAAGAATACAATAGCTTTCCATTTGGAATAGTCTATAATAGTAGAATCCTATCTGCACGTGTGCCATAAGCTGCCAGATCATAACGAAGAAAACAGTGACAATATTTTATTATAAATAAGCTACAAGAAAAAATCTAAATTTGACATTATTTTAATTAAATTATGAAAAAAAACATACGCATTTAGATACACATAAGAATAGAATAGAGTAGAATAGAATTACTTTATTGATCCCAAACTTCATACTTCCACTATTAAAAACGTGCTTTGTACAGACAAATGTACTATATTAATATTCATAATGAAATATTAAAGGATTCAGATCACCATGTTCACCTATTACTTTAGGTTAACAACAGCCTGCTTTGAGCATATGAGGGAAACGGCTGCCCCCTGCAGGACAGGCTGTAGCACTACAGGGCCCAGTTTCTGAGGACCACTTACTCAACATCTGGGCTACACACAGATACTGTCACCCTGATAATTGTACAGAAGAAGGTAAACATTTCTTGGAAAATAACACCTCTAAACCTTTACTTTAAAATGTTTTGCCTAAATCATAAATGTCAGTTCGTTTTAAAGAGGGAGATCTTCAGGCCTATTTGTAGACAAAATAATTATCCCATTAAAATCCAATTCTCTGTAGACATGAACAACGGCTGTCAGATGGAGAAATGACATGGTCGTAAATGCGTTCATGTGTGGTGGGGATCAATTTGTGGACAGTGGTGTCACCAAAATGGAGAACAAGAACAAGCTGATAGGCTCATGAGTAAGCCCATTAGAGAAGGTGGACAATAATGGGATACACTTCCTGTACACATTGTGGTGTACATGGTTTCATGGAGAAAATCTATAAAGTCTTCTAATGGAAAAATTAACCATGTCTGATTAGCTAATTAATCTCAACTAGTGGCAGGGCCTCAGGGTGATGACGCACCAGTCATTCTGCAATCTGGCTATCGCTTTTCAATTAATGGCAAAACGATTTTCAGGTTTGATGGTGATTGTTGCAGAATTGGTTGCAGTATCAAACTATATAAATAAAACTGTGGATAGGGAAAGCATACATACAGCTGACCCTGCATTGTGAAGTCATTTGGTTTTCACCTGCACTAGGTTATAGTATTTCTAATGTTGCTACAATTAAATCTGGAAAAGGCCTATTTGTCTTGGATTTTTGAATATGCAATATGTTGTGCTTTATTATGATCATTCCAATGAGCAATATTCATTTTACAACTCTAACACTATAATGTGCAATTTCAATGTATAGCGGCTTTCCTGAAGATGAAGCCGCTGAGAGGCTAAGGTTGGGCCTAATATCTCGTCTGACGTGCTTTCAAAAGAATACTGTGATATGTAAAATAAGTTTGACTTTTATATTAACGTAAATAAAGATAATAACGTGCATTAACTCATAATCACAGTGTACAAGAAACAATAGCAGTCAACAAAAAATACAGCAACCCAGCTCAACCCCTCTCCTCCACTGAGAACAAAAAGTGAACAGGTGAATTAAATCAACACATCTCCGCCCACACCCATGTTACCCGACATCCCCCTACTCAATATAATCCTAATAAATGATATAATAATCAATAACCAAAACACCAAAATATAACAGACTACCTTAACCTTAAATAAATATTACAAAGATAATTACATCCATCCATGGCTCCAACATAATGTTCTTATTATAATGAACAATTGTGTTGAATATCATATCAATTTGGGGGCAATATACACTCACCAGCCACTTTATTAGGTACAGCTGATTAACTGCTTGTAATTGCAAATATGTAATCAGCCTATCAAATGGCAGCAACTCAACACCCTAACCCTGTAGGATAACGCGCCATGTCACAAAGCTCCTATCATATCAAACTGGTTTCTTGAACATGACAATGACTTCACTGTAAATGGCCCCCACAGTCACCAGATGTCAATCCAACAGAGCTCCTTTGGGATGTGGGGAGATTCGTCTCATGGATGTGACGCAGACAAATGTGATGATATCATGTCAATATTGACCAAAATCCCTAAAGAAATGTTTCCAACACCTTGTTGAATATATGCCATAAAAAATAAGGCAGTTCTGAAGGCAAAAGGGGTCCAACCCGGTACTGGCAAGGTGTACCTAATAAAGTGGCCAATGAGTGTACGTTGGGCAGCCTACAAGTAAGGCTATTGGTTGTCACTACCAGGATCTTGCATAAGGTCTGTATCTGACCTGCTAATAATAGCCCACTGTCAGTAATGTCATTCATTTTGCTTACTTTGTAACTTAACGTATCATAGCCTACTTCTATAGTTATCCTTGTCTAGGCCAGGTTTATGTGAATTTAACTCTTATCCACTTTAGTAGGCCTATAGGCTACACTTTATGAATTTTGTATTTCACTTTGCCTATATTTGATACTGCTTCTTGTTACTCTTTTTTTGTGCTATAATCTTGGTATCCAAATTTCCTATGGCAATAATAAAGATCATCTTTATCCATATATGACCTACGTAATGAGAAGCTCTATACAAACTCACTAGGAAATATCCTGCCTGAAATATATCAGGGTATTGTTTGTCTTGAAACTCCTAAGCCTCCCAGTGGCCACAATATCAATAAATGTCAGTAAGCAAGGTCGAAAGATGAATATTTTAGCCAGAATGACATTCTCTACCTAACCTTAAAATCAATGCAAATTAGCAGAGCAGTTAATTCTTAAAGTGTGCCACTTGATCTTCGAGCATGGTGATAAGTCAGGCAAGCTCCTTGCTCATCAAGCGTGCCAGTCATTTGTTGAAAGACAAATTATGCAAATTAAGACCTCAGCAGGTTCCATTGTTGTAAACCATGATCAGATCAATGATGCCTTCTCTGAATTTTACAGAAACTTATATACCTCAGAGTGTGGGAATGACTCAAGGTTGACCGATCTCTACTTTCAAGGCTTAAACATGCCTCAATTGAATGAAGCTGAAAAAGCTAAACTGGATAGCCCTTTTTCAATTGGGGAAATTCAAGAAGCTATCAAGAGTATGCAATCTGGCAAGGCCCCCGGCCCTGATGGATTTGTAACTGAATTTTATAAAGCTTTTTCCAATGAGCTTGCACCCTTGCTTCTTACTATGTACAATGAAGCATTATTGAAGGGCCAATTACCCCTCACTTTAAGACAAGCCTCAATATGTCTTCTACCTAAAAAGGATAAGGACTTGTTGCTCTGTCAATCTTACCAACCAATTTCGCTCCTTAACTGCGACTGTAAAATTCTAGCAAAATGCCTTGCAAAACGATTAGAAAAAGTGCTCTCATGTATTATATCCCCAAATCAGACGGGATTCATCCAAGGAAGGTACTCCTAAGCTTTTTAACATTATATACACTGACCTTCAACGTGATACCCCTGAACTGGTAATATCCATGGACGCTGAAAAAAGCGTTCGATAGAGTAGAGTGGGGCTTCCTCTTTAAGACTTTGGAAAAATTCGGTTTTGGGCAAAACTTTATCTCGTGGGTGAAATTACTTTATATAGCTCCACAGGCGTGTGTCCACACAAACGATACACAATCTAAGTACTTCCCCCTTAGCAGAGGAACGAGACAAGGGTGTCCCCTCTCCCCATTACTTTTCGGCCTCTTTATCGAACCGCTTGCTATTTCACTGAGACAGTGCCAAACCATTGAAGGGATAACCAGAGAGAATACTGTATATAAGGTGGCACTATATGCAGATGACCTTCTTTTGTTTGTCAGCAACCCTGGGTCGTCAATACCATCCATTCTGTCTAATCTAGACCGTTTCGGAAGAGTGTCGGGCTATAAATTGAATTTGGAGAAAAGTGAATTATATCCAGTCAACCCCGCTGCTCAAAAACTGCCCTCATCTATGTTCCCTTTTAGACTTGTGAGCTCTCACTTTAAGTATCTTGGCATAATTGTCGCTAGATCTTTTGAAAATCTTCTCAAATGTAACATAACACCCTTAATAGATAAATGTAAACAAGATTTGGAACGATGGCGCACCCTTCCTTTATCAATGGCAGGTCGCATCAATTTAATTAAAATGTACATTGTCCCAAAATTTTTGTATCTTTTCCAGAACTTACCAGTATGCATCCCTAAGAAACAATTTGCTCAGATTGATAACATTCTCACAAAATTTATATGGAATAATAAACAACCCCGCATTAGCAGGAGTTTCCTGGAGAGGCACAAGAGGGCAGGGGGAATGGCCATGCCCAATCTTTTGTATTATTACTGGGCAAGCAACATTCAAAAAATTATCTTCTGGGTCAAAGGTCACAGCAGTGAGAATGTGCCAGACTGGGTCCGAGCAGTCCCTGTTCATTCAATGGTTTGTTCTCCCTTACGGATCTCTGCATGTAGTTCAATGAAAAATCCTGTGGCAATCCACACACTTAAAATTTGGTTACAATTTAGGAAACATTTTGGCTTACAAAGCCCTTCAATAATGGCCCCTATAGTGTCTAATCATCTTTTTACGCCTGCTTTAATGGACATGGCCTTCCGTACCTGGCATGGGAATGGAATACAGTATATTAAAGACCTCTTTTTGGATGGAGTATTTGCATCCTTTGACCAGCTAGTGATAAAATATAAATTATCACGAATAAACTTCTTTCGATATTTGCAGCTAAGGGACTTTGTTAGAAAACAATACAGCTTCTTTCCAAACATACCTCCAACTTCTCCAGTTGACGAGTTGCTATCTCTTAATGCAGATAAGAAAAGGTTAATCTCCCAGATTTATGAAACTATTTGTGAAATTATTCCTCAACCATTAGATAAACTTAAAACACAATGGGAAAAAGACTTGGGCTACTCGCTTCCAATCGAGCGCTGGAATGCAATTCTTAAACAAGTTCACTCTTCATCTCCTTGCAGCAGACACGGGCTCATACAATTTAAAATTGTGCACCGTCTCACTTTACAAAAGCCAAGTTGGCTAAAATCTACCCAAATCTGGACCCCACTTGTGATAAATGTAAATCAGCACCGGCCACCTTAATTCATATGTTTTGGCTATGCCCTTCTTTGCATGTTTTTTGGGAGACCATTTTTAAATCTTTAAGCAAGGCCTACGGTGTATCAGTTGAGCCACATCCTCTTACTGCCATTTTTAGTGTAAAACCAGAAAACGCTATTTGGTCAGGAAATCTTTGTAATGTTATCGCCTTCACCTGCTTGCTAGCACGTCGTCTGATACTGTTTCATTGGAAAGATCCTAAGCCTCCTTCCCATGCCAGGTGGATGAAGGAAGTCATGTTCAATCTAAAACTAGAAAAGATTAAATGCACCATGAGGGGGAAAAAGGCTGAGTTCAGTAAAATGTGGTTTCCATTCATAGCCTATTTCACTACTGTTACTGGGATAACAAATTGGAATGACACATAGCACTTTTGATGATTATGGGGTTTAGTAGGAGCAGCTGCAAATGCCTGGATTATTTGTGTTAACTAACTGTATGTGGATAAATGTATGTATATGTGTAGACAGTACATTATGCTATCATCGCATTGCGGTGGGGTGGGACTGAGGGTGGTGGATCAGGGAGGTAAGAGGGTTTGGGTAGGGATGGGTGGCTTTATATTTTGTATTCTGTACATCATGCAGCGATTTGTACTGTTCAAGTTAAAAAAATAAAAAATAAAAAATAAATAAAAAATCAATGCAAATTGGCCTATGCTCAAAATTAGAGGTAGGTTAGCGTAGCACAATGTAAAATATGACCTCTGCAGCTCCACAGAGTGTTTACACCTGTAAGCTTATTGTTTTCCTTTAGAAGGCGTTTTCTGTACAGATTAGTCTCACTGCTCTGCTCTGCTTCTAGCTGTTCTTTGCAACAAATATAGGGTAAACCTGTTGCTCTACTTCCCAACCAAAGAGCTCGTATACAGTTACAGTAGCAGCAAGTTAGCTAACTGTTTTTTTTTGTGATCAATTTTTTATTATTGATTTTCATGTTCAGGCAGCATATACATTTATATATCACATGAGGAATCAACATTATGAATTTATCAAACATGTTGTTAATAGGCAAAACATAATCTGGATTTCTGTCATCAGTTATCATATATTTATGTATTCTATAGCTGCACATTGTCAATCCTTCCCTACTCCCTGTTTCCCGTGGCGACCAAACCCCCCTCCCTTACAAGATCTCTAACTAGTTACTAAGTAAAACTAACTGTTGAAGGAAGTCGAACAGCTAGATCAAGACACGTATATTTTTTAAGAAATGTGTGAAGACCCAGACAGTTTGAAGAGGTAAAAGAAAGTTGGGTTTACATTTGTAAGTGGCCAGAGACATAACTCAAATGTTGATGTTTCTTTCAAGTGTGCTTGTTGTGTGAAGTAATTTGCATTTAAGGCAAATAAAATGCTAAGTGAGTTGGGAATCTCTTCAAGTGTTTACAATGTAGCTTTACTGCATTTTCTAAACTGAGATTTATATTTGTGGTCGAAATGGGAGTTTATAGTTTAGTCATACAGAATGCAGTTAAATTGCTCCTGATAAAAAAAGTCTACAAACAATACATTTTTGGAAAGTAATAAAAAGGGGGGTGTTAGAGGGAAATGTCAAGTTTAATGTTGCCTACTGATGTGTTGATAAGCCTCTTAATTCTTTTGATCACCTCACTGATTTAATTGAAGGGTTTGCCTCAATTTGCTGCTTTAAGAAGACTAATCTTTTCAGGAAAAGATATCTGAGTAGCTGCACAAGACGTCCTGAGGTACTTTCCCTCAGCTCAAATTGAAAATTAACTTACAACATCCTGGTTCATGCACCCTGGCCATTTACCTAGCCTCACTTTTCAAAGGTCATCTTGTCCTCTGTTTGCATACAGGGTATTGTCTGCTTCTCTAATGTTTGCCAAAGTTAAGCATCCCTTTTTGTTCCAAGAAATGACCTGAATATTTTGCCCATCATGTTGGTGACATTGATATTGACCAGGTGTCTTTATATCGGGAAGGAAACGTTTAAAGGAATAAAAGAACCGGCTATAGTTTCAAACTCCACTGTTACAGTTCTTTACAGACTGTGTTTGGGCAGTTTGCTCCTAGCCTCTGCATAAGATTAAGATCTCCATTCACGCCCACAATCTCCCACTGAAGTATATATCATGGGAATTGTTGTATTGCCATGAAATACTGCACATTCATAACTGTAAATGGACACTGATAAGTAGGAGAGGATCAATCTTCCGTGTGTAATAATTTCCATGTGTCTGCCTGATTACCATTTTGTTGAATGTTTAATCTGATTTTTGTTTTCTATTTCTAGTTTCCTGGTATTTTTATTTAGAGAGCCTCAGGGTGCATGTGTGAGTATGTCTCTGAATACCATACCAGATCATTACACACACACACACGCACACACACACACACATCTGTGTTTGGTCGGTGTGTGTTTGTGTGCAAGGATACAGCATATAAAAGCCATGTAGTGGGCTGTTTGTGCAGTTCCTCCTGGTTTCAACAGCTCTGCTGCACGTCCGGGCATCAGGCAGCATGACTTTACAGCCACAGCTTCTCGCTGTGTGCTTTTCTCTGGCCTCAGGTACTATAAACTCTTCCCTTTCCATTCATTTATTCTGCAAGGTTATTACAGAATACTTTTTGTATTTCATTGTTGTTTAACTAGTTTTTAGTTCTAAAAGTTATGGAGAGTAACACTGACCAATGTAACATTAAGTGATTGTTGAAAATAGAACATTTACTAAAATGTATGTAATAAACCTCAAATTTAAGTGGAACTTATTTATATTTCCACTATGAAAGAATTTTAAAGAAAAGTTTATTTTTTTACCTGTGTTAAAGTAATCTGGCAGCTTAATTTGCTTTTTATAAATTGATAATTTACACATGTTGGTTAGAGTTCAGAGAATATGTTTTTACTGCTATAAAGTGCTCCTTATACATTTAAGAATCTGTAGCAATCATCTAAAAATATAGTTATGTACTAATTGTAATCCTGAAACATGCTATTTTAAATTATAACTATTGTTGGTACTCAATACTTTTGGGTGTTTATGGTGTACTTTTACTCAGGTTTGAATTGAATTGAAATTGAATTGAAAGACTTTTTCAGTATATGCAAGGATACAAAGAGATTCAGATCCGTACAGATAAGCTGCTGCTCAAGCCAGATAAAACATACTTTGAAAGACATTTAGCATGCTGACCTTTCTCTCTCTTTAGTCTTGTCGTGCACCGAACAAAATTTTTTTATGGTTGAGTGTACTCCTTTTTTACTGTACAGTAACTGGATAAACAATAACAACCCTACCATATCCTAACTCTTGATATTATTTTTTTAATTTTCTCTTTTTGTTAAATGTTTAATTTACGGTTTCTCCTCTAGTTTTAGGGACAGTGGAATCAGTCGTAACAGCAGAAACTCAGAAATGTGAGTATAATTAAATCAAATTCAAATTGAAACTTGATCATTTATATTTCAAAAAGTTGAAAAAATTGTTACGCAGATTTTATACAAAGTGATTAAATGTAATGTTTTCTGAATTTATTGCAGGAAAAAAAAACGTTTTTTTTTACAACTTTGCTAAAAACAGGTTACTTCTGATAGAAACATAAAAATCCTGAATTCAACAGCACGAAACAGTGACTATATATTTTTTTTATTATTAACTTGAGTTAGACTGCTTGCATCGTTTACAATTCCTTATAAAGAATTATTTTTTTATGACCAGTCACTTGCAGGACATTCGGCAGTGGGGTGGTCCAGCCTTTCTACGGTTCAGATTTCTATGTGCGGTCCAACTGTCCCTTCACCCTCACCCGCTTCACCCACAACCGGGTGGAATGTGATATCACAATACAGCGAGATGACAGCGGGCTTGTGGTCCAGGTTGAGATCATCATCAACAAAATCAGGACTGTTGTGCGGAATGCAAACATTTGGGTGGAGAAGAATAGGTTTGAGCCTCACCCTAACATACCATGATATATCTCTGCAGAAACACAGAAAAAGCTAAATTAGACCATGGTAGAGTTTGATCTAATTGTACATTCTCTGCATATCATTTTTGTCATGTCTCATAAAAATCCTATTACAATAATCAGCCACATCAACTTCAGTAAAAGTAAGTTTGGTTCAAATACATAAATCATTCACTTAAATGACATTGATACACAGCCACACAGTTAAGAGTGTGATGGTTTTATGTGTTTGCTATGTCATTGATATTGGTTGATTATTAGCTGCAAGTCTCCAAAACTGCATTGTCATGGTTTGCCTCTTCGGTTAAAAAACATATTGACTATTATGGTCTTTTTTCTTTTACATTCTGCCAGGTGACTTGGAGCCCTTTAATGCTTCACTGGATTTATCATTTTGTTTTATAATTCAAACTTAAGTAAGGAGACTTTGGATTGGTCAAAGTAGTAAGACAGTTTTGTTCAAATGTTAAGAAAAAAATAATGAGTAGAAAAAAAAAGTAAAAACTGACAGCCTGTTTCTATATCTGTTGTGACTTTTGTCTATGTTGCTCACAGGGTTTCTCTTCCGTATGATCACACCTATCAGCACATCTTTCAGTATGGCATCTACACCAAACTGAAGAGCTCACTGCTTCCTCTGTCTGTCACCTGGCACAATGTACTTGGAGGAATAGACACTGTGTGGGTGAGAGAACACTACTTATTTTTTTAAGTTGACTATCTGTATTAGATTTAACAACACAGACTTTTGTAAGTTCATTTGAACACTCACATGTACTTTGGCTGTTTAGAGCACTAAAGTCAAATTTTTTATTAAGGTGGAGCTAGATCAAGAGCTGAGCATCGACATGACTGGATTGTGTGGAAAATCCAATGTACAGGGTATGAAAATATTGTTGGCCTTGAATATAAAAAAAAAAGGAAATACATGTATAGTACAATGATAAATAACATTTTAAATGTAATTTAGTTGTATTATCAAACAAATGCCTGGATGCTTCTAAAAGGATCTGATATGTCAGTGATACAAAGACACACTCGAAAAAAAGATTCAATAGCAAGACACAGGGTAGAGTACAAAAATTAAGGTCTTGAGTCTGGTACGATGCAAAGGCAGTCAAAAACATGAGCAAACACATCCAGGGGAGCAGGCTAAAGAGAGGGTTGAATGGCAGGAAAAAGTTATACATAAAGAACTCACTGAGAAAACCGCTAGGACAAGGTTTCACTGAGGAAAACACAACGAATTAACAACATGAGGGAGGACACATAAGGATTAAATACACAGACAATTGGGAGACAACGGCCGGAAATGTGAAGAGCAGGATCTGGAAAACAGAAACAAGGGTAATTACGAAATAAAAGAAATAATAATAAACAATAATAATAAAAAACAACTTAACGTCTGGATGCAGTGTCAGTCAGTTTTTCATCTTAAGCTGTCTGTAAGAATGAATTTTTTTTTTTTTAAAGTGTGAATCCCATGTTGATTTTTGACATTTTTTTATGAAAACAGGCGACAAACAGCAGTCTATCTCAGAGAGCGTCATTGCTGATGACACATGTCAAATCAGAGATCCTGCCTCTGCTGTTAATAGTGTAAGTTCACAATTGCAGCAGCTGAATGTTACCATTTAAATAAAGCCAACTATTTGTGGTCATCATAGTGTGTTTTCTTTAAGCATGTTGCCCTGTATATACTTTATCCAAACACTGATCTGATTTAGAAGAAAAATATGGTAAAAGGTACTGATGATACTGTTTTTTCTTTTTTCATACAACTCTTTTTATTATTTTAAATTAAAAGTGGTTACTAGGCTCTTCAACAGCAGTTTCATTAAAGCAATTAAAGTCCTCGATCCAGATGTTGAGATTGATTTCTGATTATTTTTGTAGGATTGCAGATATTTCCTTTCCTTCACATTGGATTGTCTTCAAGAAGAGACGCTTCATTATATTCAGCTCTGTGAAGAAAATATTTATGGCTTTAAAGAAAGCAAATACATCAGCTGTGCTTTCTTCAAAGAAATAATCACCCAGTGTGGAAACAGCAGCTTTGCCTGGGACATTTGGAGAACTGCTACTAAATGTGGTAGGTGTATTTTAAAACTAGAAGACCTTTAGATTGTTTGACCCTTTTGATAGCTTAGATCTGATAGATAATTGATGCAATGTTCTGTTTCTGGTGGTTTATTTAGAAAAACCAAATTGTCCAGGAGACCTTGATTATGTAGAAAAGGGTGCAGCCTTTGTTCCAACCTGCACCAACCCAAATCCAACAATCTCCTACCAGGATCTCACCAGCTCATGTGTCTGCCCAAAGAGTAAGTATTATCTGTCTCTGAAAACTTGCCTCTTCAATTATCTGACTCGGTTGTTTATTTCAGTTTTTCTTATTTATCTTGTAGGTAAGGTGCTCAATGATCACACAGAAGGCTTCCAGTGTGTAAGTGTGTCCAGTTGTCCCTGTGAGTTTGCTGGCAAAAGCTACACATCTGGAGAGCTACGCAGCACTAAGTGCCAGTCGTGGTAAGTATCTATTTTAATGTCATTTTAACAATATTCTTATTAGGGAATATCCAGGAATTCCGGAATTCCTAAAATTATTTTTAATTTCTCTTCCCAGTCTTTGTTCCAATGGGAAATGGCAGTGCTCAGAAAATATGTGCCCTTCCAGATGTTTAATTGAAGGGCATTTTGTGACGACATTTGATGGCAAACACTATGTCCTGCCTGGTAAATGTACATATGTGGCCTCACAGGTGAGTTTTTTCCTTACCCCGGCATTTACCATTAATCCATTTTTGCCTTTTTTGGTGCTGATGGCTGTTTTAAAATGATTTTAAAGGGTCAAAACTGGGCAATTGTAATAGAGTTTTCAGCAAAAGCACCCTCTATGAAAATGGCTATACTGCAGATATTTCAGGTATGAGCATTGTCTGAGCTCGATTTAAAACATTATAAACTATCTCACAAATCTAAAGCAAGAGAAGTGTCCACTTTTTGATTATATATTGCCTCTTCTTTTGGATTTGCAGGAAACGTATACATTTTCACACAATATGGTAACATTTGGAGAAGAGGAAGTCACTGAGCTTCATCAGACTGGTAAATACAAATTAGAATGACAGTCTACTGCATCTGTGTACTGCATCCACAATGTGAAAGTCTGTTAATCTAGTAAACTATCAAAGAGCTTGGCTAGTCACCCATCCAATCACTTATCTACCTCTGCCCCCTGTCAGATCATGCTCTGGTTTTCTGGCAGTCGTCCATGTATGTCCAGGTGCACACAACTTTAGGAATTAACATTCAAGTCCAGATGTTTCCTGAAATCCAGCTGTACGTCACGTCAACTGGAAACCACAAGGACATGTCAGGTTAGGATACCAGGAATAGAATTGCATTTATTTTTATTGCATTTATTATACTTTCATGAGCTCCTAAGAATAGAAATGAACACAAACAATGTTAACATAGCTTTTCTGACTTTTAGGTCTCTGTGGCAATAACAACAATGACACAACAGATGACTTCACCACCAGCAGTGGAATTGTAGAGAACTCACCTCAACCCTTTGCTCTTTCTTGGAGTATTGGTGCTTGTCCAGTTAACATACCCCCCTCCTGCATCAAAACAGAATACGGTATCTGAAAATACTTTGCTTGTAAAATGTCGAAAAAACGTGTATAAGCTCTTACATAATCTTTGATATATCCTCCTACATTATGTATATGAGGAAGGAGAGTTTTATTGAAATTATTAGAAATGAATATGTTTGATAATCAAATACTCAAATTTAAAATTTGCTAACATGATGCCTCATACTGTAATGGGGTTTAAAAATCATTATTTATTGTCTCGTCATGTATTCTTTTTAGAGATATTTGCTGATGAGAAGTGCTCCGTGTTGAACATACCAAGTGGGATATTTTCTACGTGTCATGCTCATATCCCAACTGATTACTTCTATGAGGTAACAAACCTTTTGCACAAAAATACATTTTTCATCATTTCTTTTTGCCATCATCAACAACTGATTGTCAATAATATATTTATCACAGCTCCTGTTAACATGAAGCTGCTTTCTATTCTAGGTCTGCATCCAAAGAACCTGTAACTGTGCTAGTGGTCTGCAGCAGTGTTTGTGTCTCGCTCTTGGCAGTTATGTCAAAGCCTGTTCCAGCCTGGGTGTTGAAGTTGGCGACTGGAGGAAAGCAACCAACTGCAGTGAGTTCATTTTGAAAAATGTAGTCCTCTTTCACCTTAAGACTATATTGTAAAAGAGCCAATGAAGCGAAAAAGCCCAAATCAAATCAGTTCTGTTGGTAATTAGTGAGATTGTTATTTTTTTGCTTTTGCAATATTTATAAAATGATGATTAAAAACCTTTAAGACGCCAGGTGTTAATATCAATAGGTTTTACCATAACATTTACACTTATAAAGATTTCCAATATTACTTCTACTTTCTATTAAAAGGTTTTTTTTTTTTAAATGTCAATGTTCTGTCGCAGCTGTTGAATGTCAAAACAACCAAGAATTCTCCTACAACATCCCTGCCTGCAACCGTACATGTGGTTCCCTGTCTGGCCCTGACCCTCGCTGTGAGCTGGATGATGCACCTGTGGAGGGCTGTGGCTGCCCAGAGGGAACTCATCTGAACCAAGGACACATCTGTACCCCAAAGGCAGGATGCCATTGTCACTTCCACGGTGGTTCAACCCCACCTGGGCCTGTTGTTATCGATGGACGACAGTGGTTAGTCATTCATCTGAGTATTAAAAGCAATTAATAATGCTTTAATGTCAATTCCAAACATTACTTTTTTTTTTTACTCCAGTGACTCAAGTTGTTACCCACTGACTGCCCTATTCAGTCATACTATCACAATATTAATGATGCTATAGTATGCTCTAATGAACACATTTGAAATATATTTCTGTGTAATGTGCTCCCATTAATGATATACTAATAGTAATTAACCATTCAATAGTCGATACATAAACCTTTGGTAAATGGTAAATGGACTTGACCTTGAATAGCGCTTTTGTAGTCTACTGATTATTCAATGTGCTTTTACACCGCAGGTCACTCCTACCCATTCACACATATTCACACACTGATGGCAGAGGGTGCTATGTAAAGTGGCCATCAGTGTTAGCTAATCCCATTCATACACAGTTTTACACTGCTGACGAAGCAGTGGGAGCCACTTGGGGTAAAATGTTTTGCCCGAGGACACATGTTGCAGCAGGAGCTGGAGATTGAACCCGGAAACTTCTGGTAGAGAGACGACCGACTCTACCAGCTGAGCCACTGTTGTTATTTCTAGTTTTCATCATAAGTTCTACTTTTCACCTTTAACTCATGCAGATGTAGACAAAATAATGAACACATTTAATACGTTAACATTTTCCAGCTATAATGGGACCTTGTCAGTCCTCTATAATATAAAAGCCTCTAAATGTTCATTGGGTTAATGTCTAAAAAATGGATTTGCAGATTAACCTGCTGAGACTGTATTTATTGTAATACTGAAGATGGTAGAGCATTGAAAACAACGTTTTTCTTAGAAAAGGATTTCCAAGACAATGAGATGTTCAAAAATTCCCAGTTTATGATTCTGCAGGTATGAGCAGTTATGATCAATCACAGGAGCCAAATAAAAAAAGAAATATCAAATGTTGTCCTTGTGTTTGATAGATATGGTTGGTCTAATTAGGCTCATTCCTCCATTGAAAAGCTTGCTTCTACTTTACATGGTCAATACAACATTTGTTTCTACTCTTCCATGCAATCTGTATCTCCTCTTTCTTAACGCATATTCCCCCCTTTCTTTAATGTGTGACAACCCTCAACATATACATCAGCAAAGTTATGTCATATCTCAAACAAAGTACTTTGTTTGCAGCTCTTGTGACAATGGAAAGCTGAAATGCTCTGAGGACTGTGGTAAGTATGTCTTTGCTTTGATCATATCCATATCATAGTATTATAATTTTATGCTTTATTTGCTATATTGTTCATACTTTGTTAATAGTGGAACTTTTGCATCAGGGTGCCGAAATGGGAAAGTTTGTGTTCACTGCTCAGAGGACAACATAAAGACAGCACAAAAAACCTGTGACAGTCTCAGCAAGCCGATGGTAGGTCAAGAGATTATATGATTAATAAGGTTGTAACAATTTTTCATGTGGAAGCAGGAGCTTACCTGTTTAAACTTTAAGATAAATAATATAAGCTTTGTTTCTAACGCAATTGAGAGCATCTACTACATTGTGTCATTTAGCTTTCAAGTTTCTGTTAACTAATCAATTACTTTTACCTTTTGTCCATTACGTTATTTTATATTGTGATGTGTCAATGTGCCCTTCAGCTAAAGGACTTTTCTTTAATGTTGTTACAAGGGGGCCCGTATGACCTGTGAAAATGGCTGTTACTGCCCTTATGACCAGTATGAGGATCACCGTGGAAACTGTGTTTCCCTGGATGAATGTACTTGTGTGTACAGCGGCAAAGTATTCGGTGAAGGACAAAGTGTCAAAACCAACTGCAAAACATGGTAATACCTGCATTGGTTATGCAATTCCTACAAAAAAACATGCAAAAGGTTGATCTAAGGTTTAAATCAACATGTTTTACAGCACCTGTGGTCAGGGTCAGTGGCACTGCAAGGCTGAGCCTTGTTCGGGGAGGTGTCAGGTTTATGGAAATGGACACTACCAGACCTTTGACTCCAAATGGTACCGCTTTGATGGAAATTGCCAGTACACACTTGTAGAGGTGAGATCAAAAATAGAAGTAGGAATGAAATCCATGCTCACAATTCTTTGATCCACCTTTTTGAGTTTCCAGTGCATTGCCTTCAAAGGATGTGAAACATCCATATACCATTATATCAGGGTATCAACATATATTGCCTATGGTTTGCCTTTTTTTTTTACAGCAACATATTTTGAAATAAAATGTTTCTTTTTCCCTTCAGGATGACTGCGGCAAGAGAAACAGTACCTTTTCTGTGAGAGTGGAGAGTGTGCCTTGTTGTGATGAGGCGCTCACCTGCTCTCGCTCCATCATCATTGACCTGCAGGTGGATGGCTGTTTTTGCTATATGTTTTTTTATATGTTCAACATCTTTATGAAATGAGACTGTACATTTTTTAAATCATTTTTTCTTCAAAGGTCATATGTCCCTCATTAAAAGAAGAATGACTCAGAGAGACATTTACATGTGATATACTTGATTTTTGCTGTATTTATATGTCAAATGTTGCACGTTCTTACTTTAAATCAACAACTAATCACATGCTTAAATCAGTCATTTAATGATTTGGAATGACATAAGGCTATTTACTTAACATCTTCATATGCAGTTAACCTTGTCCCTGTGTTGTGCTGCTAAGGGCAAAGTCACCTTGACGTTGAGCGACATAAGGGTGACCCGACAATACCATGGTAATGGAACTCAGGAAGGCTTTCTATACTCCATACACACGGTGGGACTTTACATCATAATCTCAGTTCCCAGCAAAGGGATAACTCTCATTTGGGACAAACACACCCGGATCACTGTAGAGCTGAGTGCATACTGGAAGGTGAGATATGGACATAGTGAAGTCTTTTCATTGGTATATAATATTTCTACATTCAACACATAACACATAACAACCTTTGGTACTTATTCAAAATATGATAAACATAAACTAAGTATTACATTTTCCGTTCAAAATTTGTATGATTGCTTACTTTGGTATTTTATTTATTCAACAAGCTTCTATAAATAACAAGTGCTGGTTTTGAACATTTATGACTTTTGTTGAAAAGATAGTTACACTTTATTTATACATTGATCTTTGCTCATAGATTCATGCTTCAAAATTTCCATTATTTCTTAAATGTTATTTTTGAACTTAAACTTTTATTCATGTTTTACCCGTCTGTCCTACAGAACAAGGTATGTGGCCTCTGTGGGAATTTTGACTCCAATGAGATGAATGACCTACAGATAATTGGCTCAGAAGGTAAAACCATTTTTTCATCATCTTTTGAAGCAAAAGTCTTTTTGGAACAGTGGTCAAAATAAAACTTCAAATTTGTATTTAGTCATGTCCAGTCCTTTGGCGTTTGGCAACAGCTGGAAGGCTGCGGCTCCTCCTTGCTCCGATGTGACAACTGAAATATTTCCATGTGAACGCAACTCTTACTGCGCTGCTTGGGCTGAGCGGCGCTGTATGATTATTACTGGAAATATTTTCAAAGACTGCCATTACAAAGTGTGTATTTTTTAATTATCTCTCTAACACCTGTTTAAGGGGTTTCATTTCTATGCAGGTCTTGACTTGCTTTTCAAACTAAACATTTGGAAGTCTATTTAAATATAATACTGTGTGTCTATTTTGGTTAATGGGGGTAATATTTGCTCTCATGTTGATGCTCTAAAATGTACAGGTGGATCCGTTGCCCTACTTCCATGCATGTGTGCAGGAGTCCTGCTCTTGTGAGTTTGAAGGGAAGTTTCTGGGATTCTGCACTGCTGTGGCAGCCTACGCAGAGGCCTGCAGTGACCACGATGTGTGTGTAAACTGGAGAACACCTGATTTGTGTCGTAAGTTATGACCATTTGTAGCCGAACACTTTGAACCAATTTTTTTTCAAATTGCGAACAAGAAGGAATATTACAGAGAACAATTTCAAAGAACAATAGGATGTATCATCTCTTGTTTTAGTTTACCTTCTTGCTGAATAGCTGAATATTAAGCCACATACAGTATTTGTCATTATTGAATGTTTGCTAAACATAACCTATAACTCAGTCTCTAATAATTCAACTCAATTTTAAACTTAGCTGTCTACTGTGACTACTACAACGAGAAGGACCAATGTAGCTGGCACTATGAAGCCTGTGGTCAGATGCTCACCTGTGGAAGAAGCAGCTTACCTCACAAGCTGGAAGGTAAACAGGCTTTCTGGGTTTTATTTAAGTATAATCTGTATATGGACAGTCTCTCTGAACAGCTTGAAGCTTGAAAGACTGGATGTATGGTCGGAGATAGAATTGTTAACCATTTGATGTATGCTGATGACTTAGTAATCTTGTCACCTTATAGTGCTGGCCTACAGCAACTTCTAAGAATCTGCTCGAGTTATGGAGTACAGTGTGACATAAAGTATAATAGTAAGAAGACCGTTGTCATGATAGTAAAAGCAAAGGATGATCGAAAGCATAATTTCCCTTAGTTTTTTATTTATTTTTATCTCTGATCAACCCCTGAGTGTGGTAGATAAAGTAAAATATCTGGGATATATTATCAGGAATGACTTGAGTGATTATGATGTGCATATGATGAAACTGTGCACTCAAGCTAATATGCTGGCACGTACATTTTCAATGTGCTCAGACAAAGTTCAAACTGAGCTGTTCAGAGCTTACTGTACTCCGCTGTATACTGCCCACTTGTGGTGCAATTATAGTAAAGCTTAAATGAAAAAGGTACAGGTGGCATATGATGCATTCAGAATATTTCTGAAGCTACCAAGATGGACAAGTGCAAGTCAGATGTTTGTTTTTAATAATGTGACCACATTTCATGCTCTGCTGAGAAATGTTATGTTCAAATGTATGTGTTGATTAAATAACTCAGAAAATGTCATTATAATGTCACTGACCCAGCCCAGACTTAGTGACACAAGGTATTCCTCGTGTTTCTGGAAACACTGGTGTAAATGTCTCTTTGTATTTTAATCACATGTAGTGATGATATCCCTTTGTTAATGTCCTGTATTTATATATCTGTGTTTTTTTATAACGATATGGACCTATGGGTCTGAAATAAAGTAGAAAGTAAAGTATGCCAACTAAACTGAATTTGTTGTTTGATTTACTGGTGAATTTGTGAAGAGCCAAAAAATGCCTTATGTTAAATAAATTAAATCTTATTCCGGAAGTTGTGCGAACGAACCTTGTCTGAGAATAAAATCCTAACAGTCTAATTATCTTGTAAATGTTTTTTTCTAGTCCAGGTCTTGACCAAATCAATGCTATCAAAAGCCATTTCCATCCATTTATCGACAAAATGTTTTTGTCTTGGAATAGGTTGTTACCCGAGATGTTCAAAGGATGCACCATACTATGATGAAAATGTTGGTGAATGCACCAAATTGAATAACTGCACCTGTTATTTCAATGACACCGTCATACAGCCTGGTGCTGTGGTGGTGATGCAGTCTATATCGTGGTAAGTGCGGCCATTAAAAGCCTCAATACATACATAGTCAGATAACCGTATAGTAAATATTGTGCAGCATTTATTATTTGTAATATTGTCAATAGGTAATAACAGTTATTTTTTATCATCCTTGTCAGCCTATGTGTAGATGGCGCAATTCACTGTCGTAAGTACAAATTATGTGCATTTACAGGTACCTATTTCTAGGTTTACAGATTTGTGAAATACATTTCATTTGTTTTTTGTAAATGTTTTGGATTCCTAGAAACTAGTTTTAATACACCAGACCTTCATTCCTTCTCTCATTTTCTACCAGTGCCCCCGCCAACTACGACTACCACAACTCCCACAACAGCCCCCACCACTGCTGATACAACTACTGCTGAAACAACTGTACCTTCTACAACACCAACAATATCAACTACTGCTGAAACAACTGTACCTTCTACAACACCAACTACTGCTGAAACAACTGTACCTTCTACAACACCAACAACATCAACTACTGCTGAAACAACTGTACCTTCTACAACATCAACAACATCAACTACTCCTGAAACAACTGTACCTTCTACAACACCAACAACATCAACTACTCCTGAAACAACTGTACCTTCTACAACATCAACAACATCAACTACTCCTGAAACAACTGTACCTTCTACAACATCAACAACATCAACTACTCCTGAAACAACTGTACCTTCTACAACACCAACAACATCAACTACTGCTGAAACAACTGTACCTTCTACAACATCAACAACATCAACTACTCCTGAAACAACTGTACCTTCTACAACACCAACAACATCAACTACTCCTGAAACAACTGTACCTTCTACAACACCAACAACATCAACTACTCCTGAAACAACTGTACCTTCTACAACACCAACAACATCAACTACTCCTGAAACAACTGTACCTTCTACAACACCAACAACATCAACTACTCCTGAAACAACTGTACCTTCTACAACACCAACAACATCAACTACTGCTGAAACAACTGTACCTTCTACAACATCAACAACATCAACTACTCCTGAAACAACTGTACCTTCTACAACATCTACAACATCAACTACTCCTGAAACAACTGTACCTTCTACAACACCAACTACTGCTGAAACAACTGTACCTTCTACAACATCAACAACATCAACTACTCCTGAAACAACTGTACCTTCTACAACATCAACAACATCAACTACTGCTGAAACAACTGTACCTTCTACAACACCAACAACATCAACTACTCCTGAAACAACTGTACCTTCTACAACACCAACTACTGCTGAAACAACTGTACCTTCTACAACATCAACAACATCAACTACTCCTGAAACAACTGTACCTTCTACAACATCAACAACATCAACTACTGCTGAAACAACTGTACCTTCTACAACATCAACAACATCAACTACTGCTGAAACAACTGTACCTTCTACAACATCAACAACATCAACTACTCCTGAAACAACTGTACCTTCTACAACATCAACAACATCAACTACTCCTGAAACAACTGTACCTTCTACAACACCAACAACATCAACTACTCCTGAAACAACTGTACCTTCTACAACATCAACTACTGCTGAAACAACTGTACCTTCTACAACATCAACAACATCAACTACTGCTGAAACAACTGTACCTTCTACAACACCAACAACATCAACTACTCCTGAAACAACTGTACCTTCTACAACATCAACAACATCAACTACTCCTGAAACAACTGTACCTTCTACAACATCAACAACATCAACTACTCCTGAAACAACTGTACCTTCTACAACACCAACAACATCAACTACTGCTGAAACAACTGTACCTTCTACAACACCAACAACATCAACTACTGCTGAAACAACTGTACCTTCTACAACATCAACAACATCAACTACTGCTGAAACAACTGTACCTTCTACAACATCAACAACATCAACTACTGCTGAAACAACTGTACCTTCTACAACATCAACTACTCCTGAAACAACTGTACCTTCTACAACATCAACTACTCCTGAAACAACTGGGCTTTCTACAACAACACCATCGATTAGCACTGAAACCTTCACTCCTTCAACATATTCAACCCTGCCACCCACTACTACAGGTAAAAGAACATACCGCACTTTAGCGCCACCATATAAGTAGATAATTTATTCAAATCTGTCAGTAGTCTTTAAAATAGGAACACAATGTGTTTATTACATGTTCCTTATATTATACTTTATTTGTAAGTTATCTTTGTAGTGAATTAAATGAGTTACCTGAACCATGTGTTGTTTCTGTACTACAACCACTGTCCTGACATGTTCTCTTGCTGTTGTGTTTATCAAACTAGTCTCGTGTGAGTGTGAAGACCTGAAGAGGAAAAGAAGCTGGACTTGCAATGAGATGTGGACAGAGGACTGTTTTAATAAGATCTGTTTAAATGGGAAGATAGAGTTGACTCCAGTGGTTTGCCCAGACCTGACAATTCCTGAATGCCCCAGACAACAGCTCAAAAAAGTCTTGGATGGATGCTGTGAAACATGGAAGTGTGACTGTAAGTAGATCCTTGACCGCCTCTGGCACTTGTCTTGTTCACTCTCATGTATTCCTCCCACATTCTATATCACTCTATAGAACAGCAACTATTAATGCATCAACCTGTACTATTCACTTTGAACTAGGGCCTAATTGCATGTGCAAATGCTAACAATGACAAAGTTATCCAGCAGAGGTTAATGGAGTTATATTTAAGAGGGTCATCGACTTTGTAGATTGTTTTAGCATGCTAACTTTTGCTAAATCAATTTAAACTAAGAGTATAGTTATGGCTGATGGTAATGTTATAAGTGAAGTTTTTATACTATTATGTCATATTATTGATCACAACTGTTATTACAATCAGACTTGTGGGGAAGATGCGTGTAGAAAGTTTCAAGATGCTCATCTGATAGTTGTTGAGAAAAGGTTGGTCTGGACAACAGTGGAGAATTTACCAGCCAATCAGCTGTGGCTTATACTTTTGTAAACATTTTGATTTTCATATTTATCTATACCTACTCTTTCTTACTGTACTGTTAAGGTCGCTGTGATTTATATGGAGACCCCCATTACATCACTTTCCAAGGAGTACCTTTTGATTTCCTGAATGACTGCTCCTACATTTTGGTAGAGGAGCGCTCACCACGTCATCATCTTACGATTGCTGTGGACAACTTCTTCTGTATTCCGGGACTCGACGGCTCTTGTGTTAAAGGAATCATCCTGAAATATCAGAACAGTACAGCTACACTTAAGCTCAATCCACCTTTGTCATCAGTACAGGTAGGAAAAATACGTCTTTCCATTCTTTTATAGGTATTTACTATGTAGATGCTGATTATCATTTTTAGTTATAAATGATATTTTTCCAAAGCGCTAACATTTTCTTCTGAACTAATGAAGTTTTAACTGGTCTCATCTGGCATAGGCTACTCTGAACAACATGACCATAGAGCCACCATATGAGGAGCATGGTTGGAGGTTTGAATTCACGGGATACACAGTGTCCATCTACCTCCCAGAGATCCGCTCTTATGTCTCTCTCAGTGCATCTTATAACCTGGTGATAAATCTGGCCATGGAGCACTTCCTCAACAACACCCAGGGACAATGTGGTGGGTAAAAGATTGAAAGAGATGATTCATTGGTGTGGTAATGTGATACTGTGTACTCATTAAAAGTATGTGTGTGTTTGTGGATTGGAGATTATTAAATTGTCACAAAAACTTAAAAATCGAGTTGATTCTAGAAGACTAGTCACTTCTTGCTAACCAAAGAGTATGTTTAACTTAAAGCTGCATTTAACAATTTTTGACCACTAGAGGGCAATAAAAGACAACAATCCCAAAGTAGCACTATTCTGTGGTAATCGTTCACAATTCGGCAAAATGTGCTTTCACTATGCTAATAGAAGACAGAGCAAAATCCAAAATATGTTGTGATTTTTTTAATAGAATCTTAAAAACCAAGACATTTGAGACAACCAACTCTACCAACTGAGCCACAGCCACCACTTTATTGAATTGTGACTATTAAGGGAACCAGCCTTCTATGTCAATTCTCAAGTTATTTGACACTAATGCAAAGCTGCTATGTGTACATCATACAAGGGTTGTCGTGAAACTAGAATTTCTAACTTTTACGATAAAACTCAAACAATATTGATACCTGTTTCGAAACCACAGCAACAGGAAATCAAGTCCTAGGCAGCCAATATTTGCTAATTTCTTGTTTTTAATTTACACAAATTGCGAGTCCTTCACACTCTCAAAATTGCACAAATACACTGGCAATGTTTACCCAAATACTGCCAAAGTATTTGTGGAATTTTGACAGTGCTCTTTCTCTCGCGGCAGCTTCGTGCTAAAAATATGTCTGAAAATCTTCTTTTTTTTTAAAGCTTCAGTACTTTTTGATACAGTGGATTATTGAAATAACAGATATTGCATGGTCTTGAAACCCTTGGTATCAAAAATATCAAAGTATTTGATAACCCACTTTTAACAATATGCACTGGATTCTAAAACAGCTGAGCTCACCACTCCATTTTCATTCCAGGTGTTTGTGGAGGTGGATCCTGTATTCGAAAAGGAGGGCTGATTGAAGACGATAGCTGTTGTGAAAAGACATCTTATGACTGGCTGTATGATGATCCACAGAAGCCAGCCTGTTTTTCTGCACCAAGGAACGTGCCTTGTCATCCAAATACACCCTCTACCACACCCTTTACCACTACTCACACCACCTTGTGCCCTGCAAGTCTACTATGTGAGCTGCTAGATCACCCGTAAGCTCCACACCTGCTCAGTGAATTTGGGTTGAAATTAAAGCACATATACATTTTTATGTACATTTTCTGTGTTGTTTTTTTTTTTTTTTTGGGGGGGGGGGGGGGGGGGGGGGTATACGTATTTTCTTACCAATAATTGAAACTATTCTGTTTCCTCAGAGTCTTTTCGAATTGCAGTCAGTTTGTGAATCTGATTGTTAAAAAGAAGAATTGTGAGTTTGATTCGTGCAGAATTGGCGCTTGCGCTTCACTAGAGCAAGCTGCTGAGGAATGTAAGAGGGCTGGTTTCTGTATCGACTGGAGAAGACTGACTAATGGAATCTGTGGTATTAACCTTTTCTAATATTCTGCTGGGATAAATTATTTTGTTAGTATATAGTTTTTAAACATTCTATATGGACCTAACTGTGGAAGTTTTAAATCTCGATGATAAACTCCTTCGTTAGCTGATTAAATAATGACTTCAGTGCTCTTGTTTGTATTTCAGATTTGACATGTCAAGAAGGACTGGTTTTCAGAGAGTGTCAAAACAAGCTGGATGACTTCTGCTATAGAGGGTTTGTTTAGTATACCAATGAAAATCCACATGCTTTTTGTGACTTTTGATTCTCAGTCTAGTAAATCATACACATTTCTTTTTAAAGATTTCAATAATGTCTGTGTCTTCTGCTTTGGCTTAAAGAGAGCAATATAATGGAACGTCCCTTGAGAACAACAGTGCAGGCTGTTTTTGTCCCAGTGGCTTGATAAGGATGGGAAACCACTCAAATGTTTGTGTGTCTGAGTGCCCCTGTGAGTAAAATAGCCTGCAATGGGCTGAGACAAACTTTATTTTTAAATATAATGTCCTGATATTTGCCTTTATTGTTGTGTGTTGTTCTGGCAAAGCTTCTTATTACAGTACAAGTGCATTCTTGTGTCATTTATACATGCCTTCATAATTGGCTTTAATGAAGAGTCTTTTTACTTCTCCATTAGATTGTAAAGGACCACTTGGTGAGCCCAAACTGGTAGGTAGCTGTGTCTAATGTATATGAGATTATTCTTTTAGCTAGACTACATCAGCTCATATCTCACATACCTGACATTAGTCAGCCCTGTGCAAGAAGAAGTGCAGAATTGTTTTCATTTGTTTACCTTTCAGCCTGGTGAGGTTTGGCAGTCCGGCTGTCACCTGTGTACATGTAACATCCAGACTCGAACAGAGGACTGTTTCCGAAAACCTCTTCAGCAACCTCCTACCTGTGGCCCAGATGCTGAATTGTTTAACACCTCTTGCTGTGGTGAACCGACTTGTGGTAAGCACTGGTACTTCTTATATTATTTAATGATTCAAATATAGAAATTAAGTTTTTCTTTCCTCAAATTTAATTTGAATCTCTGTATTTCAGGATTAATATCTTGTGTTATTTTTCAGTTGAGAAGACTTGCATATATAATGGAAAAACTTACAAGGTATGTTGCTTCAAACCTATTTTACATGACACAAGTAAATGTCCTTCAACTGAGAGGAAACTTGATTTTAAAATGGATTTAGCATTAATCATTGTACCTCCTTGTCATGATATGTGTCTTTTGTTTTGCAGGTGGGAGACAGATGGAATGAGACCACCAATCCCTGTATGTCATTCACTTGTCACAAAGGTGGTATTCAGACTGAGACTAAAGTCTGTCCCATTAACAACTGTCAGGAGGTACTGAACAGCAGCTTCTCTTTTCCAATATCTAATGACTGTGACATTTAACAATCCTTATTATACAATAATGACTCTTAAAATGCAGCTATTCTTCCTAGATGTAAATATGTTTCATAATAAAAGTATATGCTCCCTCGGATGGTACATTTTCTCTTACTTACAAATGGAAACAGAACTTTTTCCTTCTATTCTGTATTGAAAGAAAGCATTTTTCCTACATGGACATTAGTTTAAATATTTAACATTCTTCAATTCTTTCAATGCTGATACACTGGAAGCAAGCTATAGTTGAATGTGTAAAGAGTACAAAAAAAATTAACCTTAAGATTTGTAATTTATTCACCAGGAGGACCAAATTTGGGACGACCAACACTGCTGCTTTACATGTGAGTGAGAAAGTTATTATGGACTTTACCTGTTCAACCTTATGATCTTTTTTCCTTTTTTTCAGTTAGTGATATTTTAACCTTTTGGTCTCAAAGGTTTATCCATCAAATGTAAAATAATCAGAAGTGTAAGAATCACCTCTTCTGGCAGAAGATGTAAACACAGGGGCGTGTCTAGATGGGTGGCCAAGGGTGGCATGGGCCCCCTTAAAATCTTATTGGCCACCCCAGGTGCCACCCTAAAATCCTTTACAATGATTGCCGTCTAAGTTATACACAGTTTCAGTTGAGACTTAGTTACAGTCAGAAAATAGAGATCAACTCCTGCAATCAAAACTAAAATAAATAGGCAAATATCTTTACATGTTGTAGTTTATTCTCTCACACTCATCAAGCTGTCTCTAATATTCATTTTCTCTGTCTCCAGGTAATCAGAGCTGTTCTCCAAAGTTGACCAGTATCAACATTACCATAGACAACTGTACCACCATCATGCAGATGTCTGTGTGTCAGGGCCAATGTGTTTCTCAGCCAAGGTAAGAGGAAATATACTTGTTTATAAGTATGGATCCAGCCACATATAACATGTTTGGATGTCTTCAAGTATTCATTCTGAGGAATTAAAAAAAATTGTGTATTTTTCTTTTAAATTACGTGTGAGCTGTTTTTAAGATTTTTAACTCTTCTAAACATAAAACACCTCTTCTTCATTTATTTTCCTCCTCCACCCATACCCGCTCCCCACTCCTCATCCCTGCCCCTCGGTTCATTGCATCAGGGTGGTGTTACATGGTGACCTGCAGGTGGAGCAGGAGTACAAATGCTGTCAGGAGCGGAGTTCAGAGAGGAGATCAGTGACACTGCAGTGCCTTGACCTCAGTGCCAGAAGTTACACCTACAAACATATCACCAGCTGTGAGTGCAGAGCCTGTCATATACTGAACTGAAAAGTACAACACATGCAACAGCTAAACTATTTGACATCTTTTTGAATTACAAATCAAAATCTAATGTGTTCAAATGCAATAAGTATTAAATCAAGCATTTGATATAATGACTATCTTTGAGTTTTTCTCTAAAACATGACTGGGTCTGTTTTATATCAAATAAACTAAATCTTTTAATATGTCTGTAATACGTTTGTTCCTTTGGTGCAGTATTAAGCCAAACTCTAATCAACTCTGTTTACACTATTTCACCACCACAAGTACCTGTTGGCAGCTACATTGCTTTGCCTTTGATTGCTCCCATTTCCATGCCAATAGCAAATCTTCTTAGTTAAATTAATGTTATATCCAAATAACATCAAAACTACAGAGCCCCTCTGATGAGGGTCTTTTAAAGTATTTTACCTGCTTTTTGTAACATAACAATGAGTGTGGTCTTTTTACCTGCTCTTTTAGATATAATCTTTATTATCATTGTATACAAGGGCACAACAAAACTTCGTTAGCAGCAATCCTAAACAGCAGCGTTTACAAAAAGAACAACAAAAATATAATTGTGGTTACATGAAAGAGAAGTATGCAAAAAGTGGCCAGAGCAGTTGCTGTTCAGTGAATGAATGATAATAATAATAAATAAATAGACAGTTGTGGTGACTGAAGAATATATACAGTTATTATTTTGCAGTGACTGATTAATTAAACAAATATAAATAGAGTGATAAAGTGCAAATAAGTGAAGTTATAGTGCAGTGAAAGGAAAGGTCAATGTTAAAAGGACAGCACAATTAAAAGATAGCAGCGTACAACATTTCTGACAGAAAACTGCATTCCAAACAGTCACAGCACAATAAAAAGTTAAAAGAACATATCCAAACATACCAGCTATAAGGAGGCAAGACACAGTCATCACATGTACAACGTATCCTCCTTACATACACTCACAACAGCAGCACAGCACATAGAACAACCACAGAAATGTTGGGTATACACATGCAATACACAGAGAGGAGAACATCTAAAAGACAACATGCAGGGACAGACAGTAATGAGCCAGCAGATAGAGGTTTGGGAAAAGTTACTGCACTGACAAACAGTTGCAGTTGTAAGTGAGAATGTCCATGATAGCTCTGAATGATGTTTGACCAATAGCTGTATTTGTTTTTGGATTTTTTAGGAGAATGTCAATTCAATTCAATTCAAAAAACTTTATTTGTCCCCGTGGGGGCAATTCAAATGCACACAGAGCAGTAAATTAAGTGCAAGTACGAAACAATTTAACCTAAATATAAAGTGTCAATTTAAATACAACTTAAAGCTTAAACTTAACTTAAAAATACAAAATATAAAGGAGTAGATATAATGGACAGTGATCGGACTAACAGATGTAAACAGATGTAGGCATGTGGTGGGCAGAACGGGTGTTGTAGGTAGCAGTTGTAGTTTGCACCAGGTGACACAGGTAGGGGGGGAAAGTAACCGAGTGTTGAAAGAGGCATTGGTGACAAACCGAATGGCGGAGTGATAGAGAACGTCAAGTTTATGGAGTTGCATGCTGATCTATAAATTACGTCACCGTAGTCTAACATTGGGCGTATTGTCATTGGCGTTAGTTTGGCAGAGGGAGTGAGAGTGGAGCGCATTCTGTACAGGAAACCAAGTTTGGATTTTTTATGTACAGCGGGGCCCTTCCTCCCGAACCACATGACCTTGGTTTTTCTGGTGTTAAGCATGAGGTTTAGGGCATAAAGGACTGTGTCATTGGTATACAGGTGGATGGATGAGTCTGTGACAGATTTGGGGATATCATTAATATAGATGGAGAAGAGAGTGGGGGCTTGGATCGCACCCTGGGGTACACCCTTAGTGACAGGGAGTGGCTGTGAGAGGAGATGTTCAGTTTTCACCCATTGCTCCCTATTAGTGAGGTAGTTTGAAATACATACATACATGGTCCCCCTGAAACAATCTTACACGCTTTGGATAAGGTGAAAATAACGTTAAAGTTAACTTCACTGCAGTGCTGACTACAGACATGCACGTTTGAATTTTGGATCCCACTGGCAACTAAGCTCGTCCTCCCGCCTCCCGTTTCTCCTGCTCGGCTCTGTGTTTTGGTTGGGTAAAATATAGAACCTTGGATTTGGATTTTTCATTTTATTTGTAGTGACTAAGGGCGCACAGCAGCCCTTCAGCATTGTGCCGATTGTGCCTAGCGGTTTGTTTATGTTTCCCCTCAGCGCTAACCGGATGTGATGTTTTGTGGGTGTTGCCCTTGATGCCGACTGTATTATTGTTTTGTGGCCTCAAAATATTATTATAAAATTTTCACCAATGTCACCAGAGGGGCTCCATACAAAATAGCTATTCAGGAGTGATCTCTACAATTCTACAATTCACTTAGCAGACGCTTTTTGTCCAAAGCGACATTCATCAGAGAGTAAGTACAAAACAAGCAAGGATCTAGAGAGGAGGAAACAAAATGGACTTGAGCTTGTAAAGCGCTTTTCTAGTCTTTTAACTAATAAAAGCGCTTTTACACCACAGGTCACACCTACCCATTAGAGAGTATATAATGCACTTCTTGTCAAAAGTGACAGGTCTATTGTTCTCATTGTTCTGTTTGGACCAATGAGAATGCAGCATTAGGATTAATCCCCTCCCCCTTTCATCCAATGGGATGTTGCCACGTCACTAATTCCGCCTCCTGTCCATCCAATGAGAGGATAATCTGTCCATCCAATGAGAGAATGATACGTCATCATTCTTTCATGCAAGAAGGCGAGGTTACCTCATCATTCTTCTGACCAGGGGGGTCGATGAGACGCGACATTGTCTAGGTTTTTTTAATCTATAATTTTTTAATCTTTTTTACAACCGAATTAAAAAATATATTTTAACCGGATCGAAAAATAAACTGCAACGATGCGTTGTAAACAGAGTGAAAAGAACCCACCGGCTGGTGCTAGTACCGAAGACTAGGTTTTTTAATCTTTATTTTTTAATCTTTTTTCAACCGAATTAAAAAATATATTTTAACCGTATTGAAAAATAAACTGCAAAATATAAAAATGTTAAAAAGACGGCCGTTGATGGAGAGGTGTGAAGCCGAGCGAGGCCCTCCAGCTTGTGGGGAGAAATTAAAAGAGGAGAAACCACAAACAGAAGCGGTCCTCGAGAAAAGGGGTGTTGTGCAAAATACAATGAAAATTAGGGTTCCCACGTTATACAGGTTTTGAAGAACGAATCCTTCCGTCTCGTCGCTGTATTCTAGCTGACATACAACCCGCTGCGCATACCGGTTCTCATAACTGCTAGGTCAAAGGTCACCACCCTTTTTAGCGTTATGCTGTGTGAGAAACAGAGAATAATATACATATCTATATAATGCAGACTTATACTGTATGGGAAAAATCTGCAGATAATAGGTAAGAGCGAAAATCCATCGAAAATGAAATGTTATAAGAGAGTGCGTAAATATACCGGAACCTGTTCAGAAGACATCTGGAGACAACTTCTGCTACGTGACAGAAACCCTGAAACTCTCTTACGATGTACATGAACCAGCCCCGTAAGTTATATTTATTTATTTTATTTATTTTTTTGCTAACACGTAATTTGTGACATATTTATGATATAATGACATTTTGCAGAAATCGTGAGACTATACTCTTGAAGAACTGGAGTTCGTCTTCGATCATTGTAAGTGTGTTATTTTATTTTACCACAAATTCCAGTGTGTTTTTACATTATTATTATATATTTTTATTTATGTTTGGAAGGTTACCCTTCTCCACCCCCGCCGTCTCCTCCTCCTCCAGAACCCCTCATCACACCTGATACAACGGCCGGACCCCCCATCCTAACCGACCCGTCAAACGCTGTCGCCGCAAATGAGCCGGTCGGACCCCCCATCCTAACCGGTCCGTCAAACGCTGTTGCCACTCCACCAAGAGCTGTAGAAGACCCACCTGTCGAGGAAAATTCAACGCGTCAACCAGGAGAGCCTTCACCCGACCCAGCGGCTGCATCAAACCCCGCTGACGGCCCGCCAATGCTATTGCCGCTCCGTCAAGCGCAGTTGAAGGCCCGCCTGTTGAGGAAAATTTGACGCAACAACCAGACCCAGGCCCAGTTCTCGCCGGTCCATCAAGCCCCGTTGTCGCAGGTGCATCACCAAATGATAGAGAAATCCCCGCTAACCGAGAAGAGAGAGAGACGGCCGCCCGTGCTCCAACCAGCCGCCGGCCGAAAAAGACAACCAGAAGACGGGACAGCTCCACCTCTGCATCGAGCTCCTCCTCATCCTCCTCATCCTCCTCATCCTCCTCCGGGGGCCCGAGTGCCGACAATACCCGCGGGCGCAGACGCTCCAGGACCCCGACTGAGAGTAGCTCGGGATCAGACTACGATATTCGCAGAAACCGTAAGTTTTTTTATAAGGTGTGTTATATTTTAAACATTAGATCTGTAATATAAATGTATATATTTATTTATTTTTATTTTTTAATCCAGGACGCCGACAGAGAGAGAGACGAGACAGGAGGAGAAGCTGTTACACCCACATACCATGGGGTCCTGTCTGTAGATATTGCCAAAACTTCCAAAGGGTTCTAGAGTACTTTTGCAACAACAACGCAAGAAGGGGTATCATGTTTTAGTGTTGTTTACACATTTATGTTTTCATGTTTTGTTTTTTTTAAATTATTTTTTTATTAGTAAATCATGGATCCTGAGGAGTACCCCGAAACTCCCCAGGACCCATTTTTAGCTTTAAACAATGCATTAGAGGATTTGAATCATGCTCATTCCATTGTCGAAAGTTTAGATCATTTTCACTCGTTGTTAGAGACTGTCAGCTTAGAGAATGAAACCTCCAATTCATACCTCTCTGAGCCCTGCACGCCTTCACACAGGGCCGCACGCTCTCCCAACAATGAACCCGACCCCAGAGTATCTCAATTAGAGCGCTTCAGAGATTTAGATGATGCCCTGGAGCTTTTGGAAATTCAGACAGGGGGTAACACGGAGCAAATTCTATCCCCCCGTCCCGTCTCCTCTGAAGATGGCGAACTCATTCTTGACCCTTTAACCCCAGCATTGTCACCGCCTCGGCCACGACCACAGCAGCAACAGCAACAACAATGGGCAGATGAGACAATTGATGAAGTGATACAAACCCTTCCCCAGCGGGACCCTCAACCACAGTCTCAACCCGTTGTAGTGATTCGTGATAGATTTAACAACGTAGAAATAAGACAGATATTAAGGTTTCCCACTCCTTCAGGTGTGGCTGATTACGGAGATTTCTACGGCAGTGTCATGGGTACGGCGCAGGAACTGTGTGACAGAATATTTTCCCAAGCGCAGGATATTATTCAAATGGAACTGAGGGGACAACACTTTAGTAAGAATGTGTCCCGCTTAGCGAGAACAAACGAAGATGACACAGGTCTTGCAACTTTTCAAAACTTGTTGGATGAACTCGTTCAGTCTAATATGTCACTCATGACCGATCAGGATCTAGAATTAGTGGTTCAGTTGATTCGTAACCTGCGTGGTGCAGGTAGAATAAAGTTGGATTCTATGCTAGACAGCCAAGTAGTGCACAGGAGGAGAAGATTTCTCTACGTTGTAGAAAACCCAGACAACAATCTGTGTTTTGCCATTAATCTGGCTCTCCTGCTACATCCGTCCATCAGTCACAGAGAGGCTGAGAGAATAGGGGCAGAGTTTCAGAACAGAGTGGGATTCACAGATCACAGAGATGTGAGTTTTAGTGATGTGTCACTCTTTGAAAAGGCTTTAGACTGTAAGATCGTAGTGTTTTACAGAAATAAAGGCAGCCGCACCCCCGCTATATTTCACACAGCAACTCCCAAAAAAGACAAAACAGCGTATCTTTTTCTCCATGAAAATCATTACTATGGAATAAAAAACTCTAAAGTCTTTTTTGGGCACTTCTTATGTGTGTAAAGAGTGCTATACAGGATACGACAGCGTATGCAGCCATCGCTGTTGGGATCACTGCTCTGTGTGTTTAGACCCCCGGTGTTGTAAACTGACATTTCAGCCCGTTTCTTGCGCAGACTGTCACCGTACGTGTCGTTCGGATTACTGTATGAGAAAGCACAAAGAGCAGGTGGAGAGAACAAGCTCGGCTCCGCGAGAAACCTCTGTCAAACGCAGCCAATGCGATTTGTATAAGCAATGCAGAAAATGTTACAGGTTGTGGTACACAGGGGTTGACGGCGCGTGTAAACCCCACGTGTGTGAAAAAATTAAATGTAAAATATGTGGACAAGTACTTCCCGAGGGTGATGAGAAAAAAACCCACCAGTGTTACATTCAACAGTTAAAACCCGACAAAGATCACAACCAAAACATTGTTTTTTACGACTTTGAAACATACGCAGACGAGAGATCCGTGCACAGACCGTTCCTGGTGTGCACAAAATCCTTAAAGGGAGAGAAATGGAGCTCTTCGGGCTCTTCGTGCGCCACCGACTTTGTTCTGCGTTTCAGAAACACTGTCTATCGCAACGCTGTGTTTATAGCGCACAATTCAAAAGGATTTGACGGGTACCTAGTTCTCAACGCTATGATAGCTCTAGGAATAAAACCTTCTCTTATCATGCATGGGAGTAAAGTCATCTGTTTTACAGAACCGGATTTTCAACAAAAATACATAGATTCTCTGTGTTTTTTAACTATGCCTCTTTCAGCAATGCCCAGGGCTCTGGGTTTTGAAGATAAAGTTAAAGGCTATTTTCCTCACAGATTTAGCTCAAAAGCGGCTTTGAAGTATGTGGGTCCCTATCCCTCATCCCAAGCCTACGGCACAGAGCGCATGACGGTAGAAGGCAAACTTAAATTTGAGACGTGGTACGAGCAGGTGCGTCACGGCGTGCTTAACTTTGCAAAAGAGTCGCTCCTTTATTGTGAAAATGACGTCAACATTCTCGCAGAAGCCTGTACAACATTTAGAAAAGGTTTCATTGAGGAGACGGGGGTAGATCCATTTAGTCGCTCCACTATAGCCTCGGCTTGCATGAAAGTATTTGTCACTAATTTTCTGACCCCAAACTCGTTGGCCATCCCTTCACCCGACCACTACAAAAGACAACACAGATCATTCTCACACTGCAGCATACAATGGTTAGAATGGCTCTCACCAAGAAGGTATCTTTATTCACCACGCGCTTAACGCGGGTGAAAAACAGCTGGGGACCTACTGTGTAGACGGTTATGCAGAGAGGGGGGGCGTTAAGTATGTGTGGGAATTTCTGGGCTGCTTTTATCATGGATGCCCCCAGTGCTTTCAGCCGCAGGACCGCTGTCCGCTCACCCACACCACATTCGAAGAGCTTCATTCGAGCACCATGAGGAGGCTGGAAACGCTACAATCTGTGTATGGGGTAAAAGCGACGATTCAATCTTTTTAAAGTACATGCAGACGTTTTTAAAAGGAAAGCAAGAGGCTTCGGGTTACCCTCCCGAGGCTGTAGACCAGGAGAGCAGAGAAAAATACATCAGGGAATATCAAGAGCATCAGGGCATCTTGTTGGACGCTGACAAAATTAAACCAAATCCAGCCAAAAGACAAGTGTCTAAATTGTGTCTCAACAGCTTCTGGGGAAAGTTTGCGCAGAGAAGCAACATCTGCCAGACGGTGCTCGTTACAGAGCCTGAAGAGTTTTTCTCTCTTTATCAGATACTTTTCTTTTCTAAACGACAGAGTGGTTCTGGTCCAGTGGATCTACGGCGAGCGGTACATTGCCCCTCCGAATAAAGTAGACAACGTGTTCATCGCCGCTTTCACGATGGCGTACGGTCGTCTAAAATTGTACGACTATTTACAACGGTTGCAAGAGAGAGTGCTTTATTTTGACACAGACAGCCTCGTTTACACCACGAAAACAGGAGAGAATACGCTGGAGCTGGGTAATTAGGGGGGAGATACCATTCAGGAATGTGCAGCCGCGGGTCCTAAAAGTTATGCCTATCAAACAAAAAACAACAAAGTGGTGTTGAAGGTGAAGGGTATAACACAGACGCACGCCTGTTGTGAGAAAATCAACTTTGACAGTGTAAAAAAGCTGGTGGATGGTTTTGTGAAGCGTTCACGCAGACGACCCCCTGCAACGCAGGGTGCAGAGAGGGATGAGGAGCAGGAGGATGAGGAGGAGGAGGGGTTTTTTCTTGAAACCCCCCAACAGGGAATTCAGCGTGATAAGAAAGGTTTCCTTCTCAAAAACACGTCATTTCAAAAAAGGTTTCGTGTAGTGTTTGACAAGAGAAGGCTGCTGCCTAACGGTCATACTCTGCCTTTTGGTTTTTGAGGGGGAAAAAAAATAAAAAATGTCACATATGGCTGAAGCAATAGAGTTTGATCCTAGATTGTGTGTTCCCTTTTCATGTCAGATTGTAGGACCTAGTGGTTGCGGGAAGACCCATTTTGTAAAAAATGTTTTAGAAAACTGCAAAGATGTTATGCAACGAGTCCCTGACAATATTGTATGGATTTATACTTCTTGTCAACCGATGTATGATGAACTGCAACAAAATAATAAAAATATTAAATTCATCGAAGGACTGCCTGATTCTTTTGACGACCCTGATTTGTTTCCCCCTCATCAAACTCACCTCGTTATATTGGACGATGTGTTATTACAGGCAGCTGAGCATCCTGAAGTGGCAAGAATTTTCACGCAATACAGGCATCATAAAAATATGAGCGTGATGTTGCTTACTCAAAATCTTTTTTACAAAGGTAAATACAGTCGCACCATCAGCTTGAACACCAACTACCTGGTGCTCTTTAACAACCCGCGAGACAAGCTGCAGATCAATGTGCTGGCTCAGCAAATATTTCCAGGGAGAAAAAGCTTTTTTCTTCAGAGTTTTGAAGACGCCACTCAGAACCCCTTTTCATATTTAGTTGTAGATCTCACGCCGAGTTGTCCAGAGCGCTACAGACGAAGAGCCGGCATACTGCCTCATCAGTGGCCCGTGGTTTATCTGCCTAAAAAATCTGCCTAAAAATGTCTGAGCACATGAAAAGGAACGCTCCTCTGCTGAGCGCTTTATGTCACTGCACACCTCGGAAGCGGAGAGATATTCTCCGACGCTGCTCACCAGACTTTCTTCAGTGTATCAGTGAAATCTGTTTAAATCTATTAAAGGGAAACGTCCCTCTCACGCCCTGTCAATATAAGAAACTGAAAAAGCAGAAAAAAACCATCAGACTGCTGGCTGATAAAAAAAAATCTCTGAAAAACAGACACGCTGCTTTGGTGAGACAGTCGGGAGGGTTTCTTTTACCGTTGCTCTCTGCCGTGGTGCCTATATTAGGCCAGCTTGTAGGAGGTCTGGTGAATAGAGGATAACTTTGTGGGCAGAGATGGCAAATCAGCAAAAAGCAACTCAAAAGATGTATCTGTTGAACGCTCAGCAAATGAGTCGTCTGACTCATTCAAACCCTACGCCCACGATGGTCGGTGAAACCCAGACTCAATCGATGAGACGCACGGCTGAAGGTGATTTGGATGAACAAATGAGGACTGTGCTAAACGAACCTGGACTAAATCCTCATAAAAAAATAAAAAAATACAACGCGCTGTTGCAGAGATATCTCGCATTTATCAAACAAGATGTAAAAGACGAGAAAAGTCACACAAGACCGTCTAAAGTCTCTGAAGAAGAAGAAGAGGAGCAGCAGCAGCAGCAGCAACAGCAACAACAATGGGCAGATGAGACAATTGATGAAGTGATACAAACCCTTCCCCAGCGGGATCGAAAAAACGGCTCTTATATCTTGAGAAAAATGAGTAAAAACGGCGAGACACGGTGGACTGACAAGAGTGAATTTGTTTATAAGGGAAAAGTGATCAGAGGCTCCCATATGATGGCTCTGATTAAACACCTGTCATCATCTTACAAAAGAGCCCAGAGATCTGAGCCCAAGGGTTGGTTGGGATTTTTAAATACTCTGAGCGTGTTAAACATCCCTCTATCCTCCGTGAACAACCCCGATGCTCGTGAACAATACCGCAGACTGATATCGGACGATGAGCGAGGGTCAAAGAGAACAATTATTTTATCCCCAAAGTGGAGCACGCCTATGACCGAGAGGGCTGGCGGTGGAGAAGAAGAAGAAGAAGACAAAGAGTGGGGTGCATCTTTTGATGGGGGTACTACCCCGCGTATAGCTAAAGAACTAGGAGCAAAGAGAAAAAAAAAAAAAAAAAATCTCCTTGGATTAGTTTTACTTTATAAATTGTAACTTTGCTATTAATAATAATAAAAACTCGTCATTTCAAAAAAAGGTTTCGTCTTTCTTGTCTTTATTTCACAAGTTGTAACAATGTTTAAACATTTGTAAAGAACACACGGTGTGGTGAAAAGATTGACATTTATAAGGCTTCACACAGCTTTGATATTTTTTCACAAACGCAGTTACAGTCTCGTCATTTTTTAATTCATCCTCTTGATACAACGCTAAAACATTTTCAAAATTTTGCCCGCAGGCTCTATGGCATAAATAATAAACACAATGTTGGCCGCAGGCGGAAGAGAAGGTATGCTGCAACTGTCTGTTGTGATATAAAATAGCGCTGGAACGGTCTTTTAAAAACTGTAAAATGTATTTAGGGTAGTAAGAAAAATGAGGAGGAAATCCAAAAGAGTCAAAAAAAGTTGCCGTTCCGTCTTTCTCCAGGGTCAGGGCCAGCCAGTGCTCCCCCGGCTCATGCGCAGGGTGTGTGTTGACGATGAAGTAGGCGGGGGTTTTAAAAGATGACGTCAGCAGCTGCAGCTGATCCGAGGCCCACACTCCGCAGAAAGCATCTCCCACTAATCGAGTCATTAGACTCTCTAGTTGATGGCTGTTCATGTTCTTCTTTTTTAGTAATAATCCACCATGACCTGCCTTTTAGAGTTGATCTCCAAAATAGACTCGTAGCAGGCGTACACAATCAGTGTAGTGGTCTGAGGTAAAGGCACTCTGAATCTCATCTCCAGCCTTAAATTCCCGTTGGAGACGGGGGATAGGGCGTCAGCATCCTCCCCAGCGTTGAGATTAAAGACAAACAGAGAGTATCCTTGTTCAAACTCTCTCCTGTTGATGCTCAGAGGTAAATCCTTCAAGTGTCTCCCTGTAGCTGTAAACATGTTGTAAAACTCTCTGACAGTGTGACGGGGTCCTCTGGCAATCCACCCGAAACTTAAAAACAGGCGTAGTCGCAGACTGTAAGTGAAGTGTTTTTATTTTCTGCCGGCCTCCCAAAGTGCAGTGATAGATATTTACAAACATGAAAAAATGCAAAAACAGAAAACCAAACAAAAAACAAACAAACGGTACTTCCAAAAAAAATGAACTCTCGCTGTAACATGTTACCTTCCCTGTAACCATCCTCGACTCCTGAAAGCAGTAAGCAGCCATCTTTTAAAAGCAAGAAGCCCCTCCCACTGGGCGTTATGAATTGCATAACATTTTACACAAAACACACTTTCTCACGAATGAGCAATATATAACTGGTTAAATTCATATGGTCTACTCATCACTAAATTACCCATTTTCATCCATATTTTATTAACACCTCGCTAATGTATCTGTGGCGATACATTGCAACCAAACATTTAATTACCCAATCAATCACGTGATTACCAATGTGCGCCCCATCCGCCTATTTAGAATGCGGAACTGGGCCCACTCTGTTTGGCACCCAAACGGGACACAGCGGCGCGCATGAAACGCACCAACGGTAATACCGCTATGACTATATATATATATATGTATGAAACCAAAAATAGAGCTCTCAAGTGTGCACCCTTAATCGCGCTATGAAACTGAGAGGGAAAGGAGGATGATGGTGTGATTGACTGTATGATTATAGGCGCACTGGCAGAGGGAAAAGTTTGGCGGATGTGTGTGTGTCAGCGTGTGTGAGTGTGTGTCAGCGTGTGTCAGCGTGTGTGCGCTGACTGCAGTCAGTGACGGAGCCGCTCCGTCACATCATCCCCCTCCTCCCGGAGGTTGACGATGTGCGGCAACCTGGAAAGGTAGTCAGCCACCACATTGGACGTTCCCGATCGGTGTCGGATGGTGAACTTGAACGGCTGGAGTGAAAGATACCATCTGGTCAGGCGACTGTTGTGGTCCTTCATTGAGTTGATCCAGGTCAGAGCTCTGTGGTCCGTTTCAAGATCAAACTCCCGTCCAAGTAGATAGTACCGCAGACTTTCCAATCCCCACTTAATGGCCAGGCCCTCCTTCTCCACCGTGGAATACCTGGTCTCCCGTGGCTGAAGCTTGCGGCTCAGGTACAGAATTGGATGCTCTTCTCCTGGATCTCCTTGGGCCAGAACTGCTCCAAGACCAACTGCAGAGGCATCCACCTGTACCAGGAATCGTCGGTTGAAGTCTGGACTTTTGAGAACAGGGGAAGAGCACAGGTGGGCTTTCAGGGTGCTGAAAGCTGTTTCGCAGTCATCTGACCAGGTAACAGGATTTCTCTGGTCCTTGCTGGTGAGTGCCGTGATCGGTGCAGCAATCGTTGCAAATTGGGGCACAAATCTCCTGTACCAGCCAGCCAAACCCAGGAAAGACCGTACCTCCTTCTTGGTGCGAGGTCGAGGGCATTTCTGGATAGCTTCAACCTTATCCACTTGAGGTCGCACCTCTCCTCGGCCCAGTAGGTAACCCAGGTACCTTGTCTCTTGCCGTGCCCACTCACACTTTGAGGGATTGAGGGTCAGCCCAGCCTGCTGGATTTTCCCAAGAACCAGGGACAGATGTTGTATATGATCTTCCCAGGTATTGCTGTAGATGACCACATCGTCCAGATAGGCGGCGCTGCAATGTCCACAATCCTGGAGGACTCTGTCCATCAGTCTCTGGAAGGTGGCGGGAGCTCCATGAAGACCGAAGGGCATCACCGTGAACTGGAAGAGACCAGCTGGTGTTCGGAACGCTGTGTACGGTCGGCTCGACTCTTCAAGGGGCACTTGCCAGTACCCTTTACACAGGTCCAACGTGGTGATGAACTTTGCTGCTCCAATCTGTTCCAGCAGGTCATCGATCCTTGGCATTGGGTAGGCATCAAACTGAGAGATGGAATTGAGTTTCCTGAAGTCAATGCAGATGCGGAGGGACCCGTCCTTTTTGAAGACGATGACCACCGGACTGCACCACTCGGAGTTGGATGGCTCGATCACACCCAGTCTGAGCATTTCTTCTACCTCTTGTTTCAGTTTCTCCACCAGATTTTGCGGGACTCGGTAGGGACGTTGGCGAATTGCTTGTCCCTCTTTCAGTCGGATGACATGCTCAACCACAGTGGTTTTCCCTGGATTGGCAGCAAACAGAGAAGAAGCCTCCTGGAAGACCTGCAGCAGCTGTGATGCTCGTTCTGGGGCCAGGTGTACCAATACAGGAGAGACAGGCGTTGCTTGAGTTTCTGGACCCGTCTGTTCTTCTTCCTCAAGGTCCACTTCTCTTACCAGCAAAGCCATCCCTGTAGAAGCCACTGGTCGCTCCTTCCACTCTTTGAGAAGGTTGACATGGTAGGTCTGTTTCGGTCGTTTCTTCTCAGGATGGTAAACCTCATAGGTGACCGGGCCCATCTTGCGGGAGATGGTGTATGGGCCTTGCCATTTTGCCAGGAGCTTGCTGTTGGATGAAGGAAGAAGCAGCAGAACTTTCTGGTCAGGCTGGAACTCCCGATGTCGAGCCTGTTGGTCGTACCAAGTCTTCTGACTCTTCTGGGCCTCTCGCAGATTGACCTCTGCCTCCTCCTGGTATTTAACGAGTCGCTCCCTCATCTCCAGCACAAACTGGATCACCCCTCTGTCGTTAGTAGTGGTTGATGGAGCCTCCCAACCCTTACGAAGTAGATCCAAGGGTCCTTGTACATCCCAGCCATACAGGAGCTCAAATGGAGAAAAACCTGTCGAAGCTTGAGGAACCTCCCGGTATGCAAACAGCAGGAATGGCAGCCAGCGATCCCAGTCCTTCCCTGTGTCGTCAACAAACTTCCGGAGCATCCTCTTCAGCGTCTGGTTCAACCTCTCAACCAAACCGTCTGTCTGTGGGTGGTATGGCGTGGTCTTGATTGCATTAATGCCCAGCTGCTTACAGAGGAGCTGCATGAGTCTGGAGGTAAAGTTGGTCCCCTGATCAGTGAGGATCTCGTCTGGTATTCCCACCCTGGAGAAAAGCTGGACCAACGCACGCACTACCGCTGGAGCAGTGATGGTGCGAAGGGGAAAAGCCTCTGGAAACCGCGTTGCATAATCACAGATGACCAGGATGTACTGATGACCTCCGCTGCTTTTCACCAGAGGGCCCACGATGTCCATGGCAATCCTGCGGAATGGTGTGGAGATGACAGGGAGAGGCTGCAGAAAAGCTCGGTCAGATTTGCGGGCAGTGCATGTTTTCTGGCATGTAGGGCATGTGGTGCAATATTTCTGAATGTCGGTGTACATGGAAGGCCAAAAAAAACGTGAACTGACACGGATGTAGGTTTTGTGGCGACCAAGGTGTCCTGCCCATGGGAGTGTGTGTGCTAGGTGCATGACAAGGACCCTACAACTAGCTGGGATCACAAGACGTTTGTCTTCATTACAAACACAATACAGCACATCATTGTCAACAATGAACATCTCCTTCCCCACACAATCCCCACTGGTGTCCTTGACTACTTTGGCAAACAATGGTTGCAAAGTAGCATCTTCCCTTTGTAACACTGGAATATTGTCAGGCACATTCCACATGTCATCACACAGCACAATCTGTCGGTCTGGTTGAGCTAGCTTTAGCTGTTTCTCAAAGCGTCGCTGGCGACGGGATTTTCTTGGCCCCTTAGTGCCACCCTCACACAGACTACTGTCGAGGTCTGGGAGTGGTTGGACACCAGCTTTCGCTTGGGCTCTGGTGATTACAGGACAAGACAATTGCACATTCAGTTCTCCTTTTTTTCCAGAGTCACTTTGCTCTGACAGTTCTTTATCCTGTAACAAGTCCATTAACACAGGCAAGTCCCAACCCAAGATGGCATCAACAGGCAGATGCTCTACAACCCCAACAGTCAGTAGGTAAGATTGTTCATCAATGATCACCATTAGTTCAGTTTTGGGATAGAGGTGCCTGTCTCCATGAACACACAAAATGTCCGCCTGCCTGCGGTAGTCCACACTGCCTACTGGCACCAGAGCACTTTTAACCAGTGACATGTAGCTACCTGAGTCTAACAGGGCTGTCACGCGTTGACCACTGATGGTAACAGTTTTATGTCGCGTTTTCACCTCCAGGTCCGCCTCGGGGCCCATTTCTGACCGGGGTGCATAACAAGCGCCGGTGACCTTAGCTTTGCGTACGGGACACACAGAAGCTTTGTGGCCTGACTGCTGGCAATAGAAGCAAACAAGGTCCTTACCCGATCCTCGTTGGTTTGGGGCAGAGATAGTGTCACCTGAAGGTTCTTGGTGTCTCTCTCCCCTTGTAGGTCGTGACTGCGGATGCTGGAAAGCTGGTCGGTGGGGTAGACTGGTGAAACGTGGCACTGGTGCATTGGAGACACGTGGAGCTGGTACACCTCTCCGGGCATTCAGGTACTGTAGCGCCAGCCGGGCAGCTGAGAGTCCCTCGACTGGCTCGTGCTCCTTCACCCAGGTCCTCACCTCCGTCGGAAGTACCCGGAGTAGCTGCTCCAAGACGACGGCTTCCCCAATCTCCTCCTTGGTGTGCTGCTCGGGCCGGGTCCAGCGTCGGTAGAGTCCCTTCAGGCGGTGGTAGGTCTCGGTGGGGTTCTCACCAGAGGGCACAGCGGTGGCACGGAACTGCTGCCGATACGTCTCTGGAGAGATGTCAAATTTTATGAGCAGGGCTGCTCTTAAGTCAGTGTAGCAGTGAGCCATCTCCTCATCCATCGCAGTGTAGGCCTCCAGTGCCTTACCAGTCAGCAGTGGACCGAGGCGGCAGGCCCACTCACTCTCTGGCCATTTCCAGGTCTTGGCAATTCGCTCAAATCTCAGCAGATAGTTCTCAATGTCTTCCCCCATCTGATATTGTGGAATTTTGGGGTCTTGGTAGGGCCTCCACTCTGGCCTCGGCTGTTCAGGTCGACTGCTGGTATCCTGCGACGGAAAAGAACGATACTCAGCTGCTGAATCCTGATGTCCTCGCCGGGGTGCTGGGGTAGGCAGCTCGAATCTTGGGCTGCTCGCAGTGGCTGTACTTGGAGTTGTGACATGGGCTGGCCTGTTCTGCCCCCGTGGTGCAAGAGTCTGTCGGGACTGGGGCCCTGGTTGATAAGGCTGCTCGGGCCCTGGAAGAGAAGCCCTCAGGCCTTGGATCTCTGCCAACAGGCCCTCCTCTCTCCTTTGCTGTGATGCCAAAAAGTCTCTCATCATAGCCACCAGTTCTCCTCCTGCTTCACCTGCAGACACTGGGCCTTTAGGAGCTGCTGGGACCTGCCAAGGCCTGTACTCCTCATCGTCCTCCTCTGTCGAAGTTGCCACTGTGTCCCAAGCCGGGTCAGCCTTGGCAGCTGCTTCCTCCAACTGCTCTCGCCGCTGGGACCGTAGTCCTGTGCGCTGCTTTTGGGGCCGGATTAGCTTCTTGCGACTAGCCATCCCACTTCTGACACCATATGTGACGGGGTCCTCTGGCAATCCACCCGAAACTTAAAAACAGGCGTAGTCGCAGACTGTAAGTGAAGTGTTTTTATTTTCTGCCGGCCTCCCAAAGTGCAGTGATAGATATTTACAAACATGAAAAAATGCAAAAACAGAAAACCAAACAAAAAACAAACAAACGGTACTTCCAAAAAAAATGAACTCTCGCTGTAACATGTTACCTTCCCTGTAACCATCCTCGACTCCTGAAAGCAGTAAGCAGCCATCTTTTAAAAGCAAGAAGCCCCTCCCACTGGGCGTTATGAATTGCATAACATTTTACACAAAACACACTTTCTCACGAATGAGCAATATATAACTGGTTAAATTCATATGGTCTACTCATCACTAAATTACCCATTTTCATCCATATTTTATTAACACCTCGCTAATGTATCTGTGGCGATACATTGCAACCAAACATTTAATTACCCAATCAATCACGTGATTACCAATGTGCGCCCCATCCGCCTATTTAGAATGCGGAACTGGGCCCACTCTGTTTGGCACCCAAACGGGACACAGCGGCGCGCATGAAACGCACCAACGGTAATACCGCTATGACTATATATATATATATGTATGAAACCAAAAATAGAGCTCTCAAGTGTGCACCCTTAATCGCGCTATGAAACTGAGAGGGAAAGGAGGATGATGGTGTGATTGACTGTATGATTATAGGCGCACTGGCAGAGGGAAAAGTTTGGCGGATGTGTGTGTGTCAGCGTGTGTGAGTGTGTGTCAGCGTGTGTCAGCGTGTGTGCGCTGACTGCAGTCAGTGACGGAGCCGCTCCGTCACATCATCCCCCTCCTCCCGGAGGTTGACGATGTGCGGCAACCTGGAAAGGTAGTCAGCCACCACATTGGACGTTCCCGATCGGTGTCGGATGGTGAACTTGAACGGCTGGAGTGAAAGATACCATCTGGTCAGGCGACTGTTGTGGTCCTTCATTGAGTTGATCCAGGTCAGAGCTCTGTGGTCCGTTTCAAGATCAAACTCCCGTCCAAGTAGATAGTACCGCAGACTTTCCAATCCCCACTTAATGGCCAGGCCCTCCTTCTCCACCGTGGAATACCTGGTCTCCCGTGGCTGAAGCTTGCGGCTCAGGTACAGAATTGGATGCTCTTCTCCTGGATCTCCTTGGGCCAGAACTGCTCCAAGACCAACTGCAGAGGCATCCACCTGTACCAAGAATCGTCGGTTGAAGTCTGGACTTTTGAGAACAGGGGAAGAGCACAGGTGGGCTTTCAGGGTGCTGAAAGCTGTTTCGCAGTCATCTGACCAGGTAACAGGATTTCTCTGGTCCTTGCTGGTGAGTGCCGTGATCGGTGCAGCAATCGTTGCAAATTGGGGCACAAATCTCCTGTACCAGCCAGCCAAACCCAGGAAAGACCGTACCTCCTTCTTGGTGCGAGGTCGAGGGCATTTCTGGATAGCTTCAACCTTATCCACTTGAGGTCGCACCTCTCCTCGGCCCAGTAGGTAACCCAGGTACCTTGTCTCTTGCCGTGCCCACTCACACTTTGAGGGATTGAGGGTCAGCCCAGCCTGCTGGATTTTCCCAAGAACCAGGGACAGATGTTGTATATGATCTTCCCAGGTATTGCTGTAGATGACCACATCGTCCAGATAGGCGGCGCTGCAATGTCCACAATCCTGGAGGACTCTGTCCATCAGTCTCTGGAAGGTGGCGGGAGCTCCATGAAGACCGAAGGGCATCACCGTGAACTGGAAGAGACCAGCTGGTGTTCGGAACGCTGTGTACGGTCGGCTCGACTCTTCAAGGGGCACTTGCCAGTACCCTTTACACAGGTCCAACGTGGTGATGAACTTTGCTGCTCCAATCTGTTCCAGCAGGTCATCGATCCTTGGCATTGGGTAGGCATCAAACTGAGAGATGGAATTGAGTTTCCTGAAGTCAATGCAGATGCGGAGGGACCCGTCCTTTTTGAAGACGATGACCACCGGACTGCACCACTCGGAGTTGGATGGCTCGATCACACCCAGTCTGAGCATTTCTTCTACCTCTTGTTTCAGTTTCTCCACCAGATTTTGCGGGACTCGGTAGGGACGTTGGCGAATTGCTTGTCCCTCTTTCAGTCGGATGACATGCTCAACCACAGTGGTTTTCCCTGGATTGGCAGCAAACAGAGAAGAAGCCTCCTGGAAGACCTGCAGCAGCTGTGATGCTCGTTCTGGGGCCAGGTGTACCAATACAGGAGAGACAGGCGTTGCTTGAGTTTCTGGACCCGTCTGTTCTTCTTCCTCAAGGTCCACTTCTCTTACCAGCAAAGCCATCCCTGTAGAAGCCACTGGTCGCTCCTTCCACTCTTTGAGAAGGTTGACATGGTAGGTCTGTTTCGGTCGTTTCTTCTCAGGATGGTAAACCTCATAGGTGACCGGGCCCATCTTGCGGGAGATGGTGTATGGGCCTTGCCATTTTGCCAGGAGCTTGCTGTTGGATGAAGGAAGAAGCAGCAGAACTTTCTGGTCAGGCTGGAACTCCCGATGTCGAGCCTGTTGGTCGTACCAAGTCTTCTGACTCTTCTGGGCCTCTCGCAGATTGACCTCTGCCTCCTCCTGGTATTTAACGAGTCGCTCCCTCATCTCCAGCACAAACTGGATCACCCCTCTGTCGTTAGTAGTGGTTGATGGAGCCTCCCAACCCTTACGAAGTAGATCCAAGGGTCCTTGTACATCCCAGCCATACAGGAGCTCAAATGGAGAAAAACCTGTCGAAGCTTGAGGAACCTCCCGGTATGCAAACAGCAGGAATGGCAGCCAGCGATCCCAGTCCTTCCCTGTGTCGTCAACAAACTTCCGGAGCATCCTCTTCAGCGTCTGGTTCAACCTCTCAACCAAACCGTCTGTCTGTGGGTGGTATGGCGTGGTCTTGATTGCATTAATGCCCAGCTGCTTACAGAGGAGCTGCATGAGTCTGGAGGTAAAGTTGGTCCCCTGATCAGTGAGGATCTCGTCTGGTATTCCCACCCTGGAGAAAAGCTGGACCAACGCACGCACTACCGCTGGAGCAGTGATGGTGCGAAGGGGAAAAGCCTCTGGAAACCGCGTTGCATAATCACAGATGACCAGGATGTACTGATGACCTCCGCTGCTTTTCACCAGAGGGCCCACGATGTCCATGGCAATCCTGCGGAATGGTGTGGAGATGACAGGGAGAGGCTGCAGAAAAGCTCGGTCAGATTTGCGGGCAGTGCATGTTTTCTGGCATGTAGGGCATGTGGTGCAATATTTCTGAATGTCGGTGTACATGGAAGGCCAAAAAAAACGTGAACTGACACGGATGTAGGTTTTGTGGCGACCAAGGTGTCCTGCCCATGGGAGTGTGTGTGCTAGGTGCATGACAAGGACCCTACAACTAGCTGGGATCACAAGACGTTTGTCTTCATTACAAACACAATACAGCACATCATTGTCAACAATGAACATCTCCTTCCCCACACAATCCCCACTGGTGTCCTTGACTACTTTGGCAAACAATGGTTGCAAAGTAGCATCTTCCCTTTGTAACACTGGAATATTGTCAGGCACATTCCACATGTCATCACACAGCACAATCTGTCGGTCTGGTTGAGCTAGCTTTAGCTGTTTCTCAAAGCGTCGCTGGCGACGGGATTTTCTTGGCCCCTTAGTGCCACCCTCACACAGACTACTGTCGAGGTCTGGGAGTGGTTGGACACCAGCTTTCGCTTGGGCTCTGGTGATTACAGGACAAGACAATTGCACATTCAGTTCTCCTTTTTTTCCAGAGTCACTTTGCTCTGACAGTTCTTTATCCTGTAACAAGTCCATTAACACAGGCAAGTCCCAACCCAAGATGGCATCAACAGGCAGATGCTCTACAACCCCAACAGTCAGTAGGTAAGATTGTTCATCAATGATCACCATTAGTTCAGTTTTGGGATAGAGGTGCCTGTCTCCATGAACACACAAAATGTCCGCCTGCCTGCGGTAGTCCACACTGCCTACTGGCACCAGAGCACTTTTAACCAGTGACATGTAGCTACCTGAGTCTAACAGGGCTGTCACGCGTTGACCACTGATGGTAACAGTTTTATGTCGCGTTTTCACCTCCAGGTCCGCCTCGGGGCCCATTTCTGACCGGGGTGCATAACAAGCGCCGGTGACCTTAGCTTTGCGTACGGGACACACAGAAGCTTTGTGGCCTGACTGCTGGCAATAGAAGCAAACAAGGTCCTTACCCGATCCTCGTTGGTTTGGGGCAGAGATAGTGTCACCTGAAGGTTCTTGGTGTCTCTCTCCCCTTGTAGGTCGTGACTGCGGATGCTGGAAAGCTGGTCGGTGGGGTAGACTGGTGAAACGTGGCACTGGTGCATTGGAGACACGTGGAGCTGGTACACCTCTCCGGGCATTCAGGTACTGTAGCGCCAGCCGGGCAGCTGAGAGTCCCTCGACTGGCTCGTGCTCCTTCACCCAGGTCCTCACCTCCGTCGGAAGTACCCGGAGTAGCTGCTCCAAGACGACGGCTTCCCCAATCTCCTCCTTGGTGTGCTGCTCGGGCCGGGTCCAGCGTCGGTAGAGTCCCTTCAGGCGGTGGTAGGTCTCGGTGGGGTTCTCACCAGAGGGCACAGCGGTGGCACGGAACTGCTGCCGATACGTCTCTGGAGAGATGTCAAATTTTATGAGCAGGGCTGCTCTTAAGTCAGTGTAGCAGTGAGCCATCTCCTCATCCATCGCAGTGTAGGCCTCCAGTGCCTTACCAGTCAGCAGTGGACCGAGGCGGCAGGCCCACTCACTCTCTGGCCATTTCCAGGTCTTGGCAATTCGCTCAAATCTCAGCAGATAGTTCTCAATGTCTTCCCCCATCTGATATTGTGGAATTTTGGGGTCTTGGTAGGGCCTCCACTCTGGCCTCGGCTGTTCAGGTCGACTGCTGGTATCCTGCGACGGAAAAGAACGATACTCAGCTGCTGAATCCTGATGTCCTCGCCGGGGTGCTGGGGTAGGCAGCTCGAATCTTGGGCTGCTCGCAGTGGCTGTACTTGGAGTTGTGACATGGGCTGGCCTGTTCTGCCCCCGTGGTGCAAGAGTCTGTCGGGACTGGGGCCCTGGTTGATAAGGCTGCTCGGGCCCTGGAAGAGAAGCCCTCAGGCCTTGGATCTCTGCCAACAGGCCCTCCTCTCTCCTTTGCTGTGATGCCAAAAAGTCTCTCATCATAGCCACCAGTTCTCCTCCTGCTTCACCTGCAGACACTGGGCCTTTAGGAGCTGCTGGGACCTGCCAAGGCCTGTACTCCTCATCGTCCTCCTCTGTCGAAGTTGCCACTGTGTCCCAAGCCGGGTCAGCCTTGGCAGCTGCTTCCTCCAACTGCTCTCGCCGCTGGGACCGTAGTCCTGTGCGCTGCTTTTGGGGCCGGATTAGCTTCTTGCGACTAGCCATCCCACTTCTGACACCATATGTGACGGGGTCCTCTGGCAATCCACCCGAAACTTAAAAACAGGCGTAGTCGCAGACTGTAAGTGAAGTGTTTTTATTTTCTGCCGGCCTCCCAAAGTGCAGTGATAGATATTTACAAACATGAAAAAATGCAAAAACAGAAAACCAAACAAAAAACAAACAAACGGTACTTCCAAAAAAAATGAACTCTCGCTGTAACATGTTACCTTCCCTGTAACCATCCTCGACTCCTGAAAGCAGTAAGCAGCCATCTTTTAAAAGCAAGAAGCCCCTCCCACTGGGCGTTATGAATTGCATAACATTTTACACAAAACACACTTTCTCACGAATGAGCAATATATAACTGGTTAAATTCATATGGTCTACTCATCACTAAATTACCCATTTTCATCCATATTTTATTAACACCTCGCTAATGTATCTGTGGCGATACATTGCAACCAAACATTTAATTACCCAATCAATCACGTGATTACCAATGTGCGCCCCATCCGCCTATTTAGAATGCGGAACTGGGCCCACTCTGTTTGGCACCCAAACGGGACACAGCGGCGCGCATGAAACGCACCAACGGTAATACCGCTATGACTATATATATATATATGTATGAAACCAAAAATAGAGCTCTCAAGTGTGCACCCTTAATCGCGCTATGAAACTGAGAGGGAAAGGAGGATGATGGTGTGATTGACTGTATGATTATAGGCGCACTGGCAGAGGGAAAAGTTTGGCGGATGTGTGTGTGTCAGCGTGTGTGAGTGTGTGTCAGCGTGTGTCAGCGTGTGTGCGCTGACTGCAGTCAGTGACGGAGCCGCTCCGTCACATCATCCCCCTCCTCCCGGAGGTTGACGATGTGCGGCAACCTGGAAAGGTAGTCAGCCACCACATTGGACGTTCCCGATCGGTGTCGGATGGTGAACTTGAACGGCTGGAGTGAAAGATACCATCTGGTCAGGCGACTGTTGTGGTCCTTCATTGAGTTGATCCAGGTCAGAGCTCTGTGGTCCGTTTCAAGATCAAACTCCCGTCCAAGTAGATAGTACCGCAGACTTTCCAATCCCCACTTAATGGCCAGGCCCTCCTTCTCCACCGTGGAATACCTGGTCTCCCGTGGCTGAAGCTTGCGGCTCAGGTACAGAATTGGATGCTCTTCTCCTGGATCTCCTTGGGCCAGAACTGCTCCAAGACCAACTGCAGAGGCATCCACCTGTACCAAGAATCGTCGGTTGAAGTCTGGACTTTTGAGAACAGGGGAAGAGCACAGGTGGGCTTTCAGGGTGCTGAAAGCTGTTTCGCAGTCATCTGACCAGGTAACAGGATTTCTCTGGTCCTTGCTGGTGAGTGCCGTGATCGGTGCAGCAATCGTTGCAAATTGGGGCACAAATCTCCTGTACCAGCCAGCCAAACCCAGGAAAGACCGTACCTCCTTCTTGGTGCGAGGTCGAGGGCATTTCTGGATAGCTTCAACCTTATCCACTTGAGGTCGCACCTCTCCTCGGCCCAGTAGGTAACCCAGGTACCTTGTCTCTTGCCGTGCCCACTCACACTTTGAGGGATTGAGGGTCAGCCCAGCCTGCTGGATTTTCCCAAGAACCAGGGACAGATGTTGTATATGATCTTCCCAGGTATTGCTGTAGATGACCACATCGTCCAGATAGGCGGCGCTGCAATGTCCACAATCCTGGAGGACTCTGTCCATCAGTCTCTGGAAGGTGGCGGGAGCTCCATGAAGACCGAAGGGCATCACCGTGAACTGGAAGAGACCAGCTGGTGTTCGGAACGCTGTGTACGGTCGGCTCGACTCTTCAAGGGGCACTTGCCAGTACCCTTTACACAGGTCCAACGTGGTGATGAACTTTGCTGCTCCAATCTGTTCCAGCAGGTCATCGATCCTTGGCATTGGGTAGGCATCAAACTGAGAGATGGAATTGAGTTTCCTGAAGTCAATGCAGATGCGGAGGGACCCGTCCTTTTTGAAGACGATGACCACCGGACTGCACCACTCGGAGTTGGATGGCTCGATCACACCCAGTCTGAGCATTTCTTCTACCTCTTGTTTCAGTTTCTCCACCAGATTTTGCGGGACTCGGTAGGGACGTTGGCGAATTGCTTGTCCCTCTTTCAGTCGGATGACATGCTCAACCACAGTGGTTTTCCCTGGATTGGCAGCAAACAGAGAAGAAGCCTCCTGGAAGACCTGCAGCAGCTGTGATGCTCGTTCTGGGGCCAGGTGTACCAATACAGGAGAGACAGGCGTTGCTTGAGTTTCTGGACCCGTCTGTTCTTCTTCCTCAAGGTCCACTTCTCTTACCAGCAAAGCCATCCCTGTAGAAGCCACTGGTCGCTCCTTCCACTCTTTGAGAAGGTTGACATGGTAGGTCTGTTTCGGTCGTTTCTTCTCAGGATGGTAAACCTCATAGGTGACCGGGCCCATCTTGCGGGAGATGGTGTATGGGCCTTGCCATTTTGCCAGGAGCTTGCTGTTGGATGAAGGAAGAAGCAGCAGAACTTTCTGGTCAGGCTGGAACTCCCGATGTCGAGCCTGTTGGTCGTACCAAGTCTTCTGACTCTTCTGGGCCTCTCGCAGATTGACCTCTGCCTCCTCCTGGTATTTAACGAGTCGCTCCCTCATCTCCAGCACAAACTGGATCACCCCTCTGTCGTTAGTAGTGGTTGATGGAGCCTCCCAACCCTTACGAAGTAGATCCAAGGGTCCTTGTACATCCCAGCCATACAGGAGCTCAAATGGAGAAAAACCTGTCGAAGCTTGAGGAACCTCCCGGTATGCAAACAGCAGGAATGGCAGCCAGCGATCCCAGTCCTTCCCTGTGTCGTCAACAAACTTCCGGAGCATCCTCTTCAGCGTCTGGTTCAACCTCTCAACCAAACCGTCTGTCTGTGGGTGGTATGGCGTGGTCTTGATTGCATTAATGCCCAGCTGCTTACAGAGGAGCTGCATGAGTCTGGAGGTAAAGTTGGTCCCCTGATCAGTGAGGATCTCGTCTGGTATTCCCACCCTGGAGAAAAGCTGGACCAACGCACGCACTACCGCTGGAGCAGTGATGGTGCGAAGGGGAAAAGCCTCTGGAAACCGCGTTGCATAATCACAGATGACCAGGATGTACTGATGACCTCCGCTGCTTTTCACCAGAGGGCCCACGATGTCCATGGCAATCCTGCGGAATGGTGTGGAGATGACAGGGAGAGGCTGCAGAAAAGCTCGGTCAGATTTGCGGGCAGTGCATGTTTTCTGGCATGTAGGGCATGTGGTGCAATATTTCTGAATGTCGGTGTACATGGAAGGCCAAAAAAAACGTGAACTGACACGGATGTAGGTTTTGTGGCGACCAAGGTGTCCTGCCCATGGGAGTGTGTGTGCTAGGTGCATGACAAGGACCCTACAACTAGCTGGGATCACAAGACGTTTGTCTTCATTACAAACACAATACAGCACATCATTGTCAACAATGAACATCTCCTTCCCCACACAATCCCCACTGGTGTCCTTGACTACTTTGGCAAACAATGGTTGCAAAGTAGCATCTTCCCTTTGTAACACTGGAATATTGTCAGGCACATTCCACATGTCATCACACAGCACAATCTGTCGGTCTGGTTGAGCTAGCTTTAGCTGTTTCTCAAAGCGTCGCTGGCGACGGGATTTTCTTGGCCCCTTAGTGCCACCCTCACACAGACTACTGTCGAGGTCTGGGAGTGGTTGGACACCAGCTTTCGCTTGGGCTCTGGTGATTACAGGACAAGACAATTGCACATTCAGTTCTCCTTTTTTTCCAGAGTCACTTTGCTCTGACAGTTCTTTATCCTGTAACAAGTCCATTAACACAGGCAAGTCCCAACCCAAGATGGCATCAACAGGCAGATGCTCTACAACCCCAACAGTCAGTAGGTAAGATTGTTCATCAATGATCACCATTAGTTCAGTTTTGGGATAGAGGTGCCTGTCTCCATGAACACACAAAATGTCCGCCTGCCTGCGGTAGTCCACACTGCCTACTGGCACCAGAGCACTTTTAACCAGTGACATGTAGCTACCTGAGTCTAACAGGGCTGTCACGCGTTGACCACTGATGGTAACAGTTTTATGTCGCGTTTTCACCTCCAGGTCCGCCTCGGGGCCCATTTCTGACCGGGGTGCATAACAAGCGCCGGTGACCTTAGCTTTGCGTACGGGACACACAGAAGCTTTGTGGCCTGACTGCTGGCAATAGAAGCAAACAAGGTCCTTACCCGATCCTCGTTGGTTTGGGGCAGAGATAGTGTCACCTGAAGGTTCTTGGTGTCTCTCTCCCCTTGTAGGTCGTGACTGCGGATGCTGGAAAGCTGGTCGGTGGGGTAGACTGGTGAAACGTGGCACTGGTGCATTGGAGACACGTGGAGCTGGTACACCTCTCCGGGCATTCAGGTACTGTAGCGCCAGCCGGGCAGCTGAGAGTCCCTCGACTGGCTCGTGCTCCTTCACCCAGGTCCTCACCTCCGTCGGAAGTACCCGGAGTAGCTGCTCCAAGACGACGGCTTCCCCAATCTCCTCCTTGGTGTGCTGCTCGGGCCGGGTCCAGCGTCGGTAGAGTCCCTTCAGGCGGTGGTAGGTCTCGGTGGGGTTCTCACCAGAGGGCACAGCGGTGGCACGGAACTGCTGCCGATACGTCTCTGGAGAGATGTCAAATTTTATGAGCAGGGCTGCTCTTAAGTCAGTGTAGCAGTGAGCCATCTCCTCATCCATCGCAGTGTAGGCCTCCAGTGCCTTACCAGTCAGCAGTGGACCGAGGCGGCAGGCCCACTCACTCTCTGGCCATTTCCAGGTCTTGGCAATTCGCTCAAATCTCAGCAGATAGTTCTCAATGTCTTCCCCCATCTGATATTGTGGAATTTTGGGGTCTTGGTAGGGCCTCCACTCTGGCCTCGGCTGTTCAGGTCGACTGCTGGTATCCTGCGACGGAAAAGAACGATACTCAGCTGCTGAATCCTGATGTCCTCGCCGGGGTGCTGGGGTAGGCAGCTCGAATCTTGGGCTGCTCGCAGTGGCTGTACTTGGAGTTGTGACATGGGCTGGCCTGTTCTGCCCCCGTGGTGCAAGAGTCTGTCGGGACTGGGGCCCTGGTTGATAAGGCTGCTCGGGCCCTGGAAGAGAAGCCCTCAGGCCTTGGATCTCTGCCAACAGGCCCTCCTCTCTCCTTTGCTGTGATGCCAAAAAGTCTCTCATCATAGCCACCAGTTCTCCTCCTGCTTCACCTGCAGACACTGGGCCTTTAGGAGCTGCTGGGACCTGCCAAGGCCTGTACTCCTCATCGTCCTCCTCTGTCGAAGTTGCCACTGTGTCCCAAGCCGGGTCAGCCTTGGCAGCTGCTTCCTCCAACTGCTCTCGCCGCTGGGACCGTAGTCCTGTGCGCTGCTTTTGGGGCCGGATTAGCTTCTTGCGACTAGCCATCCCACTTCTGACACCATATGTGACGGGGTCCTCTGGCAATCCACCCGAAACTTAAAAACAGGCGTAGTCGCAGACTGTAAGTGAAGTGTTTTTATTTTCTGCCGGCCTCCCAAAGTGCAGTGATAGATATTTACAAACATGAAAAAATGCAAAAACAGAAAACCAAACAAAAAACAAACAAACGGTACTTCCAAAAAAAATGAACTCTCGCTGTAACATGTTACCTTCCCTGTAACCATCCTCGACTCCTGAAAGCAGTAAGCAGCCATCTTTTAAAAGCAAGAAGCCCCTCCCACTGGGCGTTATGAATTGCATAACATTTTACACAAAACACACTTTCTCACGAATGAGCAATATATAACTGGTTAAATTCATATGGTCTACTCATCACTAAATTACCCATTTTCATCCATATTTTATTAACACCTCGCTAATGTATCTGTGGCGATACATTGCAACCAAACATTTAATTACCCAATCAATCACGTGATTACCAATGTGCGCCCCATCCGCCTATTTAGAATGCGGAACTGGGCCCACTCTGTTTGGCACCCAAACGGGACACAGCGGCGCGCATGAAACGCACCAACGGTAATACCGCTATGACTATATATATATATATGTATGAAACCAAAAATAGAGCTCTCAAGTGTGCACCCTTAATCGCGCTATGAAACTGAGAGGGAAAGGAGGATGATGGTGTGATTGACTGTATGATTATAGGCGCACTGGCAGAGGGAAAAGTTTGGCGGATGTGTGTGTGTCAGCGTGTGTGAGTGTGTGTCAGCGTGTGTCAGCGTGTGTGCACTGACTGCAGTCAGTGACGGAGCCGCTCCGTCACAGACAGACACACCGTTGTTAAATTGAGGCTGAAAAGCTTTGGCCGGCACCTGTCTTCCATCCTGACACAAGGCCAGGTATTCCACATCGTTATGGATGAAATTGAAAGGAGACAGATCCCTGCTCCCCGTAAAAGCTTCGTGTTGTACCATGCCTATAACCACATACTTTGGCATAGTACCCAGAAAGAGGTTCTCCTGGTTGCATATCCTCGAGTTTTGCGGGATGGAGTAGGTTTTCACGTTCACCCGTAACAGAGGGTAGAGAGCGTTGCCCTTCATCAAGGCTGCGGCGTGACCCAAACGCACGGGCAGGGAAACGGTGACTTTTTTCATAAACAGAGCAGCCCCCAGTATTTTCAGACGGTAGGTGCTGTTGGCCGCCCCCATGAGACAAAAGGCGTTGGACACTCTGGTCAGCTTAATTCTCATGTCCACAGAGTTCAAAAGGAGCCTCTCGCTGAATAATATATCAGCGTGGAGAGGTCCCAACAGGTGGAGCTCTCTGGAGTGCTCTGTAAATTCGGCTCTGTTGCGTAGACCGCGATTGGGACCATTGACGGTCACCACAGAGTCCATAGAGCCGGCGGTGTCTTTGTAAAACAGCCCTGAGCTAAACTGTGTTTGTAGAGTAGCTTCTGAAAAGTTGAGCAGGGCTTCAATCATAGCCCTGTAAGGATGAGTGGCGCTGGACTGTGATATCAGTCTATCCCCCCAGAATAATATCGCATTGGCTGAAGATTGTATTCAGAGGGTAATTGATTAACCCTACAGGGGCATCGACCACTAGGTTTGTGCCGTCAGCGTTGGTAATTTGCACCCTGAGATGGAGCAAGGTGTCATTTAGATCCAAATATTTTTCACCGTCCCCTGGTATAAAAAACTCTATAGGACCTGTATCTGTAATGGCCAACAGAGGCATGACCTCTGTGTAGAGCTTCTCGTCGATAGACAACTGCATCATGGGAGCTGAAAATAAATCCAGCTCGGCCATGCTACACTCTGTCGATTTGTGATGCAATAAAGCCATTTTATTTTTTGTTTTGTTTTGTTTTGTTTTTTCTCTGAAACTTTTGTTTAGAGAACTATGTCTCCAGAGTCTAGGTTTCTGCCTGCGACGGACCTCCTTCCCTTAGCAAGGCTTCTCCCTACTGATTTCTTCTTTCGGTTATTTTTAGACCTTGCTAAAACACGGTCCCCCGGGGGTCTCTTCCTGGGTCTTCTGGCCAACACCATAATACCTCCGGAGCCTTCTTGAGAATCTCCTTCTCCGGCTATTCTGCTCATGGCGTGGGAGATGGCCTGTGAGGCTATGTTTTTAGCCGCAGTTTTTAGATGGGGTTTAGCAATGGCAAAACCTTTCTTAACCAGAGGCGATACAAAACGAAATAGCCTTGAAAATATAGAACCTATCCCTCTCCCGTACATTACAGGGGCCCCGTAAAAACCAGGGAGGGCTCCTCCCACCTGATTTTCATAATAGCTCACAAAACGGTGAGGGTCGAGGGTTTGATGCATCATTTTTACAGCTGAGAAGAAACGGGTCTAAAATGTAATTTCACCACCGTCTTGCCAAAGGTAAACTTGAGCGGTTGATTTTGATCCGTTTTAATCTCGACGGAAATGTTTTCAATGTGGTTTTTGGCTACAGGTAGATAGTAGGGTGGGTTAAAATGCTGGGTAATCACGTCCCCGAATGTACCTTTCACATCAACGATTCTCAGGAGAGGAGCGTAAGCATCACCCACCACATGGTGCCTTACTATGTCACTGTAACAAAAGAGGTGATAGAATCCTCCCTTTATATCTGCCGGGTAGGGAGCCATCCTCTCGTTGAAAATAGCCCATTTCCCGGGAATTTCCCCTATAATGTAGGCCAAGGGGGGATAAAAGCGCAGATGAGTTGCACCCCCTGCCTGATATTCATATCTCTTTTGAATGTTGCTATAGACTGTTAGCACATCCGATCCAATTCTTTTTAGAAAGGCATTTAACTCGTGTGTAAATTGAGTCAGGTTACTGTAATAACCTCCTCTAATCTTTTGACGTTTGACCTCGGGCTCTGAAGCGGCACCTTCAACAGGTTTATCTCTCCATTCAAAGAATCCCGTGTCAATAGGCACGTTAAACCAGGTGTGAGGGTAGGAGATTTCCGTCAATGCAACCTGCCAGGGACCCTCTAAATCTATATGCTGGGCTAAATCCACCTGAAATCTAGAGGCTGTGTTATTTTTAAACACATTGAGGCTAGCGTTAGAGGGTAGGGTAATGTAAAAACCCTCCTTGAGCCGTTGATCCATGATGGAGTACTTGTAGTAACAGAGTGAAGGTTGTGGGGTGGTAGAGAAGCGGTTTTATGCATCTTTCAGATCCTTGACCTTGACCCAGCTGTTGAACTTTTCGGGCCAATTTTTCCACCGTACCAAAGCCTGTTTTTCACCTCGTACTACTCTCCTGTCTAAAATTTCGTCCACTCGGTAGAGTTTGTCGGGAGTCACCTATACTTTTTGCAACTCGGCTTCATAAAAGGTCCCCTTTATTGGTTCCCCATCAAAATCTTTGAGTTCGTAAACGGGGTAGACGAGGAGTGCATTCAGATACAGTAAACAGCTCGTCGGAAAAGCTCTGTTCGTACTTTTTATCAAACACACCTCTCAGTTTAGATATTCTCACCAGATCCCCCTGCTTAAAATTAAGCTTAGACTTTTCTTTGTAGCGGAGAGGAAAAGAACCATACAGGTTTTGAAAAACTTGAGGAGTATTTTCAACCGTGACCTGCACAGGGGTCATTTTTATACTCTTGTGGTAGCTGTTGTTGTAACTTTTGACCAAATCCTGCAACACGTCCAAGTACCTGCGTGTATTTTTGGCTGTGAAATACCTCCACATTCTCGTTTTCAACGTGCGGTTAAATCTCTCCACCACCGAGGCTTTGAGATCGCTCCCTGTGGTAAAGTGAGTAATGCCGTGTTTCTTCATCAGGCTCTTGAAATTTCTGTTGAAAAACTCTTTACCGGTGTCTGTCTGTAACTTTTCAGGGCTCTGGCTCTCTATCAAAACAGACTCAAAGGCCCTGACAACCTCGGGGGCTGATTTTCTCTTTAGTGTCCTTACGTAGGCCTTTTTTGAAAATACATCTATAACGGTCAAGAGATAATTGTAACCGTCGTTGTGTTTCACCAAAGCCTGCATATCGCAAAGGTCTGCCTGAAATTGAACCAGAGGTCGGGGTACAAACACTCTATTTCGGGTAAAATGTACTCTGGCTGGTTTATGGAGAGTATAAGTGTCCTGCTCTGAGAGGAATTCTTTGACTTTTTCGATATTTACTTTTTTACCGGTTTCATCCTGCACAGCTCTGTGTAGTCTATATAACCCTCCAAAACTACCCGGGTGAGAGGGGTTATAATACACTTTTTTCATGACACGTTTCTCAGACATGTTTACCCCACGTCTCTCCAAAGTTTATGAAAAAACGACAAACATGATTAGCATTTTATGTTTTTATTCACACCACATTATTTTCATTTTTAGCTACAATAAAAGTAAGAGCAAAAACACAATCTGTGAATAACCTCATCGTCTCTAAACAGAGAGCAATTTGTCTTGTTTTTGATAACTTGATTCAAAACAGAGACTAAACGATCAACAATCATGTGTTCTTCTACACAGGCCCACATTCTTTGAGGAAGATTCCCCATGTTTTTTTTTTTTGTTGTTGTTTTTTAACTTGTTTTCAGGAGAATATGAAGAAATCTTCAATCACGACAACACAACTTGCGGGATTTAGAATTCCACACGCACAATTTTACCCTCCTCTGGTTGTTTGTCTTCCCATATCTCAAACGCATCCTTCAACATGCACTGCTTAGCTCTGCTGTCGCTAACCAACGTGTCAAGTACCGTTTGTATTTTCCTGCTAATGCGAGTGGCGTATTTCAGATCATACAGAAAGGCCTCCACGAGCCCGAGGATCCTGTCGGATGAGAGACGAATGAAGCGTCTCTCAAGAGCGCATGAGACGGCTGAAATAAGCGTCTCCTTCAACAGCCTTTTGTTCACAGGTTCAAAATGTGACATGTAGAAGTAGTCGGGTTCATCATCCAAACACGGGTGCTGATGCTGGCTAGGATGACTCACCACACAGCCGTTGCAAATCTCCTGTCGATACAACTTCAGTACGTGGTCCAACACGTACACCACCACAGCTTTCACCGTGTTCATGAGAACGGCTGACAGATAACCGTCGGTCTCATTCTCTTTGTTGGCCTCCGAGCCGTCCTCTGACTCGTCCTCTGATTCGTCCTCTCGCTGCTCAGGAGATGGCGGGGTTGATGGTGATGCCGGTGAATATGCAGGAGGTGGCTCCGGTATTAGCGGTTGAGGTTCCGCCGGTGGTGATGGTTGAGAGTCGAGCAGAGACCCTGGCTCGATCTCTTCCTGCATGGTTGATGGTAGAGAAGAACAAGAATGGTACGGAAGCTCAGGCTCCGAAAAAAATTTCAACAAGTTCTTGCGACACTCTGGAAAAGGACTACTACTAACCCTTCTCCGTGGTGAAGCTGTACGCTTAGGTTTAAGCGCCAGGATGGTTGGTCTTGGCTGTCTACGCGTCGCCGACGGCGTTGACTCAGGGTCGGAAGGAGGTGGTGAAGGAGGTGGCGAAGGAGGAGGAGAGGGCTGCGGATTTTCCTGAGTGAGCTCCATTTGTCTCGAAGCGGGTAAAAAAAGTACTTGTAGATGCAAATTCTCGTGTCTTTTAAACACTTTAGATGGTGAGGAGGAGGAGGGGCGAAGCTCCTGATTGGCTGTTGTAGAGAAGATGGGAGTGTCTACGGTTTACAAAACCGTCTTCACCCTCATTATATCGCTGAAGGTTCGGCTGATGACATATAGCTGCTTAACATTGCGGTCTTCTACCTCCATCACTTTCAACCATTCCTCGAGAGGAAGGCGCAATGTTGGCTGAAATATCCTGCATTCGCTGCTAAAGTACTCCAGGACAAAATACTCGGCGGTCTTCTCTGCTTCTGTACACATCTGATGGCTAGCTCTAAAGTACCATTTGCCGGAGACTGAAGTTTTGGACTCCCACACCATGCTGGATACAATTCTTTCTCCATTTTCTCCATTTTGAGGGGCTTCTGGCTTCGACGTTGTTGATCCAAACACGCACAAGATAGACCAGTCTGTGGAGGTAAGGTTGGCCTTGAACTCTGTCGAAGGGCTATAGTTCTCCCCTTCTCGAAGCTGATAAAAACAGGCTTCGTTAGAACTGTAGTTGAACGAGTAACCCCAGCAACCACCATATAACAACGGCCAATTTTTATGGAGAAGCATCGGCGGGGGTGCCTGAAGGCGGCATAGATGTGCTATACATTTCTTTGGACTTTCCCATTTTTCCTGAAACCATGTCACGGGAGTTTCAGAAAGCACCCTGCTATCTCGTTTTGTAGAATCCAGTTTCCAACGCCTCGCTAAAGAATCTGATACTAAAGAATCCTCGGGTGTTTCTGTGTGTCTTTTTAACGGTTTCTGTTTACAACGCATTGTTGCAGTTTATTTTTCGATCCGTTTAAAATATATTTTTTAATTCGGTTGTAAAAAAGATTAGATTAGAAAAAGTATAGATTAAAAAAAAACCTAGACAATGTTGCGTCTCATCGACCCCCCTGGTCAGAAGAATGATGAGGTAACCTCGCCTTCTTGCATGAAAGAATGATGACGTATCATTCTCTCGTTGGATGGACAGATTATCCTCTCATTGGATGGACAGGAGGCGGGATTAGTGACGTGGCAACATCCCATTGGATGAAAGGGGGAGGGGATTAATCCTAATGCTGCATTCTCATTGGTCCAAACAGAACAATGAGAACAATAGACCTGTCACTTTTGACAAGAAGTGCATTATATACTCTCTCCCATTCACACACTGATGACAGAGGTTTCTATGTAAAGTGACCATCAGCAATAACTAAACCCATTCATACACATTCATACACCGCTGACAAAGCAACAAATAGGAGTTAAGTGTCTTGCACAAGGACACATCGGACACATGGCAGTTGTCAAGTTACCACAAAATACTGTAAAAATACAAAATACAATAGGAGAGAGAAAAGGACAATACACACGAGCTGAGCTAGCTCTTAACAATTAACTTAGAGGCTTATGCACCCTCGTAGTCTGCATTTAGCAAGCTGTTACTATTTATTATATTATATTACAAAAGAGCAGGTAAAATAACTTTCTCTTTCAGATATTATCTACAAAGACCCAACATTAATCCATAATGAGCACAGCACCAACCAACATTTATAAAAGTTACAGTGGCAAGGAAAAAACATCTTTTAACAGGCAGAGACCTTGAGCGAGACCAGACTCATGTTGAACAGTCATCTGCTGAAACTGCTGGGCTTCGAAAGTGGGATAGAGGGAGATTTAGAAAGAAGGAGAGGGAGACAAACAGAACAAAGATAACAACAATGAATAAGATAGATTCATAGCTACAGTGTCACTAATAATAATAAAAGTAGATGTAGTATTAGCAGTAACAGATAAGTGTGATAATAGACTATGTATGTTAATTATAGAGTTTGAAGTTGAGCAGCTTTAAGATTGACTCCAATATTTATATAAACGATGAGATATAAGGATGTTATTAATAGTTGTATATCTGAGATTCTCTTTCAATTTTATAATAATCATATTAGAATTGTAGCAGTTGATGTCCATAGGGGTAGTTCACAGCAGTAGGCCATCCACAGCAATGATCTAGACTAGAGGAACCTACAAGACAAGGGAGCTCAGGATCTCCCAGGAAGATATATGGTTAGTAACTTACATGGCACATGGAGATTTACATAGTGACATGAAGTAATATGATTTGAATGTACACAGAGAGAGGGAGCAAAGGGAGCTCAATTTGCCAGTTCCCCAGGTGGCTGGTCTGTACCTGAGCCAGTGCTGACTATAAGCTTTATAGAAAAGGGAAGTTTTAAGCTTACTCTTAAAAGTATAGAGGGTATTTACCTCTTGGATCTGTCTGGTAGAGGATTCCAAAGGACAGGGGCCTGTTAACTGAAGCACTATACCTCCCATACTACATTTATAGACTGTAGTTACCACAAGCAGGCATACATTCTGCAAGCGTAAGGTCAGGTGATTACTAATTTTGTCTCTGTTTAGAATTGTATTAGTAAAAAAGTTTGTGAAATCAATACTTCTGAGGGCTACAGGAATACATTGCTCAATGGCGCTATGACCCTGAATGTATAGGCAAAGGCAATAGTTTAAAATATCCTGGCTCAGTGGACTCGTGCAGGCTGGTCTTTACTCAATGGTCTTTCACTCAAAGGCTGACGCTCCAGCACACCGTATACTTCAATACCAGAAAGAATCATAGTTTAAACTGCTTTTGGTAAATAGTAAATCGACTTGAGCTTATATAGCGCTTTTTTAGTCTTCTGTCTACTCAAAGCGCTTTTACACTGCATGTCACACCTACACATTCACACCCATTCAAACACTGATGGTAGTGGTTGCGTGATAGTGGTGATCCGCGTCAGCTGACATTGATGCTCAGAGAATTAAACCTAAGTGCTCAGCCCAAACAAAGCCTGACAACAACCCACTGTCAATCTCTACTCACACCGAGTTTCACTTAACTCACCTAATCTTATTGCAACCTTCCTAGTTTTCAGATCAGAGCTTGATCAAGCCATGATGGTAGTTCTAATTTAATTACCAAAAAGAAACAGGCATTTTTAGTTATTTAGTTCACCTTTTTTTCAGGAGCAGCAGTGGACCATTTCAGTGCAAATATTAGGGATGCAACTCTAATGTAAAAATGCTCCAGTGTTTTTGGCTTTGCTGAATTTAACATATATTATTTTTCTGAATAGCTTAGATTCTTTGTCAAAATAAAATCTTTTCAGGTGATGTGATGTGCTACTTTCAGTCACTAGTAGTCGGGGAGAAACCATTGTTAGCAGCTATCAATAGGACAGGAAGACTTTGATCAGGCCTAGGAAACACCCAGCCCCACAAAAGCAACATTTCTCCAGGAGAGGAAAGCATTTCAGGCTTTGAAAATAGTGGACTAGCAGAAAACAGCAGGCTTGTACAATAAGCTTTGGCCAGCTTCACGCTGTTGTTTGTTGTGCGTTCAAAAGGATGGATACTTAGGATGGAGGCTTATGATGTTCACAGAGGAGGATGTGTTTGTGTGCAAAGGCTGTGAATGTCTGTATGTGTTTGAACCTGCGAACCTTCCTGTGCTGGTCCGACTTGAGTCCCACTGGGCCTTACCCAACCAGAGTGGTCACGTGTGGGTTTGTGTGTGTGCGCGTGTCTGTGTGCATGAGGGTTGGAGGAGTTAGAGGGCTTTCTATTGACATGATCAACAAGTGGCTGGGTTACTGATTACATGTGATGTTATAGTTTGTTTGTGATAAGACTGCTGCTTTAGGCACAAAGTCCTGCCAGGTACATCGAGCCTGCAGCCACTACACCACATCCTTCCCATCCCTCACAGGAACACTGCTGCCCTTCAGGTAAATACTTTTACTTGTTTCACTTTTCCCAATTCTGCACAGAGTTCTTATGTACTTATTGATGTTTAAGTGTAGATACCTATCTTGTTTATTGTTTGTAACTAGATCACAAAACTGACAAGAAAAGTAAAGTTGGCAAAGAAAATAAATTAATACAAATTCTTATGTTCGCCAAGATGTGACAGTTTGGGGATATATTTTTTGTTTGAACATCAGTTTTTTTTTTCGTGGTTGTTTTATCAGTAAATATAAAAGTGCTCTTGAAGTATGGTACATTACGGTCTTTCTCATTAATCTGTTATTTAACACTAAAAGTTTTACAACAGAAATTGTTACTTTTTTAATACTGTTTCATCAATAATACATTTGTTTTATTTTGTTTTTTTTAGAAAATCTTAATTATTTTGTTGAAATGAAATTTTTAATTTGCCCCAAACTCTGATGAGCTGTTCACCTTGGTGTCTTTCTGCAGGTGCTGTGTTTTCTGCTTCCTTGAGCATCGGTTGAGCACACAGCAGCATCATGAGTGTAGAGTCCAAAAAACCATGTGAGGCTTGTTGCTCCAAGCTCAAGGTTGGTGAAACGTAACCCCTGATGCTTATTTGTTCTTAACCATTTAAAGCCATGGTTGATAACACAAATGGACAAACCTATTAGGAAATCTAATTGTAACACTGCTTTTTCTGTGTCAGTATTATCTGTGTCCAACAATTGCTCAAAGTATTAACACAAAAAAGCCAATTTTCTCCGGAGCAGATAAACTTTGATACTTTGACACCAATACTTTTTTTCTTTTCTAGATCTGTAAATGAGAACAGGGCTGTTTATGAGTGTTAGGCTTCAGGTTAATCACAATGCATGGAGATAAGGTTGAGAGTCAGTAAGGTGGGCTTTAAAGTATGGAGTTAGATCAGTCTCAATATTCACAAATGCACACAGAAGGATTCACAAATGTATTTCAATGCACACACAAATATATTTCATTCTATATAAATGTAAAACAAATCCACAAATAAAAAAACAAGATTCACAAATGTATTTCTGATTCACACACAAATATTTATTGTTTTATATATATGTAATAGAAATCCACAAATATATAATATACATATATATTTCAAAAACACATTTGTATCTTGTTACATTTATATACAAACTGTTCAGTCTGCATTTACAAACTGGTCGTCATTTGTGAACCTCACTGCATTTGTGTGTGGGACTTTTGAGACTCCCCTGCCGTGGTTAGACTCATCAAATGCATTTTTTTCAGCAGGGAAATGTCTGTAGCCAATCAGATGTCTCCTTCCTATTCAGCCAATCACAGTAGTGTAGATTCAAAGGTATGTTTTAATGTGATAAATTTAGTGTTACATCTGCGCAGACAGCGATTAGCCTAGCTATCAGACAATCTGATTAAGTCATCTTTATTCTGACCAGCACAAATAGTCTCTGTGATTGTCGTACTGTATGGAAAGTTGTTTATCGTGGTGGCTATATTGACTGCGTGTTGTTGGTTTAACTGGTGTTGAATAAACTGGTGATATTCCGGCTGATGTGTTGGGGCCGAGGCTTTTGAAGGACCCATTGTTTACTATGTTGTTGTTTGTGCTGGTCAGATTAAAGATGACCTAATCAGATTGTCTGATAGCTAGGCTAATCGCTGTCTGCGCAGATGTAACACTAAATTTATCACATTAAAACATACCCTTGAATCTACACTACTGTGATTGGCTGAATAGGAAGGAGACAGTACAGGCAGGGGAGTCTCAAAAGTCCCACACACAAATGCAGTGAGGTTCACAAATGACGACCAGTTTGTAAATGCAGACTGAACAGTTTGTATATAAATGTAACAAGATACAAATGTGTTTTTGAAATATACAGTATATGTATATTATACATTTGTGGATTTCTATTACATATATACAAAACTATAAATATTTGTGTGTGCATTGAAATACATTTGTGAATCCTTCTGTGTGTATATGTGAATATTGAGACTGATCTAACTCCATACTTTAAAGTGCTTTTTAGGAAGACAAGCAGTGGTTTGGTGTCAGTGCCCCTCCCTGTATTCACATCATGTAACAGCTGTTTTTTCTAAATGTAAATAGAATAGTTTATCATCTATTGTCTGGCTGGGGATGTGTTTGCACAAAAATGCAGCCCCAGCAAGATCAGAAATGACAAAGTAAAGAAACAGGAAACACTCAGGGATAAAACAGCAACAACAAACACAAGGGACAGAAAAGACAAAATAAAACAAGAAGCAAACTAAAGAAACTAAACCAGAAACTCATGACAATTACCTGCTTTGAAGTTGAGATGTTTACATGAGATTTACATGAGACAAACTGTTGTGATTTTAAAGTCTTTCTTTGTCCATTACAAACATTGTTTACACTGCAGATATGGTTTCATCATTTTGAAATGATGTATGATTAGAAAAGAATCAAATTCCAATAAATATAAATCCAATCAATATTGAAAGCAGGTGTGAAGTTCTGTGGACATTACATGTAATAAAGGTGTCAAATTGACTAATCCATAATTGGAGAATGTGACATTCACCTCTCTGCAAGTATCTGTTTCATCCTCTTATCTTTTACATTAGAGTAGGCCTCATTCAAAATCTCTTGATTGCATAACCGAAAAGGTAAAGAATCTGAATAAATCTTTTCACTTAGAAGTTATCAAGAAGAGATTGTTACCAATGTAATCAACCAACTCCTATAAGAAAAACTGATAAACCGTCTGTGTTCACTAAACCTAGTTCAATCCAATAACAAAACATCTTGTTCTGTTGTTTTTCAGCTCTTTCTGGCCTCCATGGCCTTTGTATACTTTTCCAAAGCCTTCTGTGGAGCCTATATGAAGAGCTCAATCACCCAGATTGAGAGGCGCTTTGATATCCCCAGCTCGCTCATAGGAGTTATAGATGGCAGCTTTGAAATGGGTATGTGCATTTTTTCCACTTCCATATAGAAATCAAATGAGAAAATTTGAAGGGGGGATGTTTTTGGCCTAGTGTTGTATAACTTTCTGGATATCTGTGAATTTGGACAAGGTGGTTTTTGTATAGATTAAACCAACAAGATGTAACATATTGATTATTGACCTTTAGAGGTGCCTGTCAGCAGAACAGCTAGCAAGCCTACCTGTGTACACCACTGATGATGAGCTATGGTAACAGTGTACTTACTCTAGTTTCATAACAAGAAGAGTGGAATCAAGCCAATTATCTATCTCTATCTCTGAATGTTTTCCTCTAAATAATACATTCATTATTTATTTATATTGTATTTCCACTCCTTTATAGGTAACCTGTTGGTAGTAGCCTTTGTGAGCTACTTCGGTGCAAAGCTCCATCGTCCCAGGCTGATTGGAATTGGCTGTTTGATCATGACTGTTGGATCTTATCTCATTGCCCTGCCTCACTTCTTCCAGGGACAGTCAGTACACAAGTTTCTTGTCTTTTTAAAACTCAAGTTACATGTTATACTAGTCCATAGTATGCACTTATATCAGGCCATGAGGCACAGTTGCTGTGCAAAAAGAAAACTCTTGTACCCAAAATGTGAAAAACTTACTGTTTCTGGGTATCATTTATTTTTAATATATGTTCAAATTGAAAGAGTTGGACAAGAGGTATTCAAATATGATAAATTAAAGCTGACTCCATTTATACCCATGTTAACATAATGGTAACAACCTCTCACCAGGGAAAACATCTACTATTGGGCACTTTTTGAGCCCCCCCCCCCTCCATCAACATATAAATGTACATGTCTCTGCCAAGTTCACAAAGAAGATAATTAAGTACTATGTCTAAAAATAAAATAAAGACACAGATTCATTCACATGAATTTATTTTACTTTTATTCCACAAAACAGTATTTAGATTTTGAGACAAGCCCTGGCTATAAGACAGGCAAGGGTCAGAAGATGAATAAAAAATGCATGGCCTGCCTTAGCTGACCTCAGCAAACTTGCAGTTAATAAAATTCAAACAATATCCGCCAACACAATGCAAGTCAGCAATCCAGAATCTCTTTTGACGCAAAGAAACTTCAGTAATACACAATAATCTGTTAATGTTACATGTGTGGTCAAATTACCACTTTTGATGTGTAAACTTTTTCATTACTGATCGTTTTAAATGCCTATCTTTGAATTTCATGAAATTTCTAATCAAGGTAAAAATCTGTCATTTCATAACAGACAGTTGTGTGACATCTCTCAATATTTTGCAGCTATAAATATGAGACCAGTATGTCTCATAGTACAGCTGTCAACAACAGTGAGAGCATCCTACCATGTCTGTCCAACAACACCATGATTGATGCAGATGAGACACCTGATCTAGACGCTCAGACAGGTATACTGCAAACACACTGACACCATTAAGGATTCCAGTTGATCGTTTTTAAAATGTTACCTAATCACTTAATTCTTAGATGCAGATGGTAAGCTCAATAGAATTTTTTTTTCAATAACAGTTTTAATCCACATTTGAGTCTATTCTTGTCTTTTTTAGCTTGTGAAAAAGCAGCTGGCTCTTCAATGTGGATCTATGTATTCCTTGGAAACATGCTGCGTGGAATTGGAGAGACTCCCATCATGCCTCTGGGTGTTTCCTACCTGGATGACTTCTCCAGAGAAGAGAACACTCCTTTCTATTTGGGTTAGTAACATTTCACCATGCACTAGGACGGTTTGTTTTATATGACATTAAAAGAAATGTACAACTTTGTTAGTTTATTCTCTTTGGTCCAGGTTGTTGATTTTACATCATTTGAACATTTACATTTTTCAAATGTTCTTACATCATGATGACCTTCACCTGTTATCATCAGTTATCTCTCTTTGTGGCTATTTGCAGCGTTAAGCTTTCTTTGCGCCTGACCTTTATTTCTCTGTTTCTATTTAACAGCCTGTATTCATACTGTGGGAATCCTGGGACCAATGTTTGGATTCATGCTCGGGTCCTACCTTGCCAAGATCTATGTGGACGTTGGATCTGTGGATTTAGGTATGGAACATATTGTTATGTAGCAAAAAAGGATATTTGCCGGCACAGCTACTCAGTGACACACAAAAAGTGTATTAAATCACAATGTTTCAACCAGGTGTTCTTCAGGTGACTCATGAAACAAGTTTCAGGTTACATAATTTACATATTAAGCAATACTACAGGTCTGTTGGGCAGTGGGCCCACCAGAGAATAAACCTTCATAGAGGCAAATAAGGTGGTGAACAAACACATCTGGAATGACCTACACAAACACGACAATGGACATCATGCTCCTCACATTCACACCGCCTTGGATGCTCTGTACCTCCTGCAGAGTCATAGATGCTCAGACAGTTAATTTTTCTTGCTGTTGTGTTTGAATCGCCCTGCACCTACTGTAAGTGATGTGTTAACAACCACCATTCTTTAACATGATGTTAAGTGGCACAAAAATACTTTATGTTGTGTAATATAAAATATAACATCTTACCTACATGGCAAGGTTGTAAAAAGTGAGCAAAACAGCAAAACAAATTTCCAAACATTTCATCATGCAAAGACTAGTTCATAATTGACCATGTGGATTAGCACTATTGACAGTCTGTGAATTTGTGGGCTTAATGCTCGTAGCCTCCTGCTAATGTTTAAGTGATTACGACAAGGGGGGTAAGGGTCACCAATGGAAGTGGAACAAACACAACCCTTTTCATTATCTCTTGTCTTTGCTTGTCCCCCACTCTCAGACACCATCACCATCACCTATAAGGACTCTCGCTGGGTAGGAGCCTGGTGGCTGGGCTTCATAGTGACAGGCACTGTAATCCTGCTGTCCAGTATCCCATTCTGGTTCCTGCCCAAGTCTTTAGCAAAGCAAGGGCAGGAGCAGAGCCAAAGTAAAAGCACCGAAATCGCCACAGTGCCAGAGCAGGAGAATTTCCTGCCAGAGGAAAACCCAGATCATGAGGAGAAGGAAAAGCCAGTATCATTCCAGGAGTTAGCTAAAGGTAACATCCAGGCTTCTGCATCCATGATATATGTTGAAAATTATTGTTATTACTAATTATATGTCAACATAAAACCTAAACACATTTTAAAAGTTTTTCTTCTTTGTTTTAATAATTAACAATTACACCCAACTTGATAAATTCAAGCAATAAAACAACCATTCTTTACATCAGAAGGATGAATGTTCTAAACTTCTAAGAAACATGTCACTGTTCAAATACTTTTGGGTATTTTTCTGTTTAATAATTAACAAGACATTCAGCCCAGACAAACCAGAGGCAAGACCTGCAGCCCTGAAACTTGGAGTTGAACTGACCACGATGCAATCAGGGCAAGAGTTGAATGACCCATCAGGACAGATACTCATAAAAACAGTTACTTAACTGTCGTCAGCTAAGCTAAGGATAAGTCCTGTGGTGGTAGATTCAAGTCGGCAGCAAAGGAGAACTAACAGTGGCTTAGAATTTATCATAAAAATACTTAATCTCATAGACAATACAAATGTAACAATTTGACAACGGAATAGAAAACGAGCAGTATGCAGATTCTGTAATAGTGTAATGATGCATATTTAGCATGATAAACTAGAGAAAAAACAAGTTCAGCAATTAAACTAGAAATAACATATTAGATGAGGAAATATACGAAGGATACAACATATGATTTAAATATATGAATAAATGCACAACATAACATTTGCTTTGTAATTGTGCCCAAATATAGGTAAGCAAATATTTTATTTATTTTATATTTTTTTTATCATTTAAAATGTACAGATATTTGGCTCCCAGAACTGCTGTTTGTTTGTTGGCATACACCAAGGTATACTTATTTGATAGGCGTTTTTACATTTGCTCGATTAATGGTAAGGAAGTTTATTTCTAAAATTATTTTTCTATCGTTTATCTTTTTGCTTTGTTTCTCATCAGATTTTATTCCATCTCTGAGGAGACTTTTCAAGAACAGCATCTTCACCATGATGATTCTCACTTACCTGGTTGCTGTCAACGGCTTCATTGGCATGATCACCTTCAAGCCGAAGTTCCTGGAGCAGATCTATGGCCAATCTGCCTCAAAAGCCATTTTCCTCATAGGTACAGAGCATTATGGGAACCCCATCCATTATAGATTTACTGCACTCTATTGCCAAAGGCAACTGTAACAATGATGTTATTGAAGGGAAGTGTGATTGCAAGAGATAAAGTTGACTTGAAATGTAAGCACTAAGTAGCCCACTGTGGATTCTCCTATTGTGTTTGTCTGTAAAGTAGGCCCCTTAGCTGTGATTAAGATTTTATGACTGTTTATCAAAATAGCTAGCTTTGTTATTGTTGGAATATTGATATTTTGTCATTGTTCTAAAATCACCTTCATAACATTTTTTGTTTGAACATCTGCCAATGCAACTTATACATGTATATATATATTTCTTTAAGATTTATTTTTGGACTTAATTGCAGTGACAGGACAGTGGATAGAGCCAGAATAGGGGAGCGAGAGAGAGTGGGCAATGTCATGCGAGAAAAAAGCCACAGGTCAAATTCGAACCAAGGCCGCCCACTTCAAGGACTACGGCCTTTGTACACATGGGGCGTGCAAACTAACCACTCAGTCACCGGCAATATTTTCAAATGCAAAAAGTCCCTTGAACTTTTTTTTTGTTTTGTTTGTTGCTTTTTACGACAGAGCTCTTTAACAAAGTTCTACACAGAAAAAGAAGTGTAAGACAAAATGACAAAATGGTTAAGTAACAAAAAAAGTTGGAACGGTTAAAAATATAACTAAAACTGAAGGATAGTAGGCCAGTGTTTGGTTTAACAAGTTAAATGTATGGGCTTAATTTTCAATTAGGTAATTGATTTTCAAGTATTGCATATATGGTTAAAATATTTAAATGAAAATATTGGTTAAATGGACAGTTCACAAAGTTACCAGGTTTAATAAATTATGAAAATATACCATTTAGGTTTAGGAAGGCAAAATAAGCATGGGCGGTTAGGCAGGGGCCAACAGGGGCCAGTGCCCCTGTAACTCTGAGCTTGGTCCCCCCTGTGGCCACCCCTCCAAAAGGAAGAACTCCCCTAATAACACATACAGTACACAGTATTTGACTCAACAACCGGACTCACAATCTACTGTGATATTAACTGAAACAAATGTTAAAAGGAATGTGCACTGAGATGCACATTCGTTTTAAAATATTTAACTAAAGGTTTTTCAACATTTTTTATTTCACAGTGTTTCTAGTGCATTGATTGATTTTTTTATGATCTCCTCATTCATCCACTTATCTATCCTTGCAGGAATACTGAACCTGCCAGCAGTAGCTTTGGGCATCATCACCGGAGGTTTTATATTGAAGCGATTCAAGTTGGGTGTCATTGGAGCAGCCAGGGTGTCAATTGCTGCCTCTCTTGGGTCCTTTTGTCTGCTAGCGGTTCAGGTTTTCATCCACTGTGATAATACAGAAGTGGGAGGTCTAACTGTCACATATGAGGGGTGAGTGGAATTCATACTATACTTTGAAGGATTGTCAAGTTCTCCCACTCTTTATTTTAAAATTATTATTTGATTTTCGTCTTTGACTTGACCAGTGCCCCTTACTCATGTGTGTTTGTTCCTGTCTGTGTGCATCAGGGCTACTCATGTGTCCTATGACCAACAGACTCTGCTGTCACAGTGCAACATGGGCTGCTCATGCTCCATGAAGCATTGGGACCCAGTATGTGCTTATAACGGAATAACCTATGCTTCCCCCTGCCTGGCTGGCTGTCAAACCTCCAGCGGTATTGGCAAGGAAATGGTAAGTTAGCTACTTGTATTTCTTACAGTAGATAAGATAGATTAAAAGAAGAATGTGCAACTTTTTGATCCAGTAGATGTCGCCCTTGAGCACGAGCATTAAACCAAAGCAACACTTGTGAAAGAACAGTTCAACCCACCTACACCTACAACACAGGCCACATTAAAAGGTAATTATTACTAAATGTCTTCTGTTGTTTTTTTAGGTGTTTCATAACTGTACCTGCGTTGGGGAGATGATGACTCCAGGCATGAATATGTCCGCAGTCTTGGGCCAGTGTCCAAGGAAGAGCAACTGTGAAAGCATATTTAAAATCTATATGCTGTTGTCTGTGGTGGGCTCCTTCATCTCTGCCTGTGGAGGGACACCAGGATACATTGTGCTGCTCAGGTCAGAGACAGCAAGGCCTTCACAGCTATTTTTGGTTCCATTGCACTATTTTAATCAATTTAAAATCTTGTAATTTGAGATTGAATTGTGACATGCTTTTATTCCAGATCCATTCAGAAAGACCTAAAATCCCTGGCCCTGGGAATGCAGACACTGATCGTAAGAACTCTGGGTGAGTACCAAAACATATAAAGGCTGTCAAGGTAATCACTGTGCACACTGGGAAATATTTATTTAGAAGATGTTCGTTAGTATTTTCTGTTGTGCAATTATACATCCAAATGATACTATGTTATTATTGACAGCAAAGATTGGTTAAATATATGATATATGTCTTTGTGAATTTTCAGGTGGGATACCTCCTCCAATATACTTCGGGGCACTGATTGACCGAACCTGTTTGAAGTGGGGTACCAAACAGTGTGGAGGCCGTGGAGCATGTAGACTCTATGATGCTAATGCTTTTAGGTACAAACACACTATTTGTATTTGATACGGGGATATAGCCACCCACCAGTGAGCTTAGCTTAACATAAAGGACATGGGATGGTTAATATATCTCTTTAGGTTGAAGTCAGTTGTTTTTAAGTTTTGGTTTGGGTATGCTTTCAAACAGTACACTTTATCTATCACTGTTTGTACCACTTTGTTGCAAAGATACATTTTACAAGGTGATATCTTGGGGGAACATGCTGTATATTAACAATAGTTTTGCAATAGTTTACGACAAAATTTACATTTGTGAGGAATATTGTTACTGTTACTAAATACTGAAAATGAAGCTAAAACCACAAGCCTGTTAGTTTATCTTAGCATAAGGGACTAGGTACAAGGTGAAACAGATAACTTGGCCTTGTCTGCGGGCAAAGAAAATCAACCAACAGCTTATAAATTAAATTAAGGAGTATTTTTCCAGCAAGGCAACTGTGATTTCTACACGTTTCCTGTTCTTTGAGCCATCAGATAAGATCATTTGATCACTTTCATGAATTGAGTGTATTCAGCTTGTTACTTAAAACATTATGGGCCTGATTCACTAGAAATGGATTGCAGCCGCTAAAACTTCCAAATCTTGCACACATCTAATCCCGCTTTCCACTCTGTCTCAAGGTCTGATTCACAAAGCACACAGTGCTAATGATATTCAGGCACAAACATGCCCATTAAGTCGTACTGCTCCATGCAGTTTGCTCTTGTGAAGTATCTAAAAGTGGAGTGAATCTATCTGCACCTTTACCCTGCTACAAGCTAACTGGACTCTGGACTCTCAAGCTGTTTTTTTTTTTTTTTTTAAATAAAGTGGATGATCTTGGATGAGAGGGGAAACTTTTTCAACATTTATTTTGATGCCAAACTTGAAAAATGTCATATGACTTAATTGTTTAGAACAAATCTTTCTCCCTGAATCGATCAATCAATGGCAACTGCTTCAGTGCTCCATATCGTCTGCAATGATTTGCATAGAAAGGGTCAATTTTCCCCAAAATAATTGCATAATGACTTATTTTAAATATGTGCTGCCAACACACAGAGATGCAGTTTGTTCTGCAGCGCAGTTATGGGTGCTGTTAATCCCCTGTGTGTGTCATGTGAATTAGACTGTTTATTCATTTGCACAGGTTGCACACAAGCTGTGCAATCCTTGTGTGAATCAGGCCCTACATCTTTATATCACAGTTTGATCTGTAAGGACACTAAAGGACACACTAAAAACTAAGGTTTAAGGATTAAAAGAGGGCCAGGCAATATTTAAGACAGTTTGTTGAGGGAGTTGCTGCGTATACTAGACAAGACATAGTCCTGCATATTACTTGTAAAACATTTGCATCACTCGTCAAACTAATGTGTGAATTAGTGCACACAACTTTAGAGGTGCTGGTTGTCAGATTCTTTAAAACATATTTTTAATACTTGTGTTGCATTTCTAGGCTTAAAAAACAAGACCGAATGTTCACTTGAGAGACTAGAAAATTCAGAATGTTGTTTCTTTATTCAAACAATTAAGTGAAAATCAGACCTTGATTTTAACCCTGTGAAATGTTCTTTACTTCCAGGATTACTTTCTTGGGGTTGGTTACTGGACTCTACTTCCTGTCCAATGCACTGTGGGGATTCCTCTACGTCAAACTTGTCAAGAGACAGAAGAAGTTAGCACTGAGGAATCAAGCCAAAGAAAATGGACATGAAGGTAACAACACTGGTAATGGGCACGCCAGCATCAACATTTCCATAACCAAAGAAGAAATGGACAAAGAGAGCACCATTTAAGGTGTTTGTGGAAGGCAACAACTGTTGTATTATTCAAACTACAAAGATATTTCACTGCCCAAGTACGCTGCTGCTTCCATGCTGGACCAAATAGGTAATGGTACAGTGTCAGTGCTCTTAAGTCTACGAGCAGTAGGCGATTCCTGAATTTTACACATTTGTTGTAAAACTGTGTGTTCACTTCAAAGGTCAAAGATCCTTAATAGAGCTTAGTTTTAACATGAACAAGAATGGAACGAGATCGAATGATATGCAATCCATATCTGAACAAAAACATACAAATGCATAAACTTAGAGGTCTTTTTTAGATTTTGTATTTGACGTCAAGAAGGCATAAGCAGTGCTGATGTGTGGGGGCGTGGCTTCTGAGAAAAAACTTTCTTTTTGATGATGTTCAGAAACATTTCAGTAATTTAGAGCAAGCTGTCAAATACATCAAATAACAGGGAAAAGTTGTGTTTACTTGAATAGCATTAGATCAGGTTTTAATATAAATTTCTCATCCTTCAACTTTGTATTCAAAGTGATTGTATGTGCAGTTTCAAGCATGTATACAGTATTTACAATATATCTTTGTACAGTGTATAGTTTTTTTTCCATTCTTTATTATTAGCATTTTATAAATTGGACAAACAAAAATAGGGCACTAACCCATACATCAAAATGGTCAATACAACCACAAAACAGATAAAAGATACAAGTAGTAATCAAACATGATACACGAGACAGTAAGTAAACCACATCATACTCTCACACACATACAGTGTATAGTTTTTAATAGTTACCAAAGTCTTTTGGACAAAGATGCAGTAGTATCACTAAGTATCATGAGGTATTGTTCACATGTTTTTCAGTAATTTAAAACAATTTGTACTTGCTATCTCCTGAATAATGAGGATGGAGATGGTTTAAGTTGTTGTTTAAGTGTACAACTTAAACTTTCTGAGACAATAAACCACCTAAAAAACATGATATAATATATATTGTCCAAAATGTAGAACTTTATTTTTAGGACATTGTAAATCAGTTTAGAAAAAAGGTTGGACTGTAACAAAACACAAGCCTAAAGAACAGCTGTGGGTTATTTGAGTTTTTACCCATCTCACACTCACTGTCTTCTGGAATCAAGATCGTGTAAGGGTTTGCATTGTTTTCTAGAAAAGTGAATTCAATAGAAAAAGTACAGCAAGGCGGGTCAAGGCAATTAAAGTAGGAAAGGGGGACACCATTTAAAGCCCTTTGTCTTTTTAGGCTAAAACTTGAACTCAACTGTACAAGTAAGCCAAGTAACCTTCATTTTGTTTGTTCACAATGTGCCACAACATTTGATGTAACAAAACCTCACCTGTGTGTCATGGCACACACTGCTTGTTACATCACATTATTTTGCTCAAACTGAACTGGTCATTGACTTTAACGTAATCCTCAAACTCACCAGTGTTTGTCTTTCAAAGTTCACTATTGTTTGGAAAGTGAATTAAACAAAAGATTAAGGAATGTCACTCAGCTTGATCATTTTGTAATTGTTGATAAAAAAAAAAGTTTTTTCTATAATTACTGTTATTAGTGAAAATAAAGAGTTTTAGTTAAAAAATGTTTTTACTGTGGTCACACATGTATATGTTTTGATAATTTCTGCCAATCTTTTTTTACACATTTTCTCTGAAACATATCCAGAAGCATTAAAGACACATTTTCACGATGCTTTAATTTGTGTATTTCTTCTTTTTTTTATAACAGTCTCTGCCTTCAGCACTTAAAACCACTGCACACTACACAGATTACTGCTAAACTTAACTTATCAACATAACCACAATAATAACGCTAATGTATTTATGTGACAGGTTAATGGGCTTTCTAACATGCTAACATTGCTAGCCTGGTTAAAATGAAAATGTCAACATAAGACATTTGGATAATCCTTAATGTCTACAAAATAAAATACATTTTAATACTTAATTGCAATTGCTCTTAAAGTCGCATTCTGGAGCAAAAAAGCAACTGACTAAATGACAAACTTTTAACAAAGCTACTTGCGAGGAAAAAATTACACAAAAATGGCATGCAAACACCCCATGCCTTTATGAGTATTTAAACAAAGCAAAGAGAGTTAAAACCGTTCAAAACAACACATAAGCATGAGCAGGGACAGTGGCACCAATATGTCTTCATTGGGTAGTTTGCAGCCTTCACCAAAACCCCTCAAACCAACAGCCAGCGTAAACACAACATTATCCAACCAGTCAGTCTGGCTTGCTTAAAGTAGAAGGTTATTACGACAAAACAAGGTCCATTGTACTTTGACTTCTTTGTGTTTACTAAGTCCCTGACCCCCCCCCCCCCCTTCCTTTATATGTTATGTATTTATTTTGTAACTGACCACCAACAAAAACATTGCATGATTGTTGTACTTTTTCATTTCTACATCAATATTGTTGAAATTTAAATTTGACCTCCTTTGTATTTATCCTAAGTTTTTTTCATGTTTGTCACATTTTCCTTTTGTTTTTGCGTCTACTTAGTTTGTGAGAATGTGCAGTGTCTGCTTTCACCAGCAGGCTGTACCCTATACAAAAATATCTCCACTAAAGGTACAGTAACACCAGCGAGGATGGCTTACTATTCTTCTATGTACCAGTAAGATGGAGGTATTTTTAATTTAGAATCACAGTATAGATTGTACTTTCATTGTTTTCTCTTGCACTTACAGCACTTACCATACCTGATGTTATTAGGCACCCTGATGCAGAAACACACTGCATTCTTGTCAACTTTATTTTTATTTGTATAGCGTCAACTCATAACAAGTGTTATCTCGAGACACTTTACAAGAAGCAGGTAAAATACCTTACTTATTGTCTGTTAACATTACAAAAGAGCAGGTAAAAAGACCTTACTCATTGTTATGTTACAAAAGAGCAGGTAAAAAGACCTTACTCATTGTTATGTTACAAAAGAGCAGGTAAAAAGACCTTACTTATTGTTATGTTACAAAAAGCAGGTAAAAAGACCTTACTTATTGTTATGTTACAAAAAGCAGGTAAAAAGACCTTACTTATTGTTATGTTACAAAAAGCAGGTAAAAGACCTTACTCATTGTTATGTTACAAAAAGCAGGTAAAAGACCTTACTTATTGCTATGTTACAGAGATCCGGCCTATCCATCATGAGCACTTTAGCAAAGCAGCAAAAGTTACAGTGGTAAGAAAAAACTGTCTTATTAAAAGGCAGAAATCTTCGGCCGGATCCCCGGCTCGTGATGAAACAGTCTTCACAGGCCTAGACTGCACCGGGCTTGGAAAGGGATAGGGGGAGAGATGTGAAAAGGTGCAGGAAGAGGGATAGGGAGCAAGGGGGTGGGGGGAGGTAGACCGTCCATCAGCAATCCGGTGGGGAGGGGAGGGGGTGTGGGGGGTTGTTCTGGCAAGCCGTCAACCGACGATCTTGAGGAGCCTAGGAGAGCTCAAGAGCTCCCAGGAAAGTAGGTTAGTGACTGAGATTTATAGATAGATACATGCAGTAATATGATGTACTGTATATGCAGAGACAGAGAGAGAGAGAGAGAGAGAGAGAGAGAGAGAGGAGCTCAGGGTGCCAGTTCCCCCGGTAGTCTAAGCCTATAGCAGCATAACTAAGAGCTGGTCTACACCAGCACCAGCCCTAACTATAAGATTTATCTTTATTTGTCTTCTTTTATTGGTTAAATACAGTGACCAAAAACAAGTCATGTACTCTATCCCCATATGATATTGTAGTGCCAGGTATATACATTTTCTAAAGGGTTAACACTTGCTTCATTGTTGCTGTGCAGGAATGTGAAGGTTCTTAATCTTAATCCTCTGAATTTTGTGAGGGGGTAAAGCTGTTTGTGTGACCTGCTGCCTAGATGCCTGAAATCCCCCACAAGCCCCTGGTCCCATAGAGCACTCCCTGACTTCTGTTTACACCAAACACACTGAGTCACACTGTTTCATTTGTAAATTCGTCATAAGAGCAAGACGACAAATCTGAGCAGTCAGTGGTTGACATTAGGTTTTAATATCCTGCAGTTTGCACAACTTAGACCTTCCGTTCAACTTTTAAAGTCAGAAACTTCACTTTAAAGAAAGAATGATCAAAAATGTTATCTGTGAGAAGGGAAAATATCCATAGGGCTGGTTTGGTTTTACTAATCTATCTCCCCCTCATCTCCCCCCTGCTCTCTTGTTGCTGCCCCCCTCCTGGCTGGCTGGCATGTGTGTGGAATAAAAATGTAAGAAGCCTTTGTCCAGCTGGTTCCAAATAACAGCTCTGCACTCACCAGGGAGAATAGGAGCTTCAGAGAGCAGGTTTTCCTCCTCTCTGGAGCAGAGGAGTAGGAGAGGGGAGACCCGTTTCCTGGAGATGAACAAGGTTTCTTGTCAAATTTCCTCAGAAGTTATGGAGCAGTAATGATTTGGCTATCTTTTTTTCTGAGTATGACTAATTTACTATTCCAGGAAATTCCTTTGATAGCACCAGAGCTTGCTGGTCAACCTGCCACTTTTGTGGGAATATTGGCAAGGCCAACCTGAAAAGGATGCTTGAAGTTGAGAGGTAATGATACTAACTGTCAGACTGTGTAACTCTCTCTCTCAGCCCCCCCCCCCCCCCCCCCCCCCCCCCCTCTAAAGTTTCACAGAGTACAAATATCATGGGAAACAGTTATCCTCTCTGACATGGATTCAACCTGCAGCTCCTGATGAGTACTGAGCTGAGAGGATCTTGGGAAGAAGACGCTTGTGGAGTTACCCAGGTATCATTATCGCTTCTCTGGTTTCACTTACTTTTAAAATTGAGACATTTAGGTCTGAAGAGAACTTTTGACTTGAGGAAATGTTTCAACATCAAGAAACTCCAGATTTTTTTTATGTCACAATGTTTATCTGATATTCATTTAAATAGGAATGTTTTTTTATTATCAAAGCTGAGTGTTTTGAATCTTGAGCACTTACAACCACCCATATGGTGTTGTATTTGTATTTATTTATTTGTTTATTTGACATGGACATACAGTGACATTGGTGCTGTAACATTTAACCATGCACAAGTCCCAGATATCTGTGCTTACAATAGCAAGAAAGCATTTCTAAGAAGCAGAAGACTATTTTTACTGTAACGGATGAAAAGCTGCCTGAAGTCTGATTTGTATGCAGAGATGATTGTTACTGAACATCTGAAAGTTTTTTTTGGTTCAAATCCAGTTATAGAAAATTAGCTTTTGTCTGAACTTTTATTAAGTTTGCTGCAAGAATAATCTTAATATTCCAAATGTATTCATTAGTCATACCAAGCTGTCGGAGTTTAAAATGTTAAGCTGTCTGTATTCACTTTTATCCCTGTTGATAACAGATATCAGGTAGCTAAGATTAGCATAAAGACTATAACAGATGAGCTATAGACTTAGATAACCAGCTGTTGTTTCTAACTTCACTTTTTTGTTTTTTTTGTTTATTTTTGGGGTTTTAATATCTTTATTTCGAGACAGGACTGTGGATAGAGTTGTAAATCAGTGACAGAGAGAGTGGGGAATTACATGCTGGAAAGGCGCAACAGGTTGGTTTCAATCCCAGGCCGCCCACATGGAGGATTATAGCCTCCGTACAAATGTTTTTTTATGCAGACATGAGAGTGATATTGATCATCTGTAACTCTTATCAAGAAAGAGAAAAGCTGATTATTTTTCTCTGACAATAGCAGATGTGTGTGTAACCTGTTGTATGAATTAACTCACCATACCCAATGTAACTTCATTGAGTGTGTACCAAGAATACTTACTACATTGCACCTGGTTTGAATCTAGCCTTGCTTAATTTTATCCCCCAAACGCAAATATATATATATAAAAAAAGCATTCAACATTAAACGTTAAATCCCTAAAACTGTAGTATGATTGGTTTAAACAAAGGTTTTCTATAACAGTTTCAGCGGTCATGACAAAAACGGGGTTATTCTGGTTTCTTTGGGTTAAACTGTTGAATCTTTTGGTTGAATTCAGGTTGAATTGTTGAATAACAGTTTCCCCACTGGTTTGTGTAAAGATAACAATGTAGTATGGTGAACAGGTGAGCCCCCCTTTGGATGAAAATAAATGGAAGATGGATAGAAAAACAGGAAGTGGAACCATGCTCATATGCTTGTGCATTTCATGTGTTGCCTCTGACAATAAATTAACTCACAACAATGAATTGTCCTCGCTTTTAAAGCTCAAATGAGAATGAAGGGTGGCCTTGTACAGTCAGAATAAAAGAGGACTTGTTCAATGGGTTGATGATGCTAACTAGCTTAATGATTTATCTAATGGAGAAATCGGATTTGTCATTATTCAAGAACTTTCAAGGGTTAAAAATCTCATATCTAGGTAATCATCTTATAAAGTGTATATTATCAAGGCTAAACTTGTATAGTGATGTTTCAAAGTGATCATTATGTTAAAATACATAACAGAGTTTAAAGCAGGACAATGATAATTAGTCAAGCTATGCTTTTGATTTTTAACTCACTGTGTTGTTAAACACTGTCCAAACCAACCTTTAACCCAACCTAAAATACCACATTTAAAAACATCAAACCACAGTAGTTAAATACAAATCAAATCCTTGAGGTTGGCTATGGCTCAGGTGGGACACCAGGATGTACACTGGCCAGAACAGCTGTGGTTTCATTTCTGATTTTCACAGCAATTAACCCCAAATTGCTCCTGAAGACTGTGTAAGTATGTGAAGAAGAATAAGAACCTGATAGAATCGGTGGTAGCTAATTACACTTGACAGATAGTAAACTTGCAGAGGAGAATCTAAAGTCTCTTAGGGCCCGAAGCAAAAACTCACAGGGGGCCACTCCAACCAGCGTTCATCGCCATTATGCTATAAATAATCTGACATCAACACCTTTATCGACAAACTTAAGTTATTACAGGAATAACTAACAATGAGTAAGGTGTTTTACCTGCTCTTTTGTAACATAACAAAGAGTGCTTTTTGTAAAGTGTCTGGAGGTATTTTAATGAATTCATTCATCTTGATAATTTTGTGGATATGCCTTTGAATTGTGTCAACCATCTTAGGGTAATTCTTCTTTTGGGTCTGTGAAGCTGTAACCTTATATGGTGAAACATCTGCAGAGTCCCTCTGCACCTTTAAGAAAAAGCTAAAGACCCAGCTCTTTCATGAATACCTACTAACTTAATGATGATGGTCTCCATATTATTGATGATGATGATGGTAATGATGATGGTTTTTGTTTGATAACAATGACTTATAAGATGGTTTCTATACTGATTAGAGCTCTCAAGAACTGCCCTCAATGTTGTGCTTTGCCTCTGGTCACTTCCTGTCAGCACCTGTGTGTCCAATCAGACTCAAAGCTGATCGTTTGCTCTTACTGACATTGTTCCCTTTTTTCTAGATCCTCACTTGTGTTGTTCTTACTCTCTGATGTACGTCGCTTTGGATAAAAGTGTCTGCTAAGTCAATTGTAGAAATGTAGTCAACATGTCAACAACTGTTTGCTAGACAAAGAGTCTACATCTGTTGAAAATCTAAATCAGTGTCATGTCATCGTTATTGCTTTATAGTGATGTACACAAATGGAAAGGAATGTGTGGGCTGTACCTTCTAGCAGAATTTAAGCCACACTGTGTGATGTGAGATCTTGGTCAGCATGGGTCAGCGATGGTCCACACTTTATCAGTCATGTGTGTTGTGTTTCTGTGTTGTCTGACCACGGCTGAATAAATCTAAGATGATCCACAGTCTGTTTCACGATTTCATAATTGTCCGTTTAATACAGAAACAAACCCCAACCTAACATTGATCGAATATTGTGACCCTGCACAAACACTGTCAGATGGGGCTGTCTGAGGTTTCCTACAGTTGCACATTTTGAGCCACTGCTATGGTTTACGTTTTTTTTTTAGCCCTCAGGGGCCCTTTACTGGTCTGGGGCCCAAAGCAGTTGCCTGCCTTGCCTTATGACAAGCAGCGCCTCTGAGAACTTATAGGGGAGAATGTGACTCAGTAGTAGTCGGTGCTCTTTCAATCGAAAGGTTTTATTTCAAACTCAAGTTTGTTCATTTATCGTCTATTTTTTTGTCTGTCTGCTTTTCATACACTGCCCTGAGGAAAGATAGATCACCAGACGCCCTGGGTGTAAGATGGAAGAAATATCTGAGGGCGTGGACAAGATGACCAGCCAGCAGGCTCTGTGTGATCCTGACCAGAGGACCAGAAAACGCCCTGGCATCTCCACCCTCAAAGTATGAAAGCTTTATTAATAAGCAATCAAATTCTGTTTTAAAAATGGTCTGAGGTAAAAAAAAATCTCAGAATCAAATCTTGAGGGAAGGTTGTGTATTTAATAACACTGTTAGCATGACTATGGTACAAAAAGAAGGAATGGAAAATGCTTGAAATGTGATGTGCACATCAATTTTTGTCATTTTGGACAGTTTCAGAGATATGCCTCCCCCTAAGAGGTTAGAATCACTCTAAGATCTAATTACATGTAGTGATGAAATCGCTGAAAGATTTGATCAAAGGCGATATCCACTCGATATTGCCTTCGATCAAATCCCTCCATGTCAGTTTTGCTAGATTGCAGCACTACATCAGTGTGTGAAGGGTTAGTGGAGCAATTAAACACGGGTTAGAGAATACTTAAAAAAAAAAAAAAAAAAAAAAATTACTAATGTAGTTACTTTACCCATTACCTATACCCACATTGCTATGAGAACCATTACTAATATTAAAGACCCATTGACATAACTTTATCTATTTGCACCCCCTTTTTTTATGTGTTCTAATTAAAGGCTCTCAAGAAAGATTTTAAGCTCAAAGAGCCCAGACAAATACTGCAATACTGCACAATGGATGCAGAACATGGAAAGCAATAATCCTCAATGGGGATTTGTTAAGTAATAAAGAGACTCCAGGGTGCCCACACACAGAGTTAAACCAAAGATTGTGGAGGCTGCAGGAGGAGGAGGAGGAGGTGGAAACAGTTGCAAAGCATAGAAAGGGTGCATGATTAGGTGAAATATAAAGCCATAGTTATTTACATTCATTGGAGTGAGACGTCACTCTTCACTTTTTCTTCACATTTTTTAAATGATGTGCTTGGTTTTTGTTGTATATTTAGTAGCTGTGATTGATGTTTTCAGTATAACAAATATATCGAATAGAAATGGGAAATTATGACATTTATAAATCAAATCCAATGTATTAACAGACTCTGCAAAGATTCTCTCATATCAACTGTTAACATATCTGAGCATGTAAGAGTAAGTGGAGACCAAAACTCAGCCAAAATAGCAAGTAACTGACTCAGATTTTAATCGTGGCTCAGATCAGGAATCCATATAAGAGAGATCAGTTTGTATCAGACTCAAAGTTTGCCTCATTTATTTATATCAAAGACGATAAAACAATAAATGTAACTATAAAACTTTCATGAAAGTTTAAAGTTGTGATAATATGTCATCAGACTATTGTAACTATTATAACTATTTTTATTTTTCAATAACTTAATCATGTATATACTGTAATATTATCCTCTCACCAATCTATGCACACTGCATATGTAAACACTGTTAAAACTCTACTTCATATATATTGACCATCTGTTACATAACTATATATTTATTATCATGTTCACCTCAGCATTTTTTTTGCACTACTCACCACTACACTATTGTCTTATTTAGCCTTGTATATATTAGTGTTTTTTTTTGCTTATATAATGTCTAACTTTGTACACTGAGAGCACAGTTACTGAAGAAAATATTTTGTGTGTGTGTAAGCATACATGGCCCAATAAAGCTGATTCTGATGACGCAAATATTTCCCCTTGTCTTTTCCAGTTGTTTATCGTGGCGCTGTCCTTCGCCTGTTTCTCCAAGGCTCTGACGGGAACCTACATGAAGAGCTCCATCACTCAGATTGAGAGACGGTTTGACCTCTCCAGCTCACATGTTGGACTCATAGATGGCAGTTTTGAGATGGGTACCATATCTTTGTCTTTTTTTGTCTGTGCCCCCTATTTTTTGTTTGACTTGAAATGTAAGTGATGATGCTCTGAATTTGTTTCTTATGTTGTTTTTGTCAATCTTTTCTTTCTGTTAGGCAACTTGTTGTTTCTAGCAGTGGTCAGTCATTTCGGGGCCAAGCTACATCGACCCAGACTCATCGCTATGGGCTGCCTCCTCATGGCTCTTGGGGCCTTTCTTACTGGCCTAACACACTTCTTCATGGGACGGTAAATGTAAAAAAATATCTGTTTTTAGTAACCACATATCTTTATAAAAAAATCAAAACTTCAAACAATCTTCTTCTGTGTCTCACTGTGGCATTGCGGTTATGGCAGCTACAAGTACGACACAGTCATTCAGGTTTTCCAGAATGACAGTGTGAACATTGCTGCATGTGTGGATCCTCTGGAAAAAGATGATGAAATTCAGATAGAACCAGCTGTGGATGGCAACAAAGGTAAGTCAAAGGGCTGCACATTGAGATCATATGGGGCTCTTAAACTGAAATACTACCAATTTGGATTAACAATCATCAAAATGATACCAACATTATTTGTGTGCATTTGTTACAGCAAACATGATAATTTTTTTTGAAATCATTATTGAAATAAACCATAAGGCACTGCACCTCTAGCTCTGTGGGAGTCATGATATCACCATGGCTTTTTGTTTAACACTTAGGATAGCATAGGATAGGATAGGATAATACTTTATTGATCCCCAGAGGGGAAATTCGGGCATTGCAGCAGCACAGACAAGTAAGCTCACTAGACACAACTTTGTCTAGAATTAAACATTTCAACAATCATTGCATGGATATCCATAAAAATGAGTTTAAACTCTTATCCATGTTTCCTAAAAGATCAATCCTTTTCTCTATGGGAGTCTTGACTTCTTCCTTCTTGACTTTACCAAAACAAGTTTGACATTTCTTGTTTTGAGAAAACTGAAGCTAGCATGGCTGAATTGTGAACAATAGTTGCAGAATCACAAATCTGAGTTTGTTTTTTTTTTTACTTTAAAAGATGTCTGGCATTATAATTACACACCTTACATTAATCCACATCAAGTTATACTTAAAACCTTTGGTAATTTAACATTAGATTACATATACAGTGTGTGTTATAGTAAAGCCTTATTAAAGCCATTAACAAGTTATTTTAAATATCCCTGGAATGTGCTGATCCTAGTCTGACCTTTAAGCCACTCACCCCCCCCATGCTGTGAACATACTGTGGAGCTGTGGAGCAACAGACATGATCTGAAAGACAGAAATAGGAAAGTAAGAGAAAAGAAACAACATAAACTTGGGCAATCCATTATTTTTTTTGCATCACCTTAACGACAGATATCTTCTATTTATAGTTTTAAATTCAGCAGCGACACAGATCTGTTTATATATTCTTCAGCTTTCTTTGAGCAGCAGCTCCCATTCCCATCAGTTCTATTCCTCTGAGGTGGACTTCAGCTGAAATGTTACCTCATGTCTTTCTATTGTTGAGCCATGATTAATTCTACTTCTCACAAAGACATGTCATCCACCCACAGAATGCAATGCACTGATCCTGTTCAGAGTATTTAGAAAGAAACATAACATCATATAATGAAATAAAAATCACATACAATGCAGTGGTATATAAGCTGAATCCAACTATATTAAGCTGACCATGAATGAGCATCACATTGTATTCATACATCTAGTTTTGTAATTGAGGAAAAACATACTTGATTATCTTTCTCCCTCAGTGTGTGTGAATACAAGGCGGTGCCCAAAACTGTTTTGTAAGGATGTTTTATTCAACTTTAATACACATGTATATACTTTTATTTATACAAAACTGTGGAGGCTAGAGCCAAGACAGACAAAAAGAAAAAACACAAACACACACACAAACACACACACTCTGGAGAGTTTGTGGTATAATGCACTGTCCATGTCAAAATGTCATTTTTGAAACAAAATCAATATAATGCATTCCTTTTCGTGTGTGTCTTAATGTAGTCTGCGTGAGGGAAACCGGTTCCAACATGTGGATCTATGTGTTACTCGGGAACGCCTTGCGGGGGATCGGCGATACCCCGGTCACACCTCTGGGCATTTCCTTCATCGATGACTTTGCTAGAGCAGAAAACTCACCATTTTATATAGGTAAAATAGGATCGCTTATTTGAATGTCCAGTTGATGTAAATGTTCCAAATGTCAAAATTTGTTTTACAAAGGACACCTTTTTTAAAAGCTCCCATCAGGAACTTTTGGTTTATGTTGATATTGGCGCCCCCTGTGGACAAAGTCATCTTTGCTGATCCCGTCCTGCATACATGACAACATGTGTCAGTGGTGTTTTTTTTAAGATCTCATCCCGCTTTACTTTAACATTCAAATCACTCATTGAGCATCTTTGCTGTGGAAGACGTTAAACAAAGTCTTCTTCTGAAGAGTGTTAATCATTTTATCTGACACCTACTGGTACCCTGCAACAGCAGTTTGTTGACTTTATATGAATAATGAATCTTGTCCCTGATGGTCTGGTTTGCTTTTTTTTGTCATGAAGAGGCATCACTCCTTATCCCAGACTGTTTCATGACCAACTAAGAAGCCCTCATTGGAGCTTTTAAATTCTAACGTAAGATTGTTATAATAATAATATTAATAAAAACTTTATTAATATAGCCCCTTTAAAAACACAGGTTTACAAAGTGATTTGACATACAAGCAAAAGCATGCATTAGAACAAAGCAGTTGCCAAATATTAGAATTTCTAATACTCCCCGACTCCTCCAGACCAAATCATGAAGATTTGTCATTATTTTGTGATTTTGCAGCTTGTCTCCAGACAATCACTCTCCTGGGCCCCATGTTTGGTTTCCTCCTGGGATCGTACTGTGCCAAACTATATGTCGACATTGGATACGTGGATATGGGTATGTGTAATTGATGTGTTTTGCACATATGGAGAATCAGGAATGCTAAGCTTTCATTATAAATTCTAACAGCTACAGCTGATCAAATCTGTGAGCTACACTCATCATTTGAGCTAAAAAAAAAAACTCACTTCATCCTCTGATGGATATAGGGGTTCACTGCTACTATCATGTCAAGAGTCTATGTGAATGGAAAGCTTGACCACTAGATATTAACCCCTGAAAATAACTAAGGTGTTGTATTTAATGTGTTGTATTTTGAGGTGTTCAGGATATGTAAAAAAAAAATTTGCACTATGAACCGACAACACTGAGTAGACAAGGACCTCAGAATGTCTTTCAGCTGTGGAGCTCCATCTATTGGTTACTGAGAGTACTGTTGGTGTATTTGGATAAACAAGGAGTGTAATGCCGCTAATAGATATCACAGTGTAACAAAAGTGTCAATAATAGACAAAGAAGAACACGTCTTTGCACATGTGTAGTAGCAAACTGAAATAACAAAATTATAAAAAATTAAAAAAACGCACAATGTCTGCCGAGCATTTACTCAAAATCTCTCTTCTGTTGTGCAGAAAGTGTGACCATAACTCCAAAAGATGCCCGCTGGGTGGGTGCCTGGTGGATGGGCTTCATGGTGTCTTCTGGCCTCCTGCTAATCTCCAGCATTCCCTTCTGGTTCCTGCCCCGCTCGATAGAGAAAGAGGGAGAAGAGAGCAGGTGTGAGGACCCAGATGGACCAGAGGAAGCCCTCAACAACACTCACAACCTCATGCTGACTGACATTGCAAAAGGTTGAGATAAACATCTCTTTATTCACGTTTGGGAACATAGATCACACTTTATTCAGATTCAGGTTTAATCTACAAATATTCATTTTGTTCATTATTAACTGTTTAATGTATGCCCAGGTTTAAAGCCATTGTATTTTAACTGTATCTCCTACCCCAGGGTTTTTTCCCTCCCTGAAGCGGCTGCTGGGAACGCCGGCCTACTTCTTGCTTATTTGTGGGAGTGTCCTGAAGTTCAACTCTTTCATCGGCCTGTTCACTTTCAAAGCCAAATACATGGAACAACAGTTTGGACAGTCTGCATCCAGGGCCAATTTCCTCATAGGTAAAATATCAATATAAAGACCTGTTTTTACATTAACATCCAAACTATTCACAATATTGATGTTGGATATAATACGTATATTACCAACTATGTTATCATGAAGGCAGCAAATGGACAGTTACCAGACGTATATCTTCAGGTGGCTCACGTTAAAGAGGATGGCTAAAAAATACCTTTTCACAGAGCCAGGCAAGATATACAGTTTTAAGCCCGTCTCAGTTAACTCTCCCATTGCTCTAGTTTACTATTTTGTACAAACTACAGAAAGGTATCATTTTCTATATCCATATCTCAGCAGAAATCAAATAAGTATAAGTGTAATTTTCTTTCTTCATAGATCAGAAAAGGTTGTTTTTATTAAGATTAGTATTCACAACTATGATTTTAAATGACTTTTAGCTGCAACCATATGAAAAGAAGGTAATGTGGTCAACACAGATACAAAAACAACTCAAATCATTTTGTAACTTTTAAAAGAGTGAACACGCTCACACTGATTCCATACAATCAATAATAATCCCAAAGCTTTATGTCTTAAAATACATAAATAAATGTGTTCACATCAGAATTTGAAAAAAGGCATGGGGCAATGGTGGTTAATGCGCGCAGCCCATGTATGGAGGCTGCAGTCTTCCAAGCGGGCGGCCTGGGTTTGAATCCGACCTGTGGCTACTTTACCACATGTCGTTGCCCACTCTCTCTTTCCACGATTTCTGACTCTTGATAGGGTCAGCCTGAAGTGAGACTTGGCAGTGTCTTAGGTCATAGTTCTGTTACATCTGTCCAGCACTTCTGTTCAAAGTGGCTCAGAGAAACAATACGACCTTCGGATTGTGTTAAGAGAGAGACAGTCCAGCGTTTTGTTTTTTTCCTCTAGGTGTGTTGAACCTGCCAGCTGTAGCAGTGGGGATCTTCCTGGGTGGGTTGCTGATGAAGAGGTATAAATTGAGTTTGGTCTCAGGGGCTCAGCTCTCCTTTGCCACCTCCTTCATGGCATACCTCCTCCTGCTGCTGCAGTTTGGCACCAAGTGTGATAATATTCCTGTGGCTGGGCTCACCATCTCATACAATGGGTCAGTGCTGTGACATGACACATTGATACTTCTGCAGCTCCAACATACCAAAATCATTCCCCTTTGGAACTACCTTTACACATTAAAAAAACGTTTAATTCTGATTTTAGGGGCACGACCTGCAGCTTAACATGAACCCTCTTTGCCCTGCAGGACATCGAGTGTATCAATCAATAAGGAAATGCTCTACTCAGAGTGCAACCGAGACTGCTCCTGCTCTGCAGACGAGTGGGACCCCGTGTGCTCAGACAGCGGCATCACCTACATCTCTCCATGTATGGCTGGCTGCATAAGCTCCAGTGGATACGGCAAGAATACAGTATGCTGCTCACTCTTATTGCACCAACATACATCTTTCACATTAAATCAGCCACTTTCTCAACCAGAGAAAGATTTTGGTTTTAATGAGTCAAAGGCTATTTGGTGTGGCACTTTTACAATTCAAACAGCCATCGGAAATACACTAAATTCTGAAATTGGCATCCTTTTCAATCATCAGCACTATTATCATTAACTCAGAATCAGAATCGGGTTTATTGCCAAATACATTTACACATACAAGGAATTTGACTTGGTGTATTGGTGCTAAACAATTAACAAGGAAATAAAGCAGAACTAGCAACAACTTAATAATACAGTATAAGAAGATATTACAATATAGAAAATAGAATTGAAAAATGTGAAATATAAAATATAAGAAACACAAAATGTACAAAAGGTGTAATGTAGGAGTTGTGCAGTGGACTATGAGAAAAAATCTTAGTGTGTGTAACTCATTATGCATGCTATCTTGCAGCCCTCATCTCCCATTCTAAGAAATCCCTCCACAGCAGCCATACCAGGAAAATCTGTTTTGATGAACCTTGAATATTGTAGTGAAGGAGAAAATGATGCCAAAAACTTTTCTTTTGTCTTCACTTTCTCTTGCAGTTCAATTTCCATCCACTAACTCTTGAATAGTCTCTTTACCAGTATGAGCTAAAACTTAATGAATTTGCTGATTTCAATTAGTTTTAAGGTCCAACATATCACAATAATACATTACGGGACACTTGGCCTGGACTAATTGAGTCCATGCACCTGTGCTCATTTATCTGTTTCTTTTTTAAATCTCTTACATCAGATTAACAACTCAGAGTAAAGCATTTTTCCAGGTTTTGGTTAGATAGTGATTCTTTTGATTTCCAGTATGTCCCTCCTGCTACATTGTAGTTTTTCTCTCTCTACCAGGTCTTTCACAACTGCAGCTGTGTGTCCACCTCCTACCCAGCAGGCAGCAGTACGTCTGTGAGGCTGGGTCAGTGTCCTCATGCCAAGGACTGCAGCCGCAGTTTCACCTCCTACATGGCTGTATCGGTTCTCAGCTCTTTTATCAACTCTCTGGGAGCCACACCGGGCTACATGGTTATCATAAGGTCTGTGTACCAATTCCTGGCAAGCAGGGAGTGATAGTCACTGGGGATGCTAATGTAACTGTTCATCAATCCTGTGATGTGAGCCTGAGTGAGCCTTGAGTCGTATCCAAAATGTCATGAAGTCACCAGTCAGCTCTATTATTTTTTTAAACAATTGTTCCACAGTTTGTATATACTTTTTTGCTCTTTTGTCAGTAGTGAGATAAGAAAATAATTCATATGAAGCTACAGCCAAGAGCAAGTTTAGCTTTAAAAGATCTTGAAATAGCTAGCATAGCATCTGCCCAAAAATGTCAAACCAGCACCTTAGACTTTTTTTCAGTTTGTTTACATTGCCAGGACGGCGGCTGACTCCTCCCCTCATGTATAAAAGTTGTTTAATTGAGGGACTAGAGAAAAGAAGAATAACATACTGTACTCACTGCTTAACTGTGTTTCTAGATCACGCTCATTTCAGGTAAATTTATTAATTTAATTTCAATAAAGATCGCTAGCATTAACATGCTAACACAACAATGCAGCACGAGTTGTTTTGGTTTCATGCTGGTGCTCAAGGGCGACATCTGCTGGATCAAAAAATCACATATAAAGCCTTTCCCACTGGGACAATAAAGTTAATCTTATCTTATCTTATCTTTAAGCCTAATGTCCAATGAATCAATCAACTAATAATTGAGCAATTAGCAAACCACCCATCATGTCACAGTTTTGTTTAAGAAAACTAAAATGTCCACAATAACATTCAATCTTTTTTGACCAAGTTGTGTTTTGCAAACACAGATGTATTGCACCAGAGCTCAAATCCCTTGCACTGGGAATCCAGACCATGGTTACTAGGACTCTGGGTAAGTAGATCCTGTAAAAACAAATGCCTATTAGGTTCTAGATAAAGCCTTTTCTCTGATCAATGAGAAACATTTGTTGTTTGAGTACACATTTTTGTAATTGTTTGGTCTATGCCTTTCAAAAGAGGGTACTCTAATTACTGATACGAGGGTGACACTCTGTCTGTAGGTGGAATTCCCGCCCCGATCTATTTCGGAGCCCTGATTGATTCAACTTGCTTGAAGTGGTCAATCAAGAAGTGTGGGGGAAGAGGCGTATGTCGCATCTATGACTCTGCTATGTACAGGTAGGCCATGAACTACAAATGTGGAAATAAAAGTCGACTGATTAAATCAATTAGCTGAAAAGTTTTACACAAAATCATTATTTATTACAGGTAATTATACATCCTCCATGAGAAACCTTTGCATAACTGCCGTCTGTCTGTTACTTATTTCTTGTTTCAGAGTTATCTTCTTAGGACTGATCACTTGTCTCAGTGGTTCCTCGTATTTCTTTATCATTGCCGTCATCGTCCTTCTTAGACGACAGTTTCAGAAACCAGGACGAGAAACAGAGATGCAGAACACCAAACAGCCAAAGAAAATGAAACCTCAGGCCCCATCAAATCCCATTGAGGATACGCCTGGTTCTTCTAAAACTTCCAAACTGCCTATTGCTTCTAACGTTTCCAAAAGGAGCATTAGAGAAATGATGGAGAGTGTAGAGATTCACAGAATCACAAAGCTTCCCCCTGATGGAGAACTTATCTCGACAAATATCATCAAGAGCCAGAAGCTCAAATCCCTGACAGAGACCACTGTCGAGCTAACTCCTGTCCCACCTGACAAAGCTATGATAGAGATCAATGAACAAAAAGACAACTTTTCCAAGGAGTCGGGAAAGGAGAAAGTGGACCATCAGGCAGATGAAGAGAAAGAAACAGCACACAGCAAAGAAACTGATGGGTCACAAAGTTGAGGTATTTACTAATGTGGATTCAAACACAGGGTTAAAAAGTGCTACTGGACCATACACGAAATGTTTGACCAGGTGTCAAATTTTCTCCGATTGTCAAGAGGGAGTTTTTCGAATCCACGTTATAGCATGTCCCTCTTTTGTTACAAAATCTGTCATATTAGACTTTGTCCTGATGCAGGGCTTTCAGTGTTACCATTTCCATAGCTGTAGGAACAAAATTCAGTATTTAGAATAGAAATGGAGAAGCACTAATTGTGCACATTTACCCGCAATTTCATATATATATATATATATATATGCACACGTGATTATACAGAAAAAAAAACAGCAGAGAAAATGTCATGGCCAAAATAAATGTTTTTCTTTGTTTGCCAATAAATGGATCCTTAAATGCTTGATATCAATGTCACCTTAAAATTTGCAGATATGATCAACAGGCAGTCTCAAAAGTATTAAACCAATGTCAACACAACATCATGCTGTGGGCACAAACAATCAAAATCAATACATAATGCTCGTGTTTAATTTATTTCTCTCAAGTGGTTTATTCGCTAAAAGTGATGTTAAATAAACTTGCAGAAACTGTTTTGTGTTGGCCACTTGGGGACGATGCATCAATCTGTAAATAAAGCATTAATGACACATAGCTTATACAGAGACACAAAGCCGTGAAGGCATCCACTTAGACCGATGTTTCTTACACTGCTTTAAGCTCTCTCCTTCACAAAAGAGATAATCCTTTAATTATCCCCTGTGGGGAAATTCAAAAATATCTCACGATTCAGCTGCTGAAAGCTAAACTTATAAACCTAACTATAGCCCCTTTTACACAAGCCTCTCATGATGGGACTGTTACGCCTCACAGTCTGAAGACCTTTTCAGCAATTCTTCAACAGCCCTGTAACAAAGCTCTGCTGTCATTAGTCCTTTTACATTCAAAGTGATTCTGCAATGGTGTAAAACCGGTAATAATAATAAATTTTTATTTATATCGCACTTTACATTTTAAGCAAATCTCAACGCGTTCACGTTTTTATTTTTATTCCTGTGTGATCTTGTGAATACGCTCCAGAAACGGACCCAAAGGCTCATGCCGTATTGTTTGGTTGCTAATGATGATGCTAAAGAAAACAGGCTATGATAGCAAAACAACGTGTTTAAATAAAGGCATTTGGCTTAGTGGGGCCGAGAGGAGCTGAAGGGTTAGAGAATTACTCAGGTTCTTTCATCTATCATTATTTTTTACAATTATTGATTTAATTTAACAAATATGAATATAACAGCTCTCTCTCTTTCTTTGAACATTTTCTGTCAACCACTGATTTCCCCCCTGCCAATAACACAAGTTGAATCACAATCCTAAGCTGCAACAAGCTTTTTAACTTGATATATATGAAACACACCAGAGGTATAATATGAGCTGCTTAGTAAAAATGTTAAAGGTGCATTATGTTTGAAGACATCAGTAGAATAATTGACACATTTGTGTTCATTAGCAATAGTTGACTGATAAAACAGTTATCAAAGAACTGGACAATTAGGTGTCAATGATGACTTTTTTTGGGGACTGGGTGCAACACAGGCCTCAACCAGACTATACACACCAGTTACATGTTTGTGTAAAGGTCTCTCTGTTATTCATTCAAAAGTCTGTTGCTCCAGTTTTTCAGTTTTGTGTAGGTATTACACAAACTTCAGTCCTTTATGTTGGGAGTTATGCAAAGCTTGGACACACTGTTGGTTAGAACACATACCATAGAGCCATAACCTGGACGGCACGAGCAAATTACCTGCATTCAATTCAGCGGGGACTTTTGATCCTCCATGTATCCTCTGCTGTAGGAAAACTAATAAAGCCATAAGTAGCTTGTATTTTGAAGTTTTCAAGCTCAAAATCTCTGCCCTGGATTGAAAATTGAAAACTAAGCTGCACCTTCCCCTTATGAAACAAGAATGATGTCAGTACAACTCTTTGATACCTTAGGGTTGCAGAGGTCACTTAACTCTTTCTTTTCGGGATTAGATCAGGAAATTGAGCTGCCACCCTTGTTCCACCTGGCTTGCAAAAATTACCAAAGAAATACAGGGACAAGGTAACAGAGTGATACGAGGGACATGTTTCCCAAGACTTAAGCTTGTAAAAATAGACTTAAAATCCTACACATATCACCCACTCTCTTCCCTTTACTCTCCTTTTCTTATCTCTGCCGTCACTGCTTGACTGTCCTTTCTTTCATGATTGTGCATATTAACCTTTCTAACAATCTTTCAAATCAGCTAGAGTTGTTAAATATTCAATAGGTGGATTTATATTGAATAATTTATTTTTTGCTTTTTAAATAAGATTATTTCATTTACATCCACTGGCAAAGTCGGTTGTGCATGTAAAAAAATTAAATGTTTTTCGTCACCTTGATAAAGTTGCATTGTTTGTGTGTTAATCTGGGCAAAGTTAGCACATATCATTCATGCACACTGTGTTATCCACTTAAATGATAGAAACCTGAAACATTTCATGTCAGTCTCTTCATCTGCAGGATGTCTTTGGAAGCTTACAGGAAATGCAGGGAGGTGTTAGTTGGGACTTTGTGGGTTTGGGGGTGTTACATGTCCATTAGGACTGCACTAAATATCTCTGTTAGCTCAGAGCCTTGGTGAAAACCACCATCACTTACCAGCAGCCTGTGGTGGCTTCTCCTTATAGAGACTGTGGCATGATCTTCAAAGACACACGCTAATGTTTGTCAGAAACAAGGTCCTGGTAGTCATTTAATTGCAAATCTTGCATACTCTGATGATAACATTTTTATGAGCACTTTTCTTTCAACCATGGTAACTTTAGCTATAACTGCTTTTATGGCATCAATGGTGCAGTGAATTTCTATTAAATCCAAGAAAAGCCCAATTTTAGCTGAAAATCCAGTCTCATACTGCAGAGAATTTCATGGCTACCTGAAGTAAATGGGCATGCAAACCAATGTTTTACAGCAAGATGGTGACATTATTTAACTATTAAAATGGGTGTAGCTTAGCTGGGAATGTCGTTTTTGTCATAAATTTACAGGCACCAGTCACAGTCTAGTAACATTTAAATCAAAGTCGCGGGGTCGCTTGGTCATGAACTAGCCATTGGCTCGGTTTGGGCAATGGAGAAAAAACATAAACACTGACATAATTTTATAAATATCGTAAGTACTTTCTACCACCAATCAGATATGACTCATATTGTTATTAGTCCTGGTATTAGTATGATCATAGCAACCTGCTAATGTAACATTTACTTACCATGAGATGACTTGTGCTTCATCAGGATTAACAAATACAATTCAACTATGTGGGCTAGTAACTACCAGCAACACCTTTCAAATGACACATGATCAGAAGTAGTGTTTTTAAGATGATGACAGGATAATCCCAGCTTTAAGGTTTCAGAAAAATAAAAATTATCAGGAAACTCTGACATGTTATCACTCACCGACTCTCACACTCATCAGAGTTGCATGTCACGCACTTGTAAAGTGTTCTTAAGTTCTACCATCGCCTCATTAATTGGAACTTTCTTTCAATTGTTTGCAACACGTCCCTTCAAAATAATGAGACACCATTAATTATAAATGATAATTCAGCCACACATTTATTATTTATCGGTGGTGAATCCCAGGGGGAGGAAGCAAGGCCAGAGTTTTTTACGACCGTAAACTTTGTCTCAAGGTAAATAGAAAGACAGCTTAGCTCTCCCTGGTGTGGGTTTATGGAGGGTCACTTCCATCACAGCAGGAACGACGATGATGACGAAGGTGATGATGAGGATGATGACGTACACACAAGTTATGTGTATGTACATTTTCGTGCATTTACTGGCATCTAGAAGGTTAAAGAGTGTACATTAAGGTTTACTGTGTACAACATACATACCATGCAGTTGGATATCCCCCCCCCCCCTCCCCATTCTGTGTAAACGATAATGCAAGTCTATATTTGGAGCTGATGTCACAAGTGGATTGGGGGATGAGCCTATAACTGTTGCAGTCAGTTTGTGTGACAGTCTGACAAACCCTGGACTGCTCCGATCCGCTGCCTGCTGGTGAACCAGAAACACAGTAAGTACTTTGTTTATTTCCTTTTTTTTTAAATCCAGGATTGTGTCTTTACAAATTGAATGATACATGAATTAGAGGAGTTTTGGAGTGTATAGACTGACATAGAAAACTTCCTCTGTGTGATGGAGATAAAATCAGGATCAGAAGAATTTCAGATGGTTTTTTTGTTGTTGTTATTATTATTATTATTATTATTATTATTTTAAATGTGCATAAATTTAAATTAAATTGTAACGAGGCATCAAAAGTAATCAGTTATTTACAAATGTAAATATATTTTTCTGAAAAGTATGATGTGCAGAAACAAAGGATAATAAATTTGATAATAAATAAATATCTGCCCAGATTTATTTATTTATTTATTTTTAATCATTTTTTCTGCCTTTGTTGACACTGTCAGAAAGTTCTTATTCTACTTAATGTTTATTACTGAAAGTATACTTTGCAGGTGTTTTTTTTTTAACTGTGCAGCTTTAGACAGATACATACATGAGAGGGGCAGAATAACAGAATCCATTTTTAATACAATTCTATCGTGTACAACACAATCCTAAATTAGACATTCAACCTTTCTGACAGTATCACCAAAATATGAACAGGTAGTAGTAGTAGTGTATTAATGTAAAATCCTTTAAAAATCAGTTGCTTTGGAACACATTATAGATTACAAGTGTACATCAGGAATTGTCCAGGAGATTTGTATGAGAACAGAAACAACTTCTTAACAATAAATTATCCAGCACATATTTTTAGAATAATTTATAATTTATGTGATTTTCAATCAAAGTGATAAAAACCATTTAGTCCCAGCTTCTCATCTGTAAATATTTGAAATTATTACACAATAATAATCTGAATATAATTGAGTTTTGAACTGTTACTCAGACTGAACAGGCATTTTGTAGACACTATTTCATTTAACAAACTTTGCAATGGATTTTTTTTAAACAATATTAAGAGAGTAATAATGACACTGACATGTATTAATTAAAACTATTATTAATGTTCACAGTCGTCTTCAGAGCAAATAAGCCACGTAACATTGGAGTTTAGCACTACGGAGATGCTGGTTGTATTGAATCAAATTAAATCAATGAGCTCTACAATTACAGTGTACATAAAGTGTTGATAGTTGACAATGTACATTACCTTTCAGGTAATTCAGGGCACTTTACTCACTTTGATTTGTTCACTTCTAAACTGTGTGTGTAAATTCTGACATGATAAACAGCTACATTGTTTGTCTGGTGAGGTTCAAGCAGGTGTATTTTTGCCTGGTCTTTGTGGTTGAAAAAAAAGGTTGAATACCTAAAATAAAGAAATGGATAGCTGCATGTATTATTTGCCTAAGCCGTCTGAAACAATAAATCAAATTCTCTTCTATTGACTGTTTTGATCCAGGTAATCACCCAACACTATGTATCACCTGCGGGTGCCTGTGCTTCTCCTTGTTCTGCTTGTGTTGCTGCGCTGTGTCACCACTGCCCCGAGCCACAGGTACAATGCATTCAATATGATACGTCTTGTAAGTGTGTCTGAAACATTGAACACATCAGATCAGATCTCTCTGAAACTGCATCATTTTAAGAGGCAGGAAACCAATACAGGAGTTTAATCTGAGGTTAGCGGACAAGTAGGATGTTGTGGAAATTGTCCTTCAAGAGGGTCTGTAATGTTCTGTGTGAGGAGTTCGAAGTCAATTGTGCTTATCTGTGGTAAAGTGCTTCACAGTACAACTCAAGTGGACACTTTTTCTTCTCACTCCTGGAACCGTTAGATTTTGAAGGAGGTATCATCAACTTTCAGTGTTTGACCCCTCTCCCCTCTGTGATTCAGGTACTTCAGTCCCAGCACATCCAGGGAGCAGGAAAGTGCTTTTCCAGAGCGTGATGCGTGGCTAGCTGAGGGGCTAATTTCCAACCCCTTCCTCGACCTTATAGGTACACGACCGCAAAGAGGGCTCACAGCTATGAATGGGTAACTGCATTTACAGAAATCACAAGTTCTAAATCCTCATCACATGAAACTCATCCCATCCATGAGAGCTACTGCCTTCTCAGTCCATTGTCTGTGCTTTTATCCTCCCAGCCATCACATAGAGAAGAGAAAGTGTAACACAGCCACCTGCGTCACTCAAAGGCTAGCAGACTTCCTGGTCCGATCCAGTAACACTATTGGTACTGTCTATGCACCGACCAACGTGGGATCTTCCACCTACGGCAAGAGGGACCTGCTGCAGCCTCCCAGATACCTGCCTCTCTAGCTCTGACTGGGGGAAGCTCCACCAGCATCCCCAAGGCTCTGATGATATAACCAGACAGCTTGTGTAACAATGATTGTCAGAATAATGTTAGTGAAGATGACACTAAGGGTAAAAATGAAGAACAGAGTTTTTATTTTCATTACATACATTTCAAGAAACAGTGCCTTTAATTTAAACCATCAAACACATTTATTTTCTTTTTGGTATTTCTGAGTGTTTTGTGGCTCTGTTAATGCAATGGACATTTACAGCATGTTGTCAATACAACTATGAATAAAAGTTAATTAATTAAAAAAACAACAAGAAAACAGATGTAAATCCACGTGAACTTGTGTATTTGGATTTTGATAATAAAGTTGTGTAAACCGAGTTTGAAAATTCTTTTAAGTGTTTCTAGCCACATTATTGCATATGAAGACATGAATTACAATGCTTCACAAATTCAATGCTTAGGTGTCTGCAGCCTTGTCATGAGTCATTTTGTGGAACAATTAGAGGCCTACATTTTCTCTATACACTGTTAGCTTTAAATCAATAAATCAAACTTTTCACTTTGTACATGTTATTCAATGCAAACCCAGCTTTGATTTCTATCTTTTTACAGTATATTAAGATCTCATAATATTATTGGACAGACAATACCAGCTGTTATGTTTGATAAATGTATTCAACACTTGAGACACCTAATTACTGTTACTACCCTATTTGTCATTAAAGCTACTTAACTTTAATTTAATTTTCCGTCGATTTTGGAAATCCCTTTTTGAAAAAGCAATATAGATCTTATATTTTTGCTGACCCAACCCTGTTAAACTGAATCTTTGCTCCAAATAGGCTGGATAGGCTAAATGTAAATAAAGACATATAACACCTACTAAAATAAGTTAATGGTCTGGTTTACATGTGCAGGTAATATAAGGATATCAGTATTAATTTACGTTTGTTTTATTATTAACTAAAAATAGTCACAAGAGATTTAATTAACTAAGTTATCAGTAAACTTGAAGTTATATAATTGAAATGCCTTTAAGATGGTAATGAGTTCAAAATTCTCTACTCTACAAAATGCAACTATTCCTGGTGCCTAAATAACACATGAAAGAGAACAGCAAAGAGAACAGTCTCTACCTCCCCCTACTCCCTAATTTTCAAGAAGGAAGAGATGGAGTGAAGAGAGGGAAAAAAAAGAGGTGAATGGTTTTCTCCTACTTTTATTTTTGCCCTCAACTGGCATTATTAATTCCCTTTGAAATCCACTGACTGACTTTATCTGCTTTATCTGACATCTCTCTTAAAGGCTTTATATGTGATTTTTTGATTCAGCAGATGTCCAGCTCGTATCTTCACTCTGCATGTAAATTTACCTGAAATGAGCGTGATCTAGAAACACAGTTAAGCAGTGAGTACAGTATGTTATTCTTCTTTTCTCTAGTCCCTCCATTAAACAACTTTTATACACGAGGGGAGGAGTCAGCCGGCCGTCCAGGCGATGTAAACAAAGTGAAGATAGGACTCTGAAAACTCTGAAAACATCACAGACAGTGGGACTCGGGTGTTACACTCATTGTAGACAGTCATGACTCACAGAGTTATTTTCAAAGGATATACTTGATTTCTATTACATTTAAGTGTGAAGAATCACATATAAAGACTTTAATGTCAGCAAACTCTTTCCCTGCACTCCCAACTCTCCCAGTAATAAAACAGCTGGTCTTGCTATAAGCTCTCTACATCCCACTTCTACTGGACGAACGCTAACGTCCCACCCTCAGCTTCTGCCCCTGAACCTGCTCAGCTTTTTCCTTTCATGAGCCTCCTCCACAGTGTCCACCTGGGGAACAGTCCGTTCCATAAGATAAACTATCTGCTGATTTGTAGACCATAACAAAGTGTCAGGCCTCAGATTGGTGCAAACTTTTTCCACCCAAATCTAACTGCATCTTCCAAACATTACTCTTTAAAGGGCCTGACTGGTGTCTGCTTAAATTTTCCTGAATACATTCTGGATTCACCGGACATCTTTTTACTTTCAATTCCTGCCGCTAAGCTTTCAACACCTGGTTTTGTCTCCGTATGACACCCTTCCAAAAGAACATTATGTGCCTCAAAGTAGCTACCTGCAAACACAATGGCCATGATGGGTCCCCGTTTACCCAATGTTTTAGGTTTTGGAGTAATGGTAGCACATCGTATAGCCCTATCAGGAATTTAACTGGACTATCATCCATACTCCACAAGTCCCTCTATAGCTTCCTCTTCTTTACACTTTTGGAGTTCATAAGCCTGAGCCACGTTCTGTACGTCTACAAATGTCCTCTTGTCGACTTATTCTGCTACCAGACTCTTTCCATCTCTTGGACCTGCTTTGTTCCACACCTGTTTTCTAGAGCTAAGCCCATGCTGCAGTTACCTATAACCTCTGTATGCCTAACAGTTGCCTGTGCTTCCATAGCCTACTGGTTGCCTTGGTTTCCATTTCCTCCCTCTAGTTGGATTTGAGTACGTGTTACCTACTATCCTGTCTTCGTTCCCCAATAGCAACAGCTCTGTCCTGACCTTTGCATACTTGAAGTGGTTCTGTATTGTACTTTGTATGCTCCATGTTAGGAATTTAATTTGGGTTTTAATGCATTTGGTTGGCTATCGGAAATGGTTTAAATCCTTTTAAAAGTGGTATTGTTTTAAAAATATGGTCAAGGACCCCACAATTGATTTAAACCCCATATAAAAGCTGGGTAACTTCTATCTATAAAAAATATTTTTTATTTTACTCAATAAACACCATGTTTCCCATTAGTATAACAGAATTGTGGTGACAGTACAGTATTCTTTATGGTAATGTGCTGCGAGAGGTTATTCAGGGAAATGCCATGAAATTGAAGAGGGGAAGTATGACGCACAGCATTAACCCCTTCTTGATTAGCAGTGACCTGATCATCTCAGACACTAACATCAATACTCCCTTACATGGTTAACATCAGCATAAAAGGTTTTTCAAAAATGGAATAAGTACCTGCTTTTGCTGATGAATAAAAAAAAATGCAGCCATTATCTCCATTGAGTGGGGTTCATGTCAACTTATGTACATGCCATCATGTAAAATCCCGAAAGGATTTATTTTTTCAGCTATTTGGTGGTGAGTTGTTTATCACTTGAGGGATGACAGCTGATTAGTGTTTTGATGGGATTTTAGATCTGATTCATGACCCTTTGACCACATTAATCTCTGACAGTTGTGGTCCAAATATAAACATGAGTGTGTCACTGCAACTCAAATTCAAAACAGAGCTGTAACCTACTCTTACTGCAAACATTTTTGGGGTCTTTAATTCACAACCTATTGTACGGAAACAAATTAAACAACTCACGTTCCCAATTTGTTAAAACATGAAACATGAAACATCGGCTACAACGAAAAATACCCATGTCCTATTGTTTTAATCATTATTATACGATTAATGTATTCCACGTGCACAAGCAGCTGAGTACAAAGGCAAGGAAACTGTCAATGCAGACATGTGGGAAAAGTAGGAAAAATAGTAGGAAAAAATATTAGGCTAATTAAATAAAATTCTATTAATTGTACAAAACTTTTGAATTAAGTAATACATCTATAATTTTGTTATTGGCCTACTAACATCCATACTGTATAATAGTTAAGGCCCCATTTGCCAATGTGATCATATTGTAATAAAATAGTCTAGTCTACTTTTTGGGTGCGCTTTATATGCTTTAAACAGAAAGGCACAACAACTGCATCGACTGCACAAAGTAATAAGAAGACACGAGCATGATATGGGGACATCATCTTGTCGTCAGTTTGATTAGTCTTTTTATTCATAGACAAAATGTCACATACGCATTTGGCTCGAATAGCGAGAGCCCAGGCACTCAGAGACGAAGTGCGCATGCGCTTACGTACTCCTGCTTGCCGTAGTTCGTTGTAAACACGGAAGTGGCTTCAGTTCCCTGTGTTCTTGTGCTAAGTAAAACAGCTAAAAACTATTTGAAAGCATTTTAACTCAATCACAATTTTAACAACTACTAGTTGGCTCTTTAATGTATGTAAATGTGAACTAGTAGAGAGAGAAGAGGAATATAACTCAACCTACTTTTACATGTCAAACCGTGTCTGCGTGTCCAAAAATGCACAATTTATAAAAAGAAATGGCAAAAACAAAAGAGAGGACATTTAGGTTTCTTATCCTTGGCGGTGGCATCGCGGGTGTTACGTGTGTTGAACAGGTGAAATGAATTGACTAATTATTAGTAAGGGCTGTTGTTGAGAAATCTATTAACCGTACGTTTGATTGACCAAGTCTTATGAATGGTGTTTAGTTAATGATTCACCATAAATGTTCCTCTGACAGCTGTCAACTCAGATACCGTCAGCTGACGTCGCTCTGATTACAGCAGGTTCCCATATCAAGGCAGTGACAAACTACAAACAGGTCAGGATGATGACACACACACACACACACACACACACACACTTGTGACATAAAGAGTTTTTCCTTTTGCTTCCATACACAAAAACGTACCATGTGTCATTCACCACAATTGAACACTTAAGGATATTAAAACATGTTTTATTTTTATTGTACCGTTCCTCATTTGTAATAATCTGTCAACTGCTAATAATTCTGTTAAAGAAAACTAATAACTAATCAATCTGTTTTTTTCCTGTTGTTATCATTGGAAAGGTATCCAAGACGCTGGAAGAGTTTGATGTTGAGGAGAGACCATCCAGTGATTTGGAAGAGAAATTTCCCAACCTGGTTGTCATCCACTCTGCTGTGAAATCACTAAACACAAAATCACACGTGAGCAGCTGTTAGAAAACTGTTAGATTGGTATGGTGTGTAAAAATAAAGTGTTTAGGAGTAGTAGTTATTTAGCTGGATATTGCGTTGATGGTGGTGTGCTCTTCTAGATTTGATAATACTGTTAGAAACTGTTAAAAAAAAAAAAACTTGTGTCTCTCAGTTACAAAAGCTGCACATTAGTTTTTCAACCATAATAGTGTTGAAATATCAGTTCTGTAATTTTCAACAGTTGTTTTGCTTATCATAATTTGTCTACTGCTGCCACCTTGTGGAGATACTGAAGCATGTGGTCTTTGTACAGAGTTTATGTCTGTATGTAAAAACAACCAACAATTGATGTAAAAAAAAAAAAAGCTATCTCTCTTTTTTTCTTTTTACTTCTCAGTCGGTTGAAACTGCAGACGGCCGGGTTTTTGGTTATGAAAGACTGTGTATCTGCAGTGGTGGCAGACCCAAGCTCCTGACCCAGGATCACCCATATGTGCTAGGTATAAGGGACACAGACAGCGCCCAGGTACAACACCATTACACCCCATTTTTGTTTTTTAATAGATATCTATGTGTTTTTTATGATACTGAAGGGGTCCTTACAGTTGCAAGACGCTGTTTTTCTGTTAAAATTATTAAAACAAGTACAAGTGCATACTGTAACATTTTAACCACTTCAGCAGCGACAATTATCTTGAAACATTTGATTGAAAAGTAAAAGGCAACAAACATGTGCATGCATTTTTGTCATTTTAACAAACAGGTAGAACAGAAGTTTCTTGCTCAGGAACATGTTGATATTTGACACTTTTCTTTGTCTTTTTGTTCAGGAGTTTCAGAAGCGGTTATCCAAAGCAAAGAGAATCGTTGTGGTCGGCAACGGAGGGATTGCCCTGGAATTAGTGTGAGAAACTAAAACCAAAAAACTTGCACAAACACTTAGATTAAAAAAAGTCATTTTTTTGTACATAAATTATTGTTTTCTTGTTCCTTTTGTGGCACAAATTTATTTCTCGTTTCCAAATTAAAATATAACATTCGTCAACTGTAGAGCCTACATGAAAGTCATTCATATATCATTGCCCCCATTTTAACAGATCATCTGTTCATTGTGTGTTTCTGAAACATTTCCTTTAAAGGTTCAAGGTGGAAGGCTGCGAGGTGATCTGGGCTGTGAAGGACAAGGCCATAGGAAACACATTCTTTGATGCCGGGGCGGCACAATTCTTTATACCATCTCTAGAAACTGACAAACCAGACAGAAGTGTCCCCTGTAAGAGAACTCGCTACACCACAGAGGAACCAGCACCTGGAGCGGCCCATACTTTCACAGCAGGTCTTTATATTAAGCTTATTTAGTATCTTCTCTTATATGACAGTGACATCTTTTTAATCATGGTCTTGTTTTCAGAAAGAAACTCAAGAAGACCTGGTTCTAGTTCTACCAAGCAGGGCAGTGCACTTGGTCCGGACTGGCATAAAGGAATAGTTCTCAAAGGAACAGAGCAGGTAACATTGTGTGTGCACTGATATGTCTCCTTGCATATCCTTGAACGAAGTCAGCATGGGAAGTAGATTTGTTTGGATATCAGCGCAAATACCTCTGAAGACCATCTAATCTGTTTCTTATCTTCTCTTGTCTCCTCAATCCACTGGTGTTTGATCAGGTGTCCCGCAGAGTTTCTCTGGAATACCAGTGTGAAGTGGAAAGAATCTTCACCCCCGAGGAGCTGCTTCATTCCCTGCAGCAAGAACTCAATGATGAGCAAGGTATGAACTAGGTTTACTAGGATTCTGTTTCCATACTCCAGCTTCTCATTCCTCATACTTTTCTCTCCTCTTAAAAGGATCCTGGCCAGTTTACATCAAGTTAACCAACGGCAAAACATTTGGTTGTGATTTTGTTGTCAGTGCCACAGGTGTCGTACCAAACACCGAGCTGTTTCTTCATGGCAACAATGTAAGTAGATAGAACAAGGAGAAATTGGGCTTCCACTGTGAGATTCAATCTTTTCTATGCATGTTACTAAAGTTTGATGTTTTACAAAACCATAGTAATTAGTCCTTGCTTCAATCTACTTTCCTCTTTAAGTAAAATGTTAAAGGTGCACTGTGTAGATTTGGTAGTGACATTTGAAAGTTGGAGAAGTGAAACAGTTCTATGCTATATTTTCTGAACTGAATACACAAACTTAATTCAAAGAAAATACAACTTTCACACATGGATTTGTGTAAATTGATGGTAAATACTTCACAATCTTACTGCAGATACATTGGTGGATTTTTCTTGCAAGAAAAAATTTGCCTTACTGTTCTGCAAACGCTTAAAGTCTAACAGTTCACTGTTTGTTAATAGAGTTCAACAGAAAATCATGAAAAGCTCTCTGCACTAGGGTGTGACTGTGAATGCCTCACATGATGACCCTGTGTCACTGCATTCCTTAGCATGTACCTTATGAAAACCAGTGTAAATATTAAATCAAACATGTCAGATTTAGATTGTTTTAGCCCTCTTTGTAATAAAAAAATATGACTAATATGTTGATTCCAGTTTGCTCTGGCAGATGATGGGGGCTTGCGGGTGGATGACCAAATGATGACATCAGAGCCAGATGTGTATGCTGCAGGGGATGTGTGCACTGCATGCTGGGAACACAGCCTACTGTGGCAGCAGGTAAACTAAATGACAAAACACAAATCTGTTTAGAATTCCACTGTTGTCTCAGATCTTTTTGTTTCTTTATTGTTTGTCCAACAGCTAACCCATGTAATCTTTCACATTGGAATACCTACAAGAGGTGTAAAGAATGAAACATCAAATATCACACACATTCCAAAACTTAGTTCAGAACCATTCAATTGGTTTAATTTCAGTTATTTAAAAAAATATAAAGTTCTACAACTTAAAATGATTAAAAACTCTGAAACTGATCCTTTCATCTATCATTAAACTCACACTAATGTTTGTTTCAGTTTTATTGAGAGTGGCAAGAAAGGAAAAACGAGTTTCTGCTCTATTTTATTTGTAAAGAATATGAAAAATTTTGTTTTTGCTGTATGTCACATGTATGTACAGATGCGACTGTGGACACAGGCCCGTCAGATGGGCTGGTACGCAGGCCGATGCATGGCATCACATGTCCTGTCGGAGCCAATAGAACTGGACTTCTGCTTTGAACTCTTCTCACACATCACCAAATTCTTTAACTACAAGGTATGTATCTTCCTTACATGCACTCTGTGAGTAGTTACACACACTAAGATTTTTTCTCATAGTCCACTGCACAGCTCCTACATTACACCTTTTGTACATTTTGTGTTTTTTATTTTTATATTTTACATTTTTAAATTCTATTTTCTATATTGTAATATCTTCTTATACTGTTTTATTTAAGTTGTTGCTAGTTCTGCTTTATTTCCTTTTTAATTGTTTAGCACCAATACACCAAGTCAAATTCCTTGCATGTGTAAATGTACCTGATTCTGATTCTGATATTAGTAGCTGGTTGCAGGGGAGTGAAGTTCTCAAATGAATAACTGGTTTGTCAGTGAACCATTATGTGGATTATAGCGTTGTTATATTTTCTTTGTATTAAAACAACCTTGTGTTTTGCCGGTTATTTCACAGGTGGTTCTGCTGGGAAAGTTTAATGGGCAGGGCCTGGGGCCCGACCAGGAGCTGCTGGTACGCTGTACCAAAGGCCTGGAGTATGTCAAGGTGACCATGAAGAGAATAACAATGGGTTAATTCTTTTGTGTTCATGCATCAGTTGTTTTTAACAGTCTAGTTAATGTGCTTCTCATTTAATAACATTGAATGATTTCTTAAATAAAAAAGCATCTGTTCATTTATTAACACATTTAGTTTGTTTAAGATTATCAAAGCTTAAACTGTTTGGATGCTTTAAGTCTTTTTTGATATTTGATTTTATGTAGCTTTGTGAAAGGAGCCACTGTTATTCTGTTTGTTATTTTAAAATAAGGAGCAGCTGGTAATTAGGTCAAGTTTGTAGATATAAAGGGCAATCATCTGAAGATCCTAACTCACGTCATCATCAGAACTTCCTCAGCCCCTAGAGGAAACATCACGTGTATGGAATATTTGTTGTCACCTAGATTAACCTTGTTCTCGTGCTCCAGGTCATTCTCAGTGGAGGTAGGATGGTTGGAGCTGTGCTTATCGGGGAAACGGACCTTGAGGAGACCTTTGAGAACCTGATCCTCAACCAGATGGATCTGACTCCCTATGGAGAGGAGCTGCTCAACCCAAACATTGATATAGAGGACTATTTTGATTGAGCGTCAGAATCTTACTGTACACTCTGGTCCTGTAAGAATACTTGTGCCTGAAAAATATCTCAAAGCATGAGGAAACATGCCATCTGTCATCCGTCATCTGTCTGTGCTGATGGGTGTGTCCCATACTTTCTGGCAATGAGAAACAGACTGTATTTTTCCTTTCAAATCAATTATTTCTTCAACCAAGTGTACTAAATAATTACATGGGAGATATGTGTGAACATGATGTTAGTTTTGCATATATGCATGACAGTGATATTTTACTGAAAGAATGGGGCGTGTTCATCAATACTTTATGGTATGAAAGAATGAAATCCTGTAGTTGCTCTGTTGTCTTAGAGACACTTGATCAAATTTCTACCAACATAGCAACTACAGCTCCTCCTGTGCCTCAGTAGACGTTTTAACAATAGACATTATCAAGCGTTCACAAAGCTGTCTTTTGTTATTTGGATGTTTTGCTCTTGGGGATGATGCTATTTGAAATTCCCCTTTTTGAAAGGAGGAGAAACATTAGAACTAAACTGAAGCGACGTATCTTCAAAATCACAATTTGAATGAATAAAAGAAGTGAAAAGTCTATTTCCTCTTGCCTTCAGGTTCGTGTCTCATATGTTAATGTTTTCTGTGTCTGTGGTTCACCAACTGAAACCTCTACACTTATATTTACCATCCCCCATTAGCCTTCTTTTAAAGTGTGGAGTTAGGCCTTCATTTTTGAAAAGGGAAATAAGTGCAATATACAGGAATTATAGGGTTTTTATTACTGTTGAGGTCGGCTTGAGCAGGAAAATGTTTTTAATTCAGCAGAAATGGAGATGCCTAGTGGCCTGTAATGACTGACTTATTGCACAGGGCAGCAAAGAGTATCTGCATTTACATTCCGGTTTATGGCTCTCTCAGCCTGTGCTTCTTTGAAAGAGGTGTTTCCTTTAGTAATGGCTAAATAAAAAAATGTTCTGTCGTTTCAATGAATTCATTTGATAATGACATTGTTATACGCAGCTCAACCATGATGTTTAGCCTCCCAAATCAGCTTGATTCGACCACTTCATGCAGCATTGCATGTTATCATAACTGCCTGGCATCCAGTCTATATCAACAGAATACAATACGGTTTTTTTGTTTAGGTGAGTGCAGGCCTTTTCAATCATTTCCTGCTGCAGAGGCGGATATATTAAACCAGCTGCAGGCCTGTAAAAGAAACACACGTCTTGTGTTAAAAAAAACGCGATAACTGTTTCGTATATTTCTTGTAGCTTAACATCTGGTGTGCTTCTGAGACTAACCTTAGACTCCATTTAGAATAGAATTACCCTTTTTTTCTGTTGCACTTCCTATCTTTGAAGCTTTGACATTTAAAAATACTCAGGCCAGGGGAGGCTTTCATTCAATAAGATCACGGACGTGACGTCAGCGGCATAGCTCGTTACTTCTGCCCTGAGTGTACGCTCGTATGTTGTTACCGAGAGACACCGACTTGTGTTGTCATTAGAAATTGACCCCCACATCTTTGATTATTACAAGTTTGTGTCTTTCAACTTATCGAAAATCAATTAACTGACATTTTTTAATAAAGATTAAAGCCTAAATGTACTTTAAATAATAAGCTCCGCCCGGGCTCCGCCTCCAGGTAGACGCTGACGACTTCAACACGCGCTTCTAGTGAGTCACTCGACGACAAGCCTACCCAGCATGCACCGGGAGAACATTTTTTTCTTCTGGTGGGTGGGATTTTTTGAGAGGCGTTGCCGCACACCAACTACTCCAGCATTATATATACCAACAGACAGACACACATTTTCATAGATTGCGCAAATAGCCTGTGTGAGCGGAATAGTTGTCGTTTGAGTTTAAAGACATTATCAAGAAATAAAGACTCAGTCATGGCCAATTATATTCACGTACCCAGCGAGGCCCCCGCTGTGCCTAAAATAGATGTGACAGTTGACGAGAGCGACTACAGATCCGGTGCTATGAAGCTGATCAAGGAGATGAGACCGAACTGGAAGCCGTCTGAGGTCAAAGTGAAGGTGCAGTTTGTTTTAATGTTCAATATTTACATGTTAACGTCTGATTTAATAACATGTTTCAGCACCCCCCCCCCCCCCCCCCACACACACACACACACACACACACACACACACACACTCCCACCCCCAAACCAACCATTATTACTGTCTCTTTGTGGTTAAAGTTGTTTAAAAACCCTAGAAACGATTAGTTAGCGACGTTTCCACTTGATAAACTCAAGCCTGTTAGCTAACTTAACCTCACTGTTAGAATGATTAAAATGATGTCGGGATGACACCCCTGCGGTTTAAATGCCAAGAAGTGCAATGAGTGATACTATAATGTTACCCTAAAAGAATGGTAAATAACTTACTCGCTTTATGCTGGGAAGATAGTTTAATAATTTCTGCATATAAAGGTTAACGTTTATGTTTTTGCCTGGGCTAATATCAACTGCGTCACCTCTGGTTCTGATTGAAGCTGTCTGCAGCCTGCACCTACCTTCCTTCAGTAACCTCACACTAAAGACAATTAAACTGCCTCATCTAATTGTTGGAGTGCTTTTTAAAGTTAGCTCATGAACTCTATGGGGAATAGTAAATGTAAATGCATATTTCTTTTGTTAAGATTGGTCAAAAATGTGAGAAGCTTATCCGTTTTAATGAATTTTATAGACTTTATCATTAGTGCTTTGTCTGGAGAAAACAAAGACAACAAATAACATAACTATGCTAGGCTATTTGCATTCACTTTTTTTAAGAAGCAGCTTTGTATGATAAAATAAGCAACATTTTTTTCCTACTCTTGTACGTTTAAAAAAAAATTAAAGCAAACCGAAGCAGCAGTTTTACATACATTCCCCAACAGAAGCCAAGTGGAACATGTATGTATCCAACAGTTTGGACAGATACTCAGAAAGAGAGTTATTTCCATTTCCAGTAAGAGACTAGGGGTGTGGCTCCACTTGGTAAACACAGGATGAGAGCTGGTCACATGAGCTGCCACTCTTGCCTATTTTCTTCAATGAGAGCAAAACGGTAACTCAGCAAATGCCTGTCATTGCTTTCTCATGCAAAATAAAATTCCTGACCGTCCTGTTTTTCTCACTGATTCCCTTATAGAGTGAACAATTAGCGCTGGTATGTTGGCAGCCCCGACCTCTCCCCAGATACGTTCCAAGCTTCACATTCAGCTTAAACCAAACCAGACATGCCCTCATTTTTCATGGCTACATGCATTTATCTCATTTTTCATAAATCAGAATCATAAATACTTTATTAATCCCAGGGGGAAATTTGTTTGCTACAGTTGCTCATAACATCAAAAAACTTTGTCCTATCCAGAAAGTTCCAGGAAGTGAAGTAATATTTAAAACAGTGTAGTTTTTCTGTTACAGTTACTTTGATGGTATTGTATGGTGGATTGTGCCACTTCTGTCTGTTGTCATGACGATTGAACATAGCACAGCTTATTATATTTTCTAATTCACCTGTGTTCAACTCTTTTTTTCTGTGTCTCTGCAGTTTTTCACAGATGGGATAACCAATAAGCTGCTGGGCTGCTATGTGGGTCCAGTCATGCAGGATGTGGTGCTGGTCCGGATTTATGGCAACAAAACAGAACTTTTGGTTGACAGGGAAAATGAAGTAAAAAGTTTTCGAGTACTACAAGCACACCGCTGTGCACCTCGCCTGTACTGCACCTTCAACAATGGCCTGTGTTATGAGTTTTTGCAAGGAACTGCCCTGGAGCCAGAGGACATTCGCAGCCAGCCTGTTTTCAGGTAAGAAAGACTCGCAAACAAATGTACTTGACGGGTGTTTTGAAAAATTGTGACTTACAATTTGATTTTTTTTTTAACTGTAAACACAAAAACTGTTGTGTCATAAATAAGTTATTACTATATGATTTATTTTTATGCTTGCCATGCCAGTTTCTTTTTACATTTCCTTTCTTTTCTCCAACCGATCTTTCGCTTTGTCTTTATATATTTCCTTTACTAAATGTACACAATATTCTAGCTGTCAGACTCAGTCCAACCTTCATTCATACACCAGTGATAGTGCAGTAAAATATGTAAACATTCTCAAGTCATACTCATTGTTTTAACAGGTTAACCAAAATGTAGGTGTGTAAGAATCTGAATAGCTTCAACCCACAAGAACAAAGTGAAAGGATTTTATAGATGTACAAAAATAACTTTTATAATTCATTAAGAAATGATTTACCTGTGTAAGTTGTTCTTGTACAGTATCTAGTTTCAAACCAAGGCTAGTGTAGGGATAAACCATGTCAAATGGCTGTTAATTCTAAAAGTCAACATGTCATAAGCTTAAACAAATGTACATTATAGTCACTACTATGTCCACCAAGTGTATCATGATGAGTATTGTAGAAAGTCCATATTCTTCTGTGACTTCCCTCTATCTGGTCTGTGGGAAATCCCCTCCTTCCCTGACTCTCCTGACTCTGTTACCTGCACGGGGGGCGGGGCTTCAGAGCCAATAAGAGTAGCCAGCTCACTGAACTGAGCTTGAACTGGTGTACCCTGCTACAGTATTTAAAGTATAAAGTATACCTTTCACTCAAATCTTTTTCAAGTTAACATATATACATTTTTTTAAGGATTTGTTTTTTTAGCCCGAAACTTGCCCTGCTTGTTTGGTTTGTTTACTTTCTAACAAGACTATTATGTATGTTTTTCCCTTCCTTAAACATTTCAATGACATTTACTCAGTCGCTTACAGCTGCATGCTGATGTAATTCAAATCTACCCATTTCTGTTTCCTTTAGGCTCATTGCGAGGCAGCTGGCCAAGTACCATGTCATCCATGCTCACAACGGCTGGGTGCCACAGTCTGACCTGTGGCTGAAGCTGGGCAAGTACTTTGCTCTCATCCCAAAGTACTTAAAGGAGCCTGAGCAGAATGCTAGGTGAGGCTATATAGAATAACATACTAGGCACTACTGTATCAGACTTATCCCTGTTCTCGTTCAAAAGTGTCTATTTACATGTGATTTGCCTCGAGGCTTTGTTTAAATCCAGACTACCACGCAGCAAGACATTTTCAGAAACATTTGACACAAGGACAGCTTTTATTCCCGGCTGACTATAAATATTTTAATTGACACACACGCTTAAAACATGCAGCTCTTATAGTGCAAAACCTCTATGGATGGTGTAGACCAAAATATCCCCTTTTCATATCACTGTGATTCTTATTCTTGATTATTCTTTAAGGAAGTCCCCTCTTTGTGGTGATCTAAATGGATTGTTGTTGTGGTTTATATTTTTAGTGTAGGGAGATATGATAATTCTCTATAAATCACACAGTGACGAGGCAGAAAAACGTCAACAGTTGAGATAAGCATCAACAAAAAAACAATAGTTAAAAAAAGTAATGAGGCAAGAAAACAAGTCGTTTTTCCAGCAGGAAAACTCAGTTTAATTTGAATTTAAGAGACCTGTTTTTTTTTCCTCTTTTGTTTATTGCTATTGAATAAAGCAAGGGATTTAATGAAAAAAATGGCCGACCACGCAACATCTCTTATCTGACTACTCGATTTCTTTAGAGAATTTATAGAATAATCGATAGATAACTGAATTACTAAAAGAATGGGTAACTGCAGCCCTAGTATTTACTAAGTTTATTAGGAAGTTATGGTTTTGCCTGTTGTATGTTTCTAGTCCCAGTTATCTCCACGTGGAACTTTGACCTTTTACCTCTCTTATCAGTCACACAGGTATTTATCAGTTTGACATGCCTCTCAAGTCTGCCGAAGTATGCAGAACCCCTGCAGGCTTGACAATTAACTAGTTAGTCGGGGTTAATTCATTTTGTAAATGTTTAGCCCAGCGTCACAACGTCTTGTAAGAATCTGAAATAAGCTAAAAGCGTGATGGGGCTCTGTCGTGACTCCCCTGGTAGAGCATGTGCCCCACGTACAAAGTCTCACCTTCCCCGCATGTTGAACAACAACAACCAAAATGATCACATGTTTAGTATTACTTAGCAATGATATCTTCTTAAAATTGGAGGTTACATAGGTAGTTTCTACCTATTCATATGTGCCAACTCCAACCTCAAATACATGCAGAACATCACAGGAACATTCTGGGTTGTGATCATTCTTAGTCTAATGTGTTATTGGCACTTTGACTTCATAACATCTTGCTTGTTGGATCATGCAGGCAATAAAAAAAGTTTTGTCTTGTTTGTCTGCACCCAATGTAAATCCAAAACAAATATTATCTTTGCTGTTGATTCCCATAAAGGTCATCCAAATATTAACACTAACACAAAGTCGGATACTTCAGTGATTGACAGCAGCCGTATCTCAGGGGTTTATCTATGTTGCAGAAAATAAACAATTACAGAGGTGGAGCTCCTACTGTATAGTTACTAACCATCATTTGATGACTGATTGCATTAGCTCACTGTTTCAATAGGATGTTAGCATGGCTTAGTCAGACAAATCATGAACTAATAATCTAAACTTAACAAATGAAGATGTTAAAAAAGGGTCTGTACTTACAGTCTTTGCATCAAGGGGTTTTCTCGAGTGTTTTTGCCCATGATTGATAATGATTTTCTTATAGAAAATGCAAATGGAAAAAAGGAACGTCTCAGTAGAATACTTTTCTACATGTAAGTAGCACCCTGTACCAGCGTTTAATAACATAAATGGTTAAATTGTTTGGGTAATAATCCAACAGGCATGTTGTACATGAGCTGTAGTGAAGTTACAGTTATGTCACCACATACTGTCAGTAGGATCTCAGATGAATGTTTATATTGAATGGGGCCATCATGTCAATAATTGTTTCCAACACATTGTTGAGAAATGTACTGTACTCGCATTTGCAGTGAAACTTGACTAAATAATGTAAAAATAAGAAGCTCTTTACTTCTTAGTTTTAGAATTATTTTACGTAAGATTATTCAATTTTGAAATAGTTTGAGCAAAGTCTGTCTTTAATATGTAATATGCTCATTTAATATTTTGGAGTCCCTCTGCACCTTTAAGAAAAAGCTAAAGACCCAGCTCTTTCATGAATACCTACTAACTTAATGATGATGGTCTCCATATTATTGATGATAATGATGGTAATGATGATGGTTTTTGTTTGATAACAATGACTTATAAGATGGTTTCTATACTGATTAGAGCTCTCAAGAACTGCCCTCAATGTTGTGCTTTGCCTCTGGTCACTTCCTGTCAGCACCTGTGTGTCCAATCGGACTCAAAGCTGATCGTTTGCTCTTACTGACATTGTTCCCTTTTTTCTAGATCCTCGCTTGTGTTGTTCTTACTCTCTGATGTACGTCTCTTTGGATAAAAGCGTCTGCTAAGTCAATTGTAGAAATATTACACTTTCCCTCTCTTCCCCTTTAATGCTTCTTATTCTGTGTTCCTCTTTGTTCCTGTTTAACTTATTTTTCTAAGTCTACTTTCAAGTTTCACATAACAACTTTCCCTCCTTCTGTTTTTTATTATTATCCCTAAACCTCCTACCGCTCTCAGTAAACTTTACATACTCTCTGCCCCCTTAAGGTTGAGAAAGGAGGTGCCCAGCCCACGGTTCCTGAGAGAAGAGCTGGTGTGGCTCCAGCAGAGCTTGTCAATGCTGGGCTCCCCCGTAGTTCTCTGTCACAATGACCTGCTCTGCAAAAACATCATCTATAACCAGGAGGCGGGTGAGTAGCAACTCCACAAATGTATTACCGACATGACTGTGTGACTGATTTTGTGATGTAGTGTGAGCTGCATTCCCTGTGCTCAGGTAGGATTGCTTTAAGGGCACTTCCCCACGCTTGTCATATTCATTACACATTGTCAATTTTTGCATCGTGCTGCAGGCGTAGAATAAGAATGTTCAGAAAAGACAAGCCTGTTACATGGATGCTTGTTATTATTTCAGGTGGAATGCTCATTTGAAATAGGGCAAACACAACAAAACATTAACCCACCCTCCAATCTCCTTATTACCCCTGTAATAAGGATTATTATTATTATGTGAATAATGGCATTTTTCTTTTTTTCTGGATTTTCAAAATTCCCCCTGACCTTTGTCTGGTCTGTCATTCTAATTCTGTGTTTAAAAACAAACAATGTTAGCCACTGCTATCAGCCTGATAAAAAGAGTGCCATTACACCTAACCCATACAAAGTATCTGTTATATCGACAGAAATAATTTAGTGCAGTTATTTCAAGCTGTTTGCTTTTTTCGTTGTCTCAAATTCAAAAATCTGTCCTCAGGCAAAGTGATAAGCTAACTTTTGAAATGAAAATGAATACATTGTATTTGACTGGTCAGTGCAAGTGTATAATTAAGTGACACTCCTGTAGCTTTGTCTTGTTTCCAGAAAAATGACAGGCTATAAGATGGTGAGAAATATGAAGGGGGGAGGTTTTTTTTCCGTTTTTTTAATGTATGTGGGTGTTGGGAGGGGTGTTCTAAGAGCTGTCAGCCCCCTCGTCATGTTGCGACGAGGGGTGGGACCCTTCTCACAGCTCCTTGTGTCTAGCCTTTCTCCCCCAGGAATGACAGCTGAGGCTGTGCTGCGCCGCTCTGCCAGGGGGGAGGCAATGAAGAGAGACAAACCTCAGCTCTGAGGGCCCTCGCATAGCCTGCCCACTGCTCACACTAATCGGGATGAGTTCATGGTAGCAGTAGGAGCTACATACCTACCTATTACCCTTCAATGCTACTTGCCCGCTAGTTTCCCCATCTGAAAGAGCTACTATAATATTGGTTATTACTCAGAGTTTTTTTTTTTTGGGGGGGGGAGGGTTGATTGCACTTGATAAAAGCCATAAATATCTTTCCTTTGCTGCTGCTTATTCCACACTTTCTATTTCATAACATCCATACTTAGTATTATAAGTGAAGGGATAAGTCTAGTGATACTTTGTAATTTCTTAATATCTACAAACCCAATTAAAATGACATTGAATTGATTTGACTTCAAAGTATTACTTGCACAGTAATTAATCTACATTTGTTATTGAACTATTTAAAACAGAGACTCTTCACATACATCAGTATAGACACAGATTGTTAATCATAACAAACAGTTTAAAGTATTTTATACGTCAATGTCAGTCACTAACACAATATCATTACTGCTACAAATACTTATCTGCCTAAAGTAGTCCTCAGTAAATACACTGTTCACAACTGTTAGAGTGAGGTTTGCTAAAAGCCACAGTGCCTAGTTTTTGAGGAAATGTCTCTCTCTCTCTCTCTTCCTCCTGCACACACACACATACACACAGAAATGCATAGGCCTGAGGCAGATAGCCCACAACAGGCTCGGCCGGTTGAAAAGTAGTTGGAGATGGACAGGGTTTTGGTATTTTTGTGAAATTTGTAAACTTGAACAATTAGAGTATCACATGTTTATCCATGTAGCTTTGCAGCTTTAACCATGCTTCTACAAACATGCAGAGGGGTACCTTTGCCCCGGGCACACAGCCTCTTTTTGCAGAGGAGTAGACAAGTTCACCTGGATACATTTTTAACCAAACTTGCTAAAGATGTTTAATCCGTTGTTGGAGTAAACTCAATCCCTAGCAGCATCCTTTCATTAGTTTGAAATACTGAGCAGGCTTGGAAAGGGATTTTCCTTTTTGTCACTGAGTTGAACTCCTTTTTCTTCACTTCCTGTATCGATAAAAAAACAAACAGAAGTGGTGGAAGCTCACTTATTTTGGTCAGTTTTACAAATATATTTAAAGTTATTGCTAATTAGAACTTCTATTTTTTTAATGTCTTTACTGTAAAAGTTGGCTTTTCTAAAAAAAAAAAAATTTTTTAAATCCCCACAAATTACATTCTGTCTTGCGTGCCACAAAATCTGCAGCTCAGCAGCCAACAGGAAGCCTCTCAAATATTCTGTCATTTGCAAAAGCAGCAGAGGTGTCATGCTATTGGGCTTATAACTGACCAATGGGGAGGGAGCATTAGAGGGGTGTGTTGTGGGAAGGGGAGGGGAAGTATGCATTTTTGAGGGGGGGAAGAAGAGGTAGTTCTGCAGCAGGGCCGATGTTGCGACACTGCGTGGGAGTAAGAATGGATCAAAGACAAATTATGTCAGCGAGAGAGTGAGCATGTGTGAAAGATGTGTTTGCCCCAACCTTTTCATCTGCTGCACAGGGGGGCTATAGCCACTGCCTGGAGGTGTCAGTTGTGTCCCGCTAGGACCCACACGCCGGCTGGTAACCCACCTCAAAGTGTCTTTCTCTGTAGTCCAGTACCACCTCAAAAAGTCATGTTCCATATGGTAGGGCACAGAAATTAGCCATGGCCCACCATACCAAAGACTTAAAAAGAATTAACTAAAAATGTTGTTTTAAAAATGTTTGCTAATGTTTCTTTAACAACTGGGCTTGTAAAAGTAAGGGTTTGTATTTTGAGATCAACCACGTCAAAAATGAATGCTTCCCTTTTTGTTCATTGTTAACAAAAACACAGTTCACAGTGGCCAAAAAAATGCAGACAGCAACACATTCTTTGACACTTCCTCTGTTTAAGGCAGAAGAGCAGCTTTAGTATGTGCAGTTCATGAGAAGCTTTTTTGAGTGCAGGGTACATTTTTATGCTTTTATGCCTTTTTTCTCTAGAAATCTGAATGGGGGTCATCCTCCAGACCGTGCACATTAATGAACATAAACATGTAAATATGCCAGATTATATTTTTTCCATCTCTAGACCCCCTGCTGGTTGATGGTACACACAAATGTAAATAGAAATCACAAAACACAGGTAGCACAACAACAAGCAGAAACCAAACAAGTTCATAAACTGTACATACTGTAAGTTGACAAAGACACATTTAACAATTCAAAAGGTGACACAAAATTAACCATCAGATTTAACATGCATAACCACAGCCAACACGGTTCTACCAGAGTGTGTATCAAATAGTGTTTTGCTGTACAACTGCTGTGGCAGCTCACTGTTCTTTTCTGTGCACCACTTTTGTTTCTCTTTGTAAATTATTATGTTCCACCCTTTGTCTATATGCTTTATGTCTTTCCCCACATCTCTTCAAAACGTTACTTTAACTTGGCCCTTTTTCCCCTTTCATCTGTGCATGAATCCAAAACAAACACTTTCTGAAAAATCCAGATGTACTCCATTTTTCCTTAGAGTTTTTGTATGTGTTCCATGTGTTGCATTAGCATACATCTCTGATCATTTATCCCAGCTGGCTATTTTGCTGATAACTCAGAAACTGATGCATATAATCTTTTTTTATGAAATGGGTCAGTTTAGCCTCCTGAAATCTTCACAACCTATCAAAATATTCTCTTTTGGATTTTTGTTCAAGAGCCTGACCAATCAGTACAGTATCCTTTGCAGATATTATTGTCAGACATGAGCCTGTCACACATATACCATTATCAATGTAACTGTTATCCACTGGGCGCTGACTTGAAAAACATTAGTTAGTCAGTCACAGAATATTTTAATATCGGCTGCTATTATGGGCTGGCTGGTTAATAGGTCGGGCTCTAGAACTGACCACTGAACATGTCGTCAAAGCTGAGCAGAGTAGAATTGGTTGACTATGTTTATATGTTACATGTTTAAGGAAAGAGTCTTTTGTGTACCTTTGGGGGGTTTGTAATCAGTGCAAAATTGGTGAACAGTTGACATTGAAAAGGTCTTTCATAATTCTGGTCCAAATTTTGAGTATTTCAGCCGCTGAATCTGTAATTGGAGGATTTGTCCCCTAAAGTCAGTATCGTTCTCACATACTCCATACTTCACAGCATAGTGACTTTAGAAGAGCTCTTATTCAGTATATACTGTTTGTTGACCATGGCTTCACTGAATCTTAACAGCATGATTGTATTTGTCCTAAACAGAATTGTAGTGCATGTTTAGGTACATTTAAGAAGTATACCTTTTAGACCTAATTGTGTCTCTCTTATTTTCCTTTTTATTGCATTTTCTGTGCTCTGTCTCCTTTCCTCAAAATGCAAGCTCTTACTTCTTACCCCACAATTGGCTCAGCCAGCCAATCCAGTTAGACAGGATTGAAAATGTTAAAGTTAAACAATGTAAAGCCTTGACATTCTGAGTAATGCAAAGGGAATACACAACATAATCATTTTATATATGTGCCCTGTGTCTCTGTCTAAAACATGCTGCTTCTCTTCCCAGGTAATGTAAAGTTCATTGACTACGAGTATGCTGGGTACAATTACCAAGCCTATGATATTGGGAACCATTTTAACGAGTTTGCTGGTAAGTCGATCATCAAGTGGAGTTTTTGAAACAATGTGTGTATGAAGTGTTCAGTACTCATGTGTGTATTGTTTTGGGTTGCAGGCATTAATGAGGTGGATTACAATCACTACCCTGATCAGGCATTTCAGCTAGAGTGGCTTCGCTCCTACCTGGAAGCCTATAAGGGGAACAGAGACCAGGACAGTGAAGTGACTGACAGAGAGGTGGAGATCCTGTATGTCCAAGTCAACAGATTTGCATTGGTAAGCATTTTTATTGCTCACTCGTTACCGAAAACCACACACCTGACTTATCTCAATGTTCATCTTTTTTAACCAATCATTAACTCCATAGTATTTTATTTGTACCAACTCATAACAAGACCCTTTACAAAAAAGTAGGGGTTTATACTACATGAGACAAACCCAGAGAACCTTCTGGATATCCTGCTTCACTTACACAAACAAATGAGATCCCACTAAGGGGTGTGGGGCAGCTGTGGCTCAGTTGGTAGAGTAGTTGGGGTTTGATCCCCAGCTCCTGCAGCAACATGTAATGGTAAATGGTAAATGGACTTCAGCTTATATATTTCTTTTCTAGTCTTCTGACTACTCAAAGTGCTTTTACACTGCATGTCACACCTACACATTCACACACTGATGGTAGTGATCACTATGTAGTATCATCCATCAGAAGTAACTAATCCATTCATACACCATCACCAGCAGTTGGAGCAATTCGGGGTTAGGTGCCCAAGGACACATCGGACATGTTGACCAGCTGGGGATCGAACCCTCGACCGTCCGGTTGTGAGGCGATGACTCTACCAACTGAGCCACAGCCACCTTACCCCAAGTTGCTCCCGCTGCTTTGTCAGCGGCGTATAAATGCAAATGAATGGGATTAGTTACTTCTGATGGTCTCATAAATAGTTGTGATGAGTAGTCAGAAGACTAGAAAAGCGCTATAGAAGCTCAAGACCATTTACCATTTAACACGAAGCTGGAAATCAACCAGGTAAGGCAACGCCCGGGTCTCTATGAGCTGCTTTACACAAAGAGTTAGAGCAGTGTTAGAGCAGTGTTAGAGCAGTGTTAGAGCAGTGTTAGAGCAGTGTTAGAGCAGTGTTAGCTTCGTCTAAGCTGTCATGTTCATTAAATCTGACATCAGCAGATTGTAATTTTTCGCAAACTATGTTGTTCAAAATTTGAAGAAGTTAAACACATTGTGCATAGACTCAAATCAACACAGCTGCAGTGACAAATGCAGTGAGAACTGGCAGTAAAAAAAGTTCCAGACTCTGTGAATTTGTCTTTCTTGGACAGACGTAGTTAATCTTTGTTTTTGTGTCGGCTGCTTTTTCTTATTATTTTTCATCCACAAACTATTTCAACACTAAATATGCAAAAGGCCTCTAATTGATAAGTACGTTATGGTCAGGGATAAAAAAAAAAACTAATTCGTTCTGCAGAAGTCAGTTTTTTATTTTTCACTGTCTTAATAACTGTCCATGTACTTTTCCAGTTAGTGCAAAACAAAGAAGTTAAAGTGAACACTTGTTGAGCACTTTAAGCTTCCTGGGGGGCGTTTTTGAGAGGATTCTCTGTTGCCAGGTGTTGGGTGAGCAAACATGGAATTACATTGTTATGTAGGTTAAACAGACTAAAGAAGACTGATGTGGGCCATAAACCTGCACTACCTGCTCTGGAGAGGAGTGAAGGGTGTTTGTTGTGTGCTCACTGAAGTGGCTGTAGCACATGAGGAGTGCTCTTAATGACAACTGGAAACCCTCTCCCCTGAGCCACACTGCGCCTTGTTTACTGTCAAGAGAAAATAGGGGCAAAGTGGAGGATGGGCAAGTGAAGTGTGAATAGTATTTCTGTGTCAGCTATTTATTGTTCTTGCCAAAGGGCTTCTGCAGCCTTTGTATATGCTTCAGTGAACTGTGTCGTGTAAATAGACATGACATTTACTTTTTGACAGCGAGTACATGCTAATCCTTTGTGTCTCTGTGTCTAGGCATCTCATTTCTTCTGGGGTCTCTGGGCGCTGATTCAGGCAAAGTTCTCCACCATCGACTTTGACTTCCTGGGGTATGTTCATCTTGGACTAAACAATCAAGCACACTTTATCTTTAGTTATTTTGTTTATTATGCCGAGCAGATTCAGTTATTTAATCATGAGTTAAAGAAAAGAAAGATAACCTTTGTGCCTGCTCAGTTCACAGTGTGTAATAAACATCTTATTTCTGCACTGCTCCCAATTTAGCAAAGATGTCAGACATTTTTATCTTCTCCCTGTGTGTCTCCACTCTCAGATATGCAGTCCTGCGCTTCAACCAGTACTTCAAGATGAAATCAGAGGTATCTGCGCTGAACTTACCAGAGTAAAGCCTTCATCGCCTCATCTTATTTGTTCTCCTGCTCTTCCTCACCTCAACCAGTTCTGTGCCTCACACGATGGCTGCACAGCGCCCTCTTGGGGTTGTATGTAGACAAGAGTCAGACTGAGAGTCTGAGACTGTCTTGTTCAGTGCCTACAGTTCCCCTCTAAACGTCCTCCACTCTATAGAGAAGAGGACAACAATCTTCCATCATACTGTCATACCTTTGGTAACCAAAGGGCATCACAAGTCATTTGTACCATGGGCATGTATAAAATAGGGGCTTTGAAGCTCTGCAATAATGTGAAGCCTACATAACTAAATTTATCGTGGTCATTTCAATTATTCTAACATCTTTGGATATTAACTTTGCTTAATCATATTTTTTATGTAAGCAGCTTTTTTCAAAGCTTGAATGACTCTAAATACAACAACGGTAGGATGTGTCTCCCTTCACAGAACAATACATACCAGTAAGAACCAGTGACTAACAGGTGGCCCAGACACTAAACCAGTTGCCTAAACACACCTTCCTTAAACGCACATTCATGGGGAAACTCTGAAGAGCCAGCCCAGCTATTGACCAAATTGATAACGACAGAAACAAAACAAAGCCGGCTTTGTTTGCTGAGTAACTAAGATACAAAAAACAAATGCCAACACAGAAAGGCCTGTGCCACTTCTCTCTCTCGTGATGTGAACTACAGCACACATGAAACTTGTGGCTTGCCTTGTGACTCTCTTGTGTTATTTCCGTCTTTATCCCCCTCCGGCATACTTTACACGGGGTGTGTGCCCGATCAGCCGTGTTCTTGTTGTTGCTGTGTGTAGTTTGGTGAGGGCCTCTGTGTTTTGGCTTTCTCTAACTTGAAGGTAGAAACGTTGTGTTGTCTAACCTCTCCAGTCTTCAGTTACTGAATACTTGTACTGGTGATCACAAAGCACTCTTTTGAATTGAGGGACATTTTCACTGTAATGTACTTTTCACTTTTGTTTGGACACTTGGGCTTCATTTAGATCTTAACAGGGCACAGGTCTGCATCTCGCTCTAATTTGAACATTCCATGTTCATAATGTTAGACAGGACATTGGGTTGTAGGTGATATGAAGCATTGGGGACTTTATTCACTGTGACATCTATGTAAAAAAAAAAACATGCTGTACATAATGTGACCAAACCATATTGTTTGTTTCATGTCAGGGAAAGTTCATGAACCATCTTTATTATCACATGAAGTACTGACTGAGCAGTTAGAACAGTTTTCTTCACTTGTGTTGCTCTATGGCTTTGCTTGCTGTTGGATTGCTAAGTCCAGTTAGCGTTCATGGATTTAAGAGCCGACTGTCAAATATAAGGTCTGTTAGAGAAGTGGAGTTTTTTAGAGGATGTGAAAGTGGATGCTTGTTTCATCTTTGCTAAGTTAGAGACATCTGTGTAAGTAAGTAAGTTTTTATTACCAGAGAAAGAGCACCATTAAAAAAAAACAAAGACTGCTATCGAAACTGTTCTGGATATCACCTTTGACCTCCATGTTATTAAAATACCTTTAGAAGGCCTTTTAGAAACTGAGACGAGGTAATCTGGGTTTCTTTTACAAGCCTACACCAAAGTGCTGACATTTGAGTTTTTGCTTGTAAATAATACACACGTGATCATTTTTCCATGTAGCTCGATGGGACTCTTTTATATTTATTAAAATGGAAACGTTGAAGCGGAGGTCTTTGAGAGTGTGAATGTTTGCTGATACAACAACAGCTGACTAAATACTACATTTTAAGAGTCTGATAATTTCTGAACTATTGGTTTCTAAATCATTTTAAATAAAACATGGTGTGTAAAATGTGGTGAAACAATTCTTCTTGTTTACTACAGAACAGTTTGTGCCCGCGTAGTCTCTGCTGTAACAAGTTTGCAAAGCTCTGTGAAAAGATCATTATGTTAACAATCCTGCAGTAGTAGCTACGCAGTAAACATCAGTCACTCTGCTTGTATGTCTGGGAAAGATAATTTCGTACCTGTTTGTTTGTTTTTTTAAGATTAACGTTAATGTATAGACTTCACCTCTGTTGGCACCTTTAGATGGAAGAATTAAGGATTTTGAATTTGATCAAAAAAATGAATTTGAAAATGTATGTTGATATTAACAGGTGAACATCTTCCATAAAAAGGTGTTTGATGATAGATTGTTTTCAGTAAGTTACCAGCTGGACATCGGTTGGAGAATCATGTTGAGGGTCAGTGAAAGTTGTTTCAGTTGATCGTGTTTACATATGATCGGAAGACCATATAATCTGAAGTTTTGAAAATGTTGAAAATAATTCTGAAATATTTCCTTTGGGCTATAATAATGTGAACCCATCTCAGTACTGCTAATAATAAGAGCTAAGAGCCTCTTTATTTAACATTGTAAAAAGTCCTTAATTCTCTGGCCACGTGTTAATATGTACAGTTAAAAATATAATATCTTCGCTTGTTCTCCATTGGGAATGAATGTACATAGAGGGAGTTCTTTTATTTTTTTGTTTGTTTTCTAAAAGTTGCATTAAAGTAAATACTTTCCTGGGGTAAAAGGTCAAATTAAAAAAAATTCATTTTTCACTACTGTAAACTTGATCTGAAAAATAAAGTCTATTTACCCGTATGAGTCTTATTTTTCTTCAGAAATGGTTGGTTGTGGTACATTTTGTTTATGTATGATCTTTTTTGATGCTAATCCATTTACTAGCAAATTAGCTAGCAAATCAGCATATCTATAAGAGGCGTAAAGAGAGTGGCAAAGAGCTGAAGCTAAGGCGGCTTTAAAGCCTTGTAAGAGCCCGAAATGTTATACTTTTTTTTTTTTAACAAAACACCAAATGTAATAACTGGTCGATAACTTAACAAGATGCTGAGCCAAAAACGTAATAACTTTTTTGCCTAAATATTTTTATTCTTATAGTGTAATCATTTTATTACATCATAGTGAGTCAATAATTCATGGATTAAAGGGCTTATTGCTAAAATGTAGAGTGTAATATACACAAATGCCCCAGTCCCCCATATATACATAATCACATTACAATTTTAATGAAAACAGTCAAAAGACAACAATTGAAAGAATTGTTTTAATGTCTCCATAATTGACCTCTTATTGTTCTCACTTTCATCACTTGAAGAGAACAGAAGACTATAAATACCATAGACTGTATATAGATATATAAACTAAAGGTCCAAAGTGTTAGAACAGGCCAAGTCTTCCAGTGTTATTGAAATTGAAGCAGTTCAAGTCCAGTGTGTGTGTATCTCTCGCTCTCTCTCTCTCTCTCTCTCTCTCTCTCTCTCTCTCTATATATATATATATATAAAAAATATGGCAAGCCATTCAGGAAATTAATATATTGAATGGAACTTTGAATATATGGAATGAAACTTTGAATAAATGGAATGAAACTTTGACTAAATGGAATGGAACTTTGAATACTGGTATTTAGAATGGAAGTCCGTATTGTTATTTCAGCTGACATCTCAGTAAGAGACTAAAAAATTCCCTCAAGAAGGATGCACAAAGTGCGCTCAGCAATGTTTTGTTGAGTATTACTACTCATGTAACATATGCATTAAAAGTGTTCCAATAATTGATGATCTTCAAGGTGACACATTCTACATTACACATTATTCATAACATTTTGAGTACAAACAGCTGTTTCAAAAAAGTTTTGAAGTTCACTCAGTATTGGTATATTTCAGCTGATGTCATTTTGCAAAACCAGCATATTCAGCAGGGTGTCTTTTTGATGACAACAATGAAACATGGGTTTGGAGAACTGAAATCAGCTTCCATTCCATATATATATATATGAAATCTGGAACAACCCATCTGGTGAAAATTTATTTTCAAAAGATTTTTAGCAAAGTTCTGCGCTGTGGCGACTCAGAGAGGGAAAAGTTCCACACATCTAGTGAAGTAGTCCACCAAGACTACAATATACTCATTTCAGAGGACCCATTATGTCAACCCCCGATTGTTACTACAGATTGCCCGGCCTGGTTTCTGTTATCTGCTTTCAGGCGCTGCATGGCAGTTCAAACAACATTTCACAAATAGTTTAACATCTCTCCACATTCTGGGCCAAAAAAACAACCTCTTGAAGTCTTTTGGCAACAGATGATTTTAGCAAATGATTTAGCAAAATACATTTGCAAATCTGTCCACTTTGTTGTGTGTTTAAAACTCTGCTTGATGGCCTCTCTAAATGAACTCCCTTTGAGGCCACAACATGGGAAAGTTGAAGATTATTGAACATGTAAGTTGTTTTATCTATTTCTTTTGATCAAGGTCTTTTTATTTTTATTTTTCAAATATATTACAAAAACATAAACAACAACAGCACAAATATAGGACAGTAAGAAAGGAAAAAGTTGTTTTATGTTTTTAAGAGATTCTGGTATCCTAAGTCACCATCCGAATGAGCCGGCCTGTCACCAGGAGAAGATTGATGTATTTTACTGAGTTTGTACCAAAGGTGACCACAAGATGGCAGCACATCCCCTAGAAAGAAAAGAACATGTGTTCAGGTTCTGAAACCTGGCAGAAATCTCGGCACGAAACAGAAATAATCCTATTCACCCTTTATTATTTCTGTTGATATAGATGCTTAAAACATGGGTTTCTTCACCAGAAATAAGGGGTTGTTCATTAATATGCCTTGTATGTATGTATGTATTGAACCTCTGAAGTCAAGGTAAGGTATAAGAATATGCTGAATTACCTGAAGAAAACCCCACATAAAAAGGCTTACATTTCTTTGCAAGCCCTGCATCAGTTTTCTTTTGAAACATTCTGTTATATAGCCTTGCTGTAAAAAAGAATAATTCTTAATGGCATTATGGAACAAATTCAAAAAGAAACCTAGCTCTAGAGGGCTCAAATTGGATGTCATACAAGGATTATTTGGAGGCCTGGTCAATTAAAAACTTTAAGGTTAGAAGGGTGTTCGCTTTCATTTTTACAAGTGCTTCAAATAAGAAAATGCATGCACAGACGGGCTTCAGCAGAGGACATATTTTGCAGTTTGCAGTCCCACGAGTTAAATAAGAAACCCATTCACGCCTCAAACCCCCAAATCCAAACAAATAATTTCCTACCATTCTCTAGAAGCAGAATCAGTCCTGCATTTTCGTCTGCCTAATGTGAGCACTGTCTTATACAGTTGAACAATTACAACAGTGCATTATCCAACTCGCTGACTGTAATTCAATTAACTGCCTCCCCCCGGCTTCATCCACCCAGATAATACACACATTAATTAACAACAGAATCCAATATCGGCTGTTCTGCGCCTCCACTTGTTTTCATTTCCCATAAAAAGGTCATAGCAGCAACTTTCAACCGGAGACAATTGGTGTAAGTGTTTAGTTTTGGATTACACTTGTATATCACCAGGGCTCAAAGTTTGTGTGACAGGGGAGCTGAGGAAGTAAGATTCTCTGTAGACAAAAGAAAAGCAGAGGAGTGCTGACACAGCTATGATGAGCATCCATCACAGCTGTCATTTTAGATGCTACTGTCCGATCTGTGATGACATAAGGGATGTTCTTTTTTAGAAAAATGACTTCCATTGACGTTGATTTCTTTTGGTTAGACGATTATGAAAAAACTTAAGTTGTGTTTTTAGAAGAGGAACTTTTTTTTTGGTAGCAGATTTGATCTGCAAAGCCTGCTGGGAGAAAAGACAGAACACACTGTTTCAGACTGTGACAGGAACATGCAACTTTGTAATGTTGTGAAATGTTTCTGTAAACCACTGCAACTGAATTTCTGGTGTCTTATAAAAAAATGTTATAAAGGTACGTACGTCCGAGAAAGTTAAAGTATTGGGTGCTGGACAAAAAAACATCTAGAGAGAGAAAAAAAGAGTTATTGTAGTCAACGTTACATGTGATATTCCATTAAATTCGACTTAATTGGAGCAGCTTCCGGGGTTGCAGACTCAGTACTTGGTGTCTTATAAACCCATGAGGGTTAGGCACATTGTGTGCATGACACATAAATAAATACAATCAATCAAAACCTACTAAAGCAAACAAGACCAGATTGATTTGTTTTAGTTATTTTGAACACCTGAAATAACTCCTGTGGTGTAAAATTAAGTTATTCACAGAAGACTATTTTTACATTCTGCATGGCAAATCATTTAGTAAGAGTGATATATTTGACTCTGAAAAGACTGTATTGTTTGCTAAAAATATTACCTCTGGTTTAGCTCAGGTGGTACAGCAAGTGACCAGTGAACAGACCTCAACATTTCACATTTCAGACTCCTAATCCTGATCCTATTGGTGCAATTCAACAGCCACTCTCTCCTATCAGATTCAGCTTCCCTCTCCAAAAAACAAAGAACATTTTTAAATATATTTATATATATTTACAGCTCTTTTTATGCTGAAAACAGCAACGAGAAGGTTTCAAGCTTCAACAAAGTTCAGCCTGTTTAATTCTGTAAAATAAAAGAGGAGGACTAGTTTCTGCAGAGTCCCTCTGCACCTTTAAGAAAAAGCTAAAGACCCAGCTCTTTCATGAATACCTACTAACTTAATGATGATGGTCTCCATATTATTGATGATGATGATGGTAATGACGATGGTTTTTGTTTGATAACGACGACTTATAAGATGGTTTCTATACTGATTAGAGCTCTCAAGAACTGCCCTCAATGTTGTGCTTTGCCTCTGGTCACTTCCTGTCAGCACCTGTGTGTCCAATCAGACTCAAAGCTGATCGTTTGCTCTTACTGACATTGTTCCCTTTTTTCTAGATCCTCGCTTGTGTTGTTCTTACTCTCTGATGTACGTCGCTTTGGATAAAAGAGTCTGCTAAGTGAATTGTAGAAATGTAGTTTTATCATCTCAAGCCTTCAGCATTTCAATATTTGCTCACTTAATGATCCATCAGTTGTCCACCCTTCAAAAGCTTTGAATGAATCTCAGTGTGTTTCCAACAATTTCCAGTTAAGATATTTTTAGGTTTATAACTTTCAACAAATTAAATGAAGATATACACAGTATCATTACCTTCAAATTAAAGACATGAACTACTCAAATTAGTTTTTCTTAACCCAATTAATGATTTGTTCTTAAAATTACTTAAATTAATGAAAATTAAACTTCCCGCCCGCAGCATTTAACTCGACACATACCTACACATTCTGAACAAGGTGAATCTGAGCCCCAAATTATAATTGATTGAACAATAAAGGCTAACTGGTGTGCATGAACATAACGACATAAACAGCCTTCCAAACAACACAAACATCAAACTTGATCAGAATGAAAAGTCCATCTCATACCAGCAACCTGGTTAAGTTTGACTTTTTGAGTTGGATCCTCTTCCTTCTGTATGTGTTGAGATGCAGAGAGTGTGTGCAGGTGCTGTTGAGTTAGTTGATTAGCTGCTAGCTGCTTTGTTCTTTGAGCCACAATGGCCGTTGCACCACAGTCTCATGATCCCTTACAGCCCCGGCTGGAAAGGCTTTCTGAAAGGCAGCAGTTTGTTACCATCCATGGGAAAAACTCTTCAGTAATCAGCACTCACACTGGGGTACCACAAGGGTGTGTCCTCTCACCTTTGTTGTTTACTTTGTACACCAATGACTGTACAAGTCATCATGACAACTGTAAATTAATTAAGTATGCAGGTGATGTTGCTCTGATAGGTATTTTAAATGACGATGAGACCAATTACAGAGCTGAGCTAGACAACTTTTACAACTGGTGCTCTGATAACTCTTTGATTTTAAATACAAAGAAAACCAAATAAATGATTATTGATTTTAGAAGACAGTCATCTCTCTCCCCTGTAAATATGAAGGACACAGAAATTAAAATTGTACCAGAGTATAAGTATCTTGGCACAATAATTGACAACAAACTGACATGGAACACCAACACAAAAGCAAGATATGCAAAGGCTCAACAGCGCCTCTATGTTTTTGGTCAGCACACTTTTATTGAAAGTGTGCTGACCTTTTGTATTCAGTGTTGGGGAGGAGCACTGTCCTTACGAAATAAGAACAAACTGGACAAAGTTGTTAAACTAGGCAGCAAGATAACTGGGAAGCAAATGTACAGCATTTCTTTCCTGACAGACCGGTACACACTGAATTTAGCCATCAAGATTACAGCTGACCCTCTGCACCCCCTTTGGTCAGAGTATGAACTCTTGAATTCAGGGCGCAGGTACAGAATGCCCAGGATGAGGACTAAAAGAGGCATTACATCCTTTTTACCACACAGTATTCAGCTGCTTAATAAGAACTGATTATACAGGACGAACTCGGCACTCTGCACTTTATTTAACCTGCTGAAATCCCTCATTGAATCATGTGATGCTTTAGTGTGTTTTTATGTGTTCTTATGTGCTGTCCTGTAAATGTTTGTTTGTATTGGTTTTTAAGTCCATGTGCAAGGCAAATTTCCCTAGGGGCAATAACACTTTGATGGTCCAAAAGTCTTTCTGTAGAGCAAAATGAGCCGGACACATGGGTCAAATTTGAAAATATCCGTCTTATGGTATGAGGGGTTTGTATTGTTTCCTTACTTACAGCACCACCATCTGGTGGATTAGGTTAATATTTCTTGGGAAGCTAAGGCACATCATTTACAGTTTTTGTGCCAAGTTTCATCTTTCTATGTTGTTCCATCTCACCGGAATTTAGTAAATAATAATAAATACACACAAACACAGTAAAATTCTACCCCTTCTGTGCTGGAACCATAAAAAAACACCCTTTACACATTTACAGGAAAAGATCAGCTTTGTCCACAGGGGGCGCCAAAATCCATAGACACTGAAAAGTCTTCCCAGGAGCTCAAATGAAAAAGGTAAATGTGTTGCAGTTTAAACTCATCTTTTATGGCTTGTTGAACAGACTGTTTTTTGTCTTTCCAGCTTGATGTGGTTGTTGACTTTTTCATGAAGGTCTTTTATGGAGGGACAGAGATGTTGACTTTATGCTTCTAATTGGTTAATTTTTTTATCTATTTATTTTAATGTTATAGACTCTGTAATTTTTACGGATCAACTTCTTTATCAAATTTAATGATTAGAATCTGCGTACTTTATGCACTTCTGCACATTTGCCCATGTACCAGGAATTTGCACTTTTAATGGTTTCGCTAATGTGACCTACAGCTCCCATCTTGGACTCTGACCTGCTGCTTCAGGCACTCATTCAGTTCTTTCAACATAGCACGATTATGAAAGATTGAGGCAATAAAGAAAACTTATAAAGATGTCCACAAATGCTTAAAGACGAAAGCAATACTTATATATCTTTAGAAATGATGCTAAGTAAAGCCTGATCGATCTGACAGTGGAAGATCGTCACAGATATTTAAGTTAGCTGATGACTAAAACGAGGCACAGAGAAGTTCAAGTGTGGCACTGTAGAAAATAAATCAATATATTAGTGTAGGTTATTTAGCTTAATATAATTAATTCAGTCTCAAATGTCATCAGTCAATAGTTGTCAATAGTATATTGACCTAAAAAATCTGTATAAAATGGGCTATAATGCAGATTTATACATCCAAATATAAAATGTTTTAAGTTTATTGGTAAAGTGAGGGAAAATACTTATAAATACTAATTTTTAATGTATCGGTAAATGTTTTTTTCCCCACAAAAAATATAGTAAAATATAAATGTAAAAATGGCTTGTGCTTCAAATAATTGATATAACTGTCAGATAAGTTTTAGTCCTTTTTGAGGTTTAATGGAGCAACAAATGCACATTTTGAAGCAAGTAGAATAATTCATCTAAGAGGAGCTCCAATTTGCTTTAAAGTAGTTTCACATTCAATGTTAATTTAATCAATGAATTATTTTGATCAAATGAATTTAACTCAACACAACCTGATTACTTTAATAAGTCTCCCAACAAAAACATAAAGCTGCAGTTCAGCAGGTTTTTTTTGTTTTGTGCACAAATTGTTGTGGGGTCAGGAGGATCCTGATGTGTATTAGAAATGTATTGTTTAGGTTGCATCAAGAATGCTCTACTTTACTGCAACTTAATGAAGATTCAATCGTTTTTTTTCAGGACCAAAAATATTGGGTACCCTGTGAGACTCCTAATCTAATTGGAAATATTTAAAAAAAAATGTATTTCACAGAGATGTTCTGTGTCTCACCTTGGCTAACTCATACATGTGCTCTCACAACAATGCTCAACACTATTCGGCAAACACTCACATATATTCTACTACAATCAAGCAGGAGAGCAGAGAGCAAAACAGAACAATCGCAGGGTGTCTGTGGGGGATGGGTGGGGGTCAGGGTAGTCTCATTCATTCCTATTCAACAAGTAAGCTAATTACCAGAGGAGCAGGAAACAGTAATTATCAGCCAGTCTCACCTCGTTAATCACAAAGGGCTCCTTCGCTCTATTTATATCTGATTAATGGCTTGCTTAAGCACGCAGAGATATTTATGTTTATGTTAATTGTGTGCAGCTTCTATCCGCTGCACTCGCTTCAGCTTGCTTGCACCCATGACTGACACAATAATACACACAGACACATACTTCCACACACCCACCTCGTCTCATTATGTGCTCCTGCTCACTGTTTTACTCAAACATTTAGAGCTGTCAAAAGACTAGCGTTTGTCTCATACCTGATATGCTTCTTAGAGATAATTAGCCTATTAGCATGGATCCCTCATCTACCATTTCATCACTGCAGGAGGTGAGAATGTGTTTCTTACCTTTTTTCCTCTTGTTTTTAGATATTTTGATGGCTCTCACAGAACTTAACTGCACTTAAGTACAAAGAGGACTAGCAGTTGAATTGAAGGATTAAATAATGAAGCGCTTCAGGAGTGGTATTTGTGCTGGTGGGAACTCTCTTATCAGAGTATTGGCTGCTCTGGGCATAAAGTATTTGAATATTTTGCCATTTTTGTTTCCTTTTGTCATTGGTGGGAACACCTTTTCAAAAATGTACAACAGAAAAAAATGTTTTGTAGATGAATGGTCCAGAAGAGAAATCTTAGAATTTGGATGGTGCTTTGTATGAAATAAGAAATACAAAAGAGTGTTGCCTCCTGGTGCCATTTTTGTTTTGTTTGAAGTAATGAAGTTGTCTGAGAAAACTGGATTAAATCTTCAGCACTGGACTGAATAATTAAGATTTTGGCAGGATGAGGCAGCTCTGAGGATGCTGGCATCGTCTTCAAAACGGTGATAAGTTGTCAAAAAAGTACCTGCCAGTTTACCACATTTTGGCTGGGGTGTATTTTATGAGAGAACAGGTGCTTTTATCTTTTAAAAACACGCCTTATTAACCAAATTCCAAGGGAACTTTTAATCCCATGACCTTAAACTGATCAAACTTTTATGGAGATGTTTGGAGCAACAACGTCAGACAGAAATTGAAATGTTGTTGGCTCTACCACAGAGCATTGAAAACATTTCAAACTAGTCAGGACACTATCAACATCCTCATGTAATGGACTCAACCTGAAAGTTTTTGACTAATCGTGAGGTTCCTTATCTTGGCAGGAACACTGACAGGGGGCTAGGGCAGAGGAACTTAAATAAGACCTTGGGCCCTCATGTGGAATCTCAAAAAAGTTTCCTAAATCCCCAAAATAGGGAGAGTTTGTGATGTGAAAACAAGCCCAAATTTAATGAGGTGTTCATGCATTATTTCAGTGACTTTTGAATTTTGTGCACCTCTGACTACAGAAGTAAAGATTAAAACTGCTTGGCTTGTACACGTGGGCCTCGTAATTGAGGAATAGTGTGACGACCTTTTAGATGCTTAAAAATAATTGAAATGCCAAAAAGATGCATAAATAACAAAACGTATTCATTGTAATTGTTTCATTGAGTTTTTCACAAGGTGTAACAAAATTGCAGTTTTTTAAAGTAGCCATCAGGATACCCTTAAACTTCTATACCATACTTGTTGATAAAGATACTTGTTTCACTGCTGCAGATGATCCAAAACACAGCATGGTCTTCATCCTAACACAGCACGTGTCACTCCACTGCTCATAGCCCTCCAGTGGCTCCAGCTGCCGCACGCATCAAATTCAAATCCCCTTTACTCGTGAACAAAACAGTAAAAAAACATTGCCCCTGCATACCCGAACTCCCTTATCTCCTGCCCATTACACTTCGCAAATGAAAGAAGCCTGCTCCTACCTCACAGGGCCATACTCCTCTAGCTTGTCTCTTCTCCTGAATGAGTTACGCACAGTTTGTAAAATCCACCTACAGGGGGCTCTGTAGGTGGATTCAAAACAATAACAAAAGGTTATGTAGATTCTGGCAGGGAATCATGGGAGTGATTCTGCTACTTCCCCCCGGTGAAAACGTCTTGTTGTCGGTAGTCAAGACGAACGGGTGAAACCGACCTGAGGAAGAGAATATTTATTCTGACGATGTATCCAAGATTAATCTACATGATGTTTTTATCACAGCAGCACAAACAGCAACAGTACGACAGCTTTCAGCAGCAACCAACATCCGGTGTTTCCACGGCAACGATAAACATTTTGTGTCTGTCATGGCGGCTCATCATGGCGGCTGCCGCGACAAGACACATCCTGTTACAACTCTAAAAGTTAGGATTTCTCTGGGTTTGGTAACTGTTGGAAATATTTGAGATAATGTATATTATTATATTATTATTATAAGAACTCAACATAAACAAAAATATATATAACACAGGTTTAGTCAATCTTTAAATTAATTTAAGTATTTGAATGTAAAAATTGTCATAACATTCTAAATATTATTCCTTTAACTTTAAATTTGTGATGTTTATACAATCAGATGTATGTCACTCTGCTAAATTAAACTGTAAAGTTTTAGAATTGTAGGAATTCAATAATGGTTAATTTCTTGTTTTTGATTACCTAAAATTACCTAAAATTGCAAACAAAACTCAAATGCAACTGGCCAGCATTTCTCAATTATATCAACATCCTCTCATAGTTGAAACATTAATAATGTATTTTTGTTATTAGTAATTTAGTTGGTGTACAGGAGTTTGCTTGAAAGTTTAAATGAACTCATTCTTCTATTTTGCACTTTTCTTGTGGAAAAAAAAAATTGAAATAAAATAAGTTTGAAAAATGTGTGGTATTGAAATGTTTTGAAGGAGGACATTTTCTTACAACATTAATTAAAAGCTTTTAATTGAGTTATTTGTGCAAAGGAGGTGTGGTTAAAGCCGTATCTCAGGTTTGACAGATGCTGCGGCGGAAGGGGCCCAATGTGATATCTTTTCATGGGGGCCAGAAATCCTGATCCCTGCATTTAAACATTTGGGCTCCATAAAAAAACAAGTGACAGCCTATTTCAAAGAAAGGTCCCCAATGTCACCAGAGTGGCTTTGAATTGAGGGAAGAAGAAAGAAGAAACTGGGATTCAAACCACAGGCTGAGGTAATGTGAAGATGAGCTTGAGGGATTTACAGCCTTGCCCCTGACCTCTGACCCCTGACTTCTACTCGCTGAATAGAGTGATGGATAAAATATGAAGCGTCCTGCCTATTGACTCTAACTCATCCTGTCTCTCTGTAAAAGCTAATAGACAACAAACACATGGAGAGACAGTAGGAAACACATGTTAATAGATGAGCCCTCGATGTAGGCTTTGTGTTTTTCCCCCTCTTTTTCTCTCCCTCTTTTTTTTTCTTGCAATCTATCCAGCATTCCAGCAGAGCTTTGCCAGGCTCAGTAGCGCGTTGTGATGGGAAGAGAGAGGCATAGTGGGAGCGGATCAAAGAGCTAAACGAGGGGCTAAAGATATTGAAGCAGATTAGCGGCACTTCCCACAATGCCGACAGCTGCTCATAACCACACTGGGCCTTAAGGTAGCTGCCGTCTGCTGCCCGTAATACAATAGGAGAGGGAGGATCAGCGCGCACACTGAAAAACATGTGTTATCATCACAAAGGGATTGTCAGCTTCAAACGCCTTACATCCTCTCTGCCATCCCTCAGGATCAAACAGGCTGTTGGCTGGCAGTTATCACAGAGCTCTCTTCTAGTCTAGTCACATCCCCATTCTCCACTCTTCACTCTTCTTCCCTCGCTCTTTTTTTCTCTCCTCTCCTTTTCCTCGCCCCCTCTCTTTCTCTTTCTCCTCCTCAGCGGGGCCCTAATCTCACTCACTGTTATCCTCCAAGCCATCATCGTTCATAATGCGCTCCTGACATCGCTGACGGACAAATAATCAAGACAATCCCTTTTGTGTGGAGTTTGTCTCTGTCTCCGTCTATCTCTCCTCTCCCTCCCTTTTCAACATGATCAACAACACAAGATCTGATTGTGGAGCTCTTGATACATCTCAAAGCGTCGCATTGTTTCCCTCTGAATCCTCTGACAACCTCAGAGCCATGCTCGGCATCATGAAGGGAGAAACATCTGAAAAAGATAGGGGAGCGCTTTGTTCTTTATTGTAATGGATGAACTCTCTAACTCAATCCGCGGCGTCCTAAACAGACGCAGAGCTGAATGCATCTGCTGATATGAATGTGTTATATTATGAGGCAACAATTACAAGAATTAGATGAGAATTGTGCTCGGCGAAGAAGAAGTCACAGTAATCACATTCCTTCACACAGGAGATCTTCTCTCCCCACCAGCTCTCTGATTGTTTCTCTCTCTCTCTCTCTCTCTCTTTCATTTCCCAAATGGCACGTGGAAATGCACTAATACACACACACATAAAAAATGAAGAAAGAGAAACAACACAAATATTATTACACTCAAATCACCTTTCATTTGAATCAGAAGCTCACACTCTGTGGCACTGAACAGTTCCTCCGCTGACTGACAGTCAGGACTGCACTCGATCAGCTGATGGACAGAGCATAATTATTCATCTGGTATTACACTTTATCTTTACTTAAAACATGTTGCTGGCATGTTATTAATTAAGGTCTTTTCATGTTTGTTTAACACTGTTTTTATTGCACTTCACACTGTCATGCCTGCACGCACATCACAGTACAAGCCTCGGACTTGATAGGGAGAAGCATTTATAGCAGCTGGTTTATCCTTAATGCTGCAGTAAATAAACATATACAGTGCGTACATATACATATACAGCTCTGTAAACACATGTGATTGCACTTATTTGATTGATTTTCCCTTTGGATTTCACTTACTTTATGTCTTTTTGGAATTTTCAGCAGCAAAGAAAACACAACATGAATAAAAACACATTCTATAAAAGTTGTTATTTGTATTAATAAGGAATTGTCTTCCTTTAATTTGTATAACTTTGCATTGCTCTATATCCAGATAATATTGCAAATACTGGGGGCTTCAGGAGATTTGAGGCTGGACTATTTGTACAAGTACGTGTCCACTACAAGCAGTAATTGTAATTTTAGTGGAATGGTTAGAACCATCTTTCAAAATATAAATCATATTCTTAAAAAAAAGACCTTCAAATTGAACATTTTAACTTTGAAAAGATCTCTAAACGTATAGCTTAAAGCTTTCCTTGATCCAATTTATACAGATAGATTTCAGTGTGAAGCTAAAGAGATAAAGACAGTTTATAAGTGCTAAATTATGGGTTGTGCAAAATGGGCTGCAGCTTAGATAGATAGTCCATAATGTTACACTTAGCAGGAGGCAGGATGTGTAGTTGAGACGTACACTGCTATGATTCATGTCACACTTTTTTCTCTCTGTAGATATAGATCATCTGGAAATCTTCAGTTTTGGCAAAATGTCAAAGTATGGCCGACTCTCTTTTGCTTGGTCCACTTAGTTCCTGTAATTTATAGTTTGAGTGATGCTGAAAGTGGAGGTGTCGCCTCATCTGTGGAGTTAAACACCTACTTATAAGAGAAGAGAGTGAAAAGTGAGGGAGTCGTCTGAATGCTGGGTTTCTCTGATCCTCCAGTAGATGCCAGCAGTGAACCATTTAAAACTCTTCCACGTCTCTCCCCCCTCTCATATCGAGGGTACTCTGCATGTAACTGCACTGGAGTTGGAGATGGTACAGATGGCTGGCCTAAACGCAACACTTATCCAGACATTTCACTGTTCGCAGAATGATATCAAAGTCAACTCAAAATGGAGGCTTTGCCATCAACTTGAGACAAATTCTAACACTTCCAACAAAATTGTATTGTGAGTAAAGTCGCTGCAGATTTGGTCAGCGTTCAGCACAGATGTCCCCCCCTGTGTGTGTTTGTGTTAAATAAAAACTAGTGCTCACATCCTCTTAAAAATTCAGCTGTGGATTTTCGGGGATAAATGCTCACAATTATAATGTTTTAATCCAGATTGGATTCAGACACATTTATTTATTTCAGAGCGTGAGAGTTTAAATCAGGCATTAAAAAAAAAAAAAGACAGCGCATGAGCAAAAACAAATGTCCCAAAAAGAAAAATGGGAAAATAACTGCAACAGCAACATCTTTAATTGTCCTTCAGGCATTGAAGAAACATTGCACCAATTATTAACGTATAGATAGTTTAATACATAAATCTCTTTTTGAAAAAATAACTCTGTTTTTAAGAACCATTTTTTCCTTCATCTTGCCACATGTTGCGATCGCACAAGCTCGGATCAAAGTTGCAAATTTGCCACATGGGCTGGCAGACCTGCTGTCGTTTTAATGTTGCAGTGCAAATGTCACATTGAATTAACAAAGTGTGAATTAAAGAATAGAAAAAGTGTCTTTTAATATTCTCTCTCTCGCATCCTCAAAGAGTCGTAACAGGAGAAAATACATCTTTTTGAATGTGAGATTACATTAGTTTAACTAATCAGCAAGGGTAACTTTATTTTTGACTCTCTGGCAGAGTGCTCACTTTTATTCTGGCTTTCTCTGCCTTTACACCGTCCATTCGTCTCTTTTATTGCAGGAACAATTCTTTGGATTAAATAGCTGCGGAAAAAGCTTGCAGTACCTCAGATGCAGTTTTCCACAAAAAAATGTTTTCAGCAGTTTTCAGAACTTATCCTGAATATGTGTTTGTGTTTGTGAGGTCATTTGTCAGTGTGTGTGTGTGTGTGTGTGTGTGTGTGTGTGTTTGACCACTGTTTGTGCTCCAACAATAGGTTATCTGTGCCTATTTCTGGAGGGCGGGGCCCAATAGACCTGGACCCCCGCGTGATTGGCTGGCCTGCCACTGTGAGAAGTTTACTTTGGAGTGTGCTCTATGCTGGATTTTTTTTTTTTGCTTCCAATTAAATGTGGAATGCAGCACTCTCGAAGGCCATTTGAAGTGTGTTGTGTTTGCATGTGTGTGTGTGTGTGTGTGTGTGTGTGTGTGTGTGTGTGTGTGTGTGTGTGTGTGTGTGTTTGTTTGTCTTTGTACCCTCCTCTTTTCATTTCCACACACAGAGGTCTTTCAGCAAAGGCAAAGACAACCACCCCAGCAGGTAAGATGGGACCTGAAACCCACTCGGTTTATTTTTCCCCGCTGTCCTCAGTGTCAGTTTGATTCCATCTGCATTTGCCGTCGTGACCTTAAGAGGAGACGAGGAGGCTCAACACAACAGCAAAATGTGTTCTTGCCATGTCAAAATCTCCTCAATTCAGAGAGGAATAACACTCTCTGCAAAATGTGTGTCTGTTCTCTGTGAGTCATAAAATACTTCTGGCTCCTTGTTTACTGTTTGTCAGAGGTGTCTTTTGTCTGGATGTGATTAGCGCCAGCCTTTCCTCGTCCGTTGCATGCACAGGAGAAGATGCGGCCTGCTTTCAAAGAGCCCGTTTGGACAGAGGACTATTGTCGTGGGCGGCTATAGCAAAAAAGAAAAAAGATGTCACCGATTGCTCGAACGCTCAGTTTTTCCGGAGAACTTGTGCACCGTGCAAACACAGAAAAAACACAAAGACACAAATATTAGCACCCGGACTCAAATGTGAAAAGAGAGGTGGAAATAAAAGAGAATTTGAACTTAATGAACATGCATTAGTGGCATAGAAGTGCTTTCATCAGACTCCTTTTCAAACGTGTTTTCACATCCCCTCAGATGCAACATCACAGCACCAGTGAATCTGACAGAGAGGAGAGAAAGTCTTTATTTAGACTCAAATGGGTCTCATCTGAAATAATGAATATGTCCTTGAGAAAAACAAAGAGCCTCACAAAACGGGCTACTCTTCTACAGAGGCAACGGAGATGGCAGATAATTGTTTTTAAGTCTGGCACTGCTCTGAAAATGAGTTTGTTCTGTTCTGCGGGCGGCTGACTGTGTCTTTCCTTCCTTTCATTTCTCTCGCCTTTTACATACACACACACTTTTTGATTTTTCTTCTCTTTGCCTTTGTTTTTTGTTATCTGGCCTCCATATTTACCCTCTCCTTGGCTCTCTCAGCGCCCTCTCTATCACGTTCTTTCTTCTCAATCTCTCTTTTCTCCTTCTCTTTTATTCCGTTCCCTCATTCTTTGCTGCTGCTGGCTTTTACCTCTTTGCTTTACTCATTGTCTCTTCCTTTGTTTCCTTCTTCTCACCCAGTGCCAATAACATAAGAATACGCTATTTTCCTAGTTGTTGTTCACAACCAATAGTTTACCTTGACTTCGGCGGCCTAATCCTGATGTACTTTCCTAACTTTAATTTGCACAACACAGCAGTTGAAAAAAGAAAACACTGAGAAGCTAAGCTGCAAGGCATTGTGGGACTTTTAAGTTTCCTTGGTTAGAAGTGGAAGTAACTATGTGTACAGTGGGAATCCAATAGTAAAAAATGTTGACGAACAAGGACCTTCCTGTGCCCAGTAATGGCCGAGTCAAAAGTTTCCCTCCAAAGGTCTGAGCCATGATCCATAACAGACCTCAGTGACGTCACCCGCTGAGTGCTTGAAGGTTGGAAGCTTTAAGTTCTCACAAAAAAACCCTTTGTGAAACAAAACGTTACCCTGATAAAAACAGACTTTTTATTTTTGGTTGTTTTTACCTAAAGATGTTGAGACATCTCCAAAACAGATTATCACTGGCCTTTAATGAAGAAATCTATTTAGACTAAAACCCAAGACTAATGACTAAAGTTATCTTGGTTCCAGTCTTAGAAAAAAAGGCCCCAAACAAATTCAAAAGGATCACTTTGTATGCACTAATAGCTAAATCACTAACAGAAAAGGTTGACATTTCCACATATTCTGTGTGCAATGCGTCAGCAGCCATGTGCAGCTGTACACACAGGCTCACAAGATGACACAGGAATAAAGAGAAAAACATGTTGCTTTGTCTTCTTGAGGATGATTTGCTGAGCGTATGCCTCTGAGAATGGATGTGAATTTCTCAGTAATTTCTGTGAAGCCAGGGGTTAAGCCATATACAGCGGCTTCACTCACGTAAAAAGCAAAAAGAAACCACATTCAATGTGATTTACCTGCAATTTAGAGGAACTAAGTTGCCCAAACTAACATGATGCAGATTAGTTAAAAGTACAAATTCAAGGTTTTTCGGGTCTGTTGTCAAGAGGAAAACAACTTTTAAAAGGCCTGTTGAACGGTCGGTCTGATCATTTCTGATGCGCTTCAGGTAGTCAGGGAATCTAAATTGACTTTCACCACACAGCCTCAAGGACATTTCTGGCTCAGGTTTAAATGTTTAATCCGTACAAAGTTTGATACCTTCACCTTTATGCAGATATCATCCGGACAAATTAATCACTCAAGGAATATGGATAACGTGAGCTGGTTTGTCATTAGCTCGGATAACCTTCCTCCTGTTTAAATGGTAATGGTAAATAGTAAATGGACTTAAGCTTGTTTTAGTCTTCTGACTACTCAATGCGCTTTTAAACAGAGGTTGCAATGGAAAGTGACCATCAGAAGTAACTAATCCCATTCATACACACTCAAACATCACAAAGCAGCAGGAGCAATCTGGAGTTATAGTGTCTTGCCCAAGGACACATCAGACATGTAGCTGCAGGAGCTGGGAAGAGAACCACTGACCTTCTGGTTTGGAGACGACTGACTCTACCATCCACAGCCAGCCCCATTTATTTATATCCACACAAACTGTTTCAACTGTCTATACAAATATACCTGCTGAGACAATTGGTCGACATTTGCTAGCTCCAATCAACACTGGTATAATGAGAGAACAAAAGGTCACATTTACTTTACACTGTATAAGAAAGAATGTTTAAAGCTCTTCAGACAGAGATAATGACCAAGCTTAGATTGAACTATCTGCAATACCTCAAGTTAAAAAAATCTGAATAGTCCCTTCATTCCAAAATAATAGCACAATGGAATAAGGTCTGTACTCCCTTCCTCCTTTCCTTCCTTCCTTACCTCCTTCCTTAAAATCTTGCTCTCTAGAGGTAGTCTATTCCCAAGGTTCCACTCTGGAGAGCCCACTGTCCCTTGAGGACCCTCCTGAGCCCTCTCTAGCTGGGTAATAATGGCTTTCCGACGCTGCCTATTTAGACTGCGAGTTTCCAGTGAATCTCACTGTGTCATTACAGTTCATATTCTTAATTATGCAGCAAATGTCCCCGAGGGAATATCACGGAGGCCACTACTCGACAATCTGTCCATATGGCACTTAATTAAAAAGTTTTCTTAAGAATAAATTGCATTCAATTCAATTAAAACTGTAATGTCATACCCAAATAATGGGCAAAGCCTCCTACAACGTGAAGCTCAGAACACACACAAAAATCTTTTCTGTGTGTGTTTTCTTTTTCCACAATGTTTGCAATGGGAAAAGTGCATATCTTCCTTCCAAAAAAAAGCCCCCTAGTAGAAAATATGCAAAAAGCAAATATCACCAAAGCCTCCTACATGCCACCGAGCCCCAGGCAACAACCGCGCTTGAACACTCGAGCTATTTCTAGATTCCACTCTTGGAATTCACACCATGACAAATGAACCATTGGAGTTTGGAATTCCTATTTATCTGCTGCGCACAGAGGCACTTGATTTGGGGTGTGAAGAATAAAGGAATTATACAGACAAAACACCAGAAGACTTAAAGGATAAATGATAAAAAATAAATAAATAGATTGTGTGTGTGTGTGTGTTTTTTCCTCTGGAGCCAGAGTTGTTTGTTCATCTGATTGAGGGCGTTTAGGTGGGCGTGTCCTTATCATCTGGATGCTCTGATCTCACCAAAGCAAGACAATTTCAAATAAGCTGCATCTGATACTAAACATTGCCACGGATGCACTTCCATCAAGCCCTGCAGGATTATTTCCAAGAAAAGACATTTCCTTTTGAACAATAAATGATGTATATTTTTCTCACCCAGCTTGAAACCCCAGTGTGTGCAGATCTCAGATTAACGCTGACACCTCATATAATTACACATTTGCTTCCTAACCTTCAGCCTGTACGACGAGCATTGATTAGTGTATTGGGAGGCAGGGATAAGCAAAGTCCATTTGGTAAAGTAGGCTGCTGTTCCCTGCACCCCATCTGTTGGGTGTGAGATGCTGACTTCATGTGTTGGCGACGCGGCGGTGGCTAGGGAACCAGCGATGAGTTGATTTCCCTCTTTCGCTGGTTTGAGCAGTGAAGGGCCCTAAAGCGTAAACAAAGTGTTTTTCTTGTTCTAAACACAGAGTCTTGGCTCAGCTCTGGCTTGGACTTGGCTGCTATGTGTGTGTGTGTGTGTGTGTGTGTGTGTGTGTGTGTGTGTGTGTGTGTGTGTGTGTGTGTGTGTGTGTGTGTGTGTGTGTGTGTGCGTGTGTGTGTGTGTGTGTGTGTGTGACACTGCTGTTCACTCAACCTGCACTCTAAAGGCCTGTTTGCTGCCCTCAACACAAACACCCTGAAACCAGCAGCCTACAGGTGATTATCACTTGCAGACACACTACAAACGTCCACACCTACCCGTGGACAACCACACCCACACACATCCCTCAACCAAACACATACACACCACACTGCATCTGAGTAATCATACCATTGAATGTCAACGCACTGAAAGCTACCTCTGAATGGAAGCACGCTTAAAAAGATTGGAAGGTCGAGGGTCAGATCGTTTTGTTCCGATCACTACATGCTGGTATTTTTTCCTTCGCTGCCTACACAAATAATCTGACTCACAGGAAGGAACACTGGGTTTTCAAATCAATCATACAATCACATCCATCTACAGTTTAGGTACATAAAAACATGCCTTTCTATCACTGTGACCATTCACTCTGGTATTAGAGGGAGAAGAGGCTATTACAGCCGACACCGAGGTGGCAGATGATAGATTGTCGGAGCGATGTGGCCTCGACCTGCCGTCTGCCCTCTGGAAATAGGGGTTTTTAAAAAAGATACCTGGATGAAGCATTTACTTCAAACGGCCGCAAATATTTCAACTGCTTGAAATTGATTTAGAGTGCTGACCAGTGTGTCTCAGCTGAAAGAAAACCCAGACGGATCCTGAAAGAGTTTTTGAATGAGAGACAAAGCATTGCAGAGTTGGGAGAAGAAAGGGGGGTATATATTAATTTGTCCCTTTTCCTGCACAGCAGCCTCCATACACATAACTCACACAATGCAGGCTTTAGTGAAAACATTTGCTGTCAAAAGCCAGTTTCAGCATACTAAGCCAGTCTAACAGATGTGCACTCACCCAAAGACTTATGCAGCTGCTCCTGTGTGTGTTCTCTCCTGTGTGTGTTCTCTCCTGTGTGTGTTCTCTCATGTGTGTGTTCTCTCATGTGTGTGTTCTCTCATGTGTGTGTTAGCACGCCTGCTTATATGGCTGTATGCTTACTTTTACCCACAGTTCAGCAGGGTTTAAGGGCATGAAAGTATGTGCTCCTTCATAACTTTAAAAAAAGTAGCATAGATAAACAGAAAACTCTGAATCTGTTCTGGTTAGATTTGATGTTGATTGCATTAACATGTGAACACATTCTTGGCTATTGTCCTGGTCCCCTGGGTGGCTCCGCTTTGGACCCGGCCTCTGGATCTTTTCTTCCCAGCGAGAGGCATTCGAGGGACTTAGAGGGCATCCTGCGGCCCAGTTTAGCCTCTCATTCTGGTTCATGGCACCTGGGTGGCTGCCTTGACCCCCCCCCCCCCCCCCCTTCCCTGGAGGCTGGGACAGAACCAAGCAGTATCCTTAAAGGCAAACAAGCTTAAAATGATGCTCTGAGCTCCTCACCCAGGAAAAGTTTGTTTCTGAATTAGATAAGATTTAATTTGATTGCTGTCAATCTTAATCATTTCCAAGTTGGGGCGGCAGTAGTTCAGTCTGTAGGGACTTGGGTTGGGAATCAGAGGGTCACTCTGACACCTCTCCATTAATGCATGTCCATAGGATCCTGTTTGTGCATGTTTGTGTATTTCAGCCTATGTTTGTGTAGCATGTTCATTAGACAGTGTAAAATTTCCCCTCGCAGGATCAATAAAGGATAAATTAAATTAATTAAGTTAGTCTCACTTTTAAATTGTGCTTGTGAAATTTGAAAAAAATAGCTGTTCTTATAACCAACTTTTATGTTTTAATCGAACTAAAATATCTTCAAAATTATTTTGTTTTTGTCATGATGAGCAAAAACAAACCAATCTTTAAATTCAGATACTCAAAGGAAAGAACTTTATTACAAGGTCAACTATTACATTTATAACATGTAACTGAGTATGTTAATATGAGTTTAGAAGATGCCACTTTTATTATTGGACAATTATTTGTCACTAATTTCTGACATTGTATACAACAACTATTCATCAATCAATGAAGAGAAAATAATAAGCAGATTAGCAGATAATAAAAAACAAAACAAATGAATGATACAAAACTTATCTTCAAAATGTGGCTGTATGGCCCTCAGAGGTCGACACTGACGTATACGACATGACGGGGTTGTGTTTACATCACCAGCTCTAAAGCCTAATTTGAATTGTACAACGTACCACAAACAACTGACAACACTTTTTTTTTTTCAGCTCTGTGGCTTTCCGGTGATAAACTTCATGAGACATCCTGGGGCTTTTCTTCATGAATTCATCATATTCATCTTATTCTAGTATCTCTAGATCTGTGCTCCTTTAAGAAGTCACAGCTCAGAAACACAAAAGATAGAACTGTTTAGAATGGATAAACCATAGTCAGCTTATTCTAGTATCATTAGATCTGTGCAGTTTTTACTTTTAAAGCTCTAAATAACGTGCAGATTGTCATTTTAATTTTATTAATTACTTTTGACACACTCCCTCCAGAGGGCCGTCTCTGGATGATCAGGAAGTGTGAAATGGATCCCTACAGATGCTAATTTCTTTGAGTAATGGCCAAACAAAACTTTTTGATTGGGTTGGGTTGGATGGGTTTTTGACTTGTTATATCTTCAGTTTTTATTTCACTTCCTTCTGATAAACCAGGACATGGGAGTTTCTATTTAGGAGGCCAAAAAGCAAAAGTCCTTGTTGTTTAACATTTTATTTCAACATATATCTGTGAAATTTAATTTTTCTTTTGTATTTATGGTGTTATTACTATTTTGGACTTCATCTGACATCCTTTGGGGGTTAGATATTCTGATTCCCCAAGTTGTCCTGAAGAATAGATGTACATTACTCTGGTGATATTATACATGACTTTTCACAGAAGGTTTTACAAAATAGCGAAAAATGCCTGAGACCTCAGAGGGTTTGTAGAAAAAGTCTTCAACAAGTTTTTAAGTGTTGGCCCTGTTGAAGAACTCATCTCCTACATGAGGAGAACACAGTCGGAGAAAAAAAGGACAAAATCACCCATCTGTTGCTGTCAGATCATCCACTCAGCTGCTATTGATCAAAATATAACCTCAAAAAGTGTGGGAAAAGAAGAAATCACAACAGCCATTAAGTTAGACTGCAACCCACCTTAAATTCACAGCCAAGTCTGCGGAGGTTTGAAAATGTGTTTAAACTTTACAAAGTGTCACAGAAAATACGACCGGAAAACTTTCTTTTAAGGAAAGTTTGAAAGTCTGTATTTAGCTGAGTTACCTGTCCATACATGGACATGATTCTTACAGGGAATATGTCCTAAAGCTCCTCAAATAGTTTTACTTTTTACTCAATTTTAAATACACTGATTTGTCATGTTTGAGAAACTTTTGAAACTTTAATGTAATTCTGTAAAGGCATAATACAAATATGGAAAATAATGTAAATGTTCGATGACAGTATTTCCTGTTTCATGCTTCTTTAAGACATCACATGATCACACAGAACAAATGTTCTCTCATCAACTAAAACTGTAAAACTATGTGAAGACAATGTTTCACTGAATGCACAGAAAAACAGCAACACACACACACACACACACACAGGAGCCCTTATGCATGTGTGCACGCATATGCATGACTGACACACACACTTGAACACACACACACACACCACTCTTTCTTCTTGTCTCATTGGCAGGCTCACATCCCATCTGCTCTCCAGGGGGGCGGACAGAGAGATAGTTGTCATTGTGGAACATCTCTCCACAGGCACACGCACACACACACACACACACACACACACACAACACACACCTCAACACAAGACTCACGGACACACACACACCCACGCAGACAAACGGACCTCATAACCCCCCATACATCCAGTTTGGAGAATCTGGAGTCCGGCTTCATTCTTCTTTGCTAATTGACTGTCATAACGGCTGCAGAGATTAACTTCAGCCCAATCCCTGCGAGATAAAGGAGGAAGACATGGGGGCCACACTGGGCTGGGATGAGGGGTTTGGTGGCATTGGTGGAACTGGGCGGAGAGGATTTAATACCAGCACATCTCCTATTTGTTATTGATATTTACAGGCTGTCTCGTCCCTCCTCGCTCGCCGCTGCCCCTCCTCTGCTCGTCACCCAGGAGGATTAGCGTTAATGGCAGGCTTATGGAGTAAGCGAGCCCCTGTCAAACCCATGTCCCCTCTTTGCCATCTCCAAGATTAGCTGACGCTTTGTGATGGGCTCTCTCTCTGCAAGACACAAGCCTCCAAGTGTGAGGAAAAGGAAGGAACTTTGTCTAAACTTCTCATGAAGTAATAAAAAAAAAAAAAAAGGAGCTTGTGGCAATGCTTTTTTTGTATGTGTGATTTGATGATGGTTCATGCTGGGAGGGGGTATTAGCATGGGTTGTGTCCCATTTAGAAAGTGTTATTATAAAACATGATTGACTGCAAAGGCTTAAAACAAATCATGTTTTTTTTTTTCAAAGATGACACTGACTGTATCCTCTGGATTTAACAGATGCTGAAAGATGAACTAAGATGGATAAAGAGAAGAAAGTGAACCTCATGAACTATCTTTCACATGGTGTAACAGGGTCAGTGCTTCACTCTCATCATCCTCACATATCTGACTTCCAGAAAAATATAACACAGAGCAAAAGACATTTCATACTCTAAATCACATGATTTAGATGATGTAAAACTTTCATAACTATGATCTCTTCCTCTCTTTCTTTTTGCACTAAATGTCTCACTATCTAGTTTCTAGCTATTATGGTTTAAGAAAATTTCCTTTTCAGATCCTTGCGTGATAATTTTTTTTCATAAACTTTCAGTAAATAAAACAATAATCTGATTTTTAAACTTTGCAGCCATAATGTTCCTGAACTATATCTTCCCATACTTTATGTCAGTCTTCTAGGGAAGGTGTGTATTCTGCATAAGAGTACACAGACATGCTTAATTATTATGATTTAATTTTGCAAAAGAAGAAATAATTGTTATGTAGAGAACATGAGTTTATCTTGTGTGATTTTATTTATTCTACTGAAATAGCAAACAAGCCAATTTTTTCATCTTTGTTTGGTTTTTAGTAACACTAGGTAAGACAATGTGTTTTTATGAATTGACACCAAAAGGACCAATATAAAGCCAATTATAAAGAGAGAACTCACAAGAAACATATTGAAGATTTTGTATCATGTTTTTTTATTTTATTGATTTATTTTATCATAATTGACACACTGACTCATATTAAACACTTATATTAAATTCTCCTGGTGGATGCATTATCTCATTTGGATTTACTAAGTGTGATTTAATAAACATCATTTGCATAGAATAAAAGGAAAAAATGGATAGGGGAAATAATACATTTCATGAGAAACAAGTAAGAACTATTTACCCTGTGTTATCTTTTCTTCTACATTCTTTAAGTTTCTTCTTCTTTTCCATTTCTTTTTTGTCATTACATACCTAAGCAGCTTTTAACCTCCCTCTCCACTTTCCTTCCCTTCTTACACTCCTCCTCACTTCCTTTCCCTCCTCTCTCCCTCCATCCCGGCCTCTCTCCTCTCCCTCTGCTCCCTCTCTCCTCCCTCCATCCTGGCTGTGTGGATGACAGCCGTGCTCTCATGGCATCTGTCTGCTGCTCCCCAGCTTGTCTGTGTGTGATCAGCTCCTCTCCAGCTCTCCTCCACACTTTATCTCCTCGTCTTAGTGCTCCCTTTTTTTTTTCACAGACCGCCGCTCAGCCGCCTCGCTGCCAACTCACTGTCGCTGTTAACTCACATACCATCTTATGTATTGCCAAAGCAGATTGTGTTTGGAGGGCAAGCAATTAAGGGGGAGGCAAGCGCAAAACTGTAATGTAATTTTGGCTGCGATATTTACAAGGGAGAAAGGGGGAGGGGAGGGGGGGGGGGAACAAAAAAGCACTGAGGAGGGCTTAAGCGGGTCGGACATTGCAGAGTCAACACCGTCGAGAATAATGATTCTGAGCTGAGATTTAGTGGGACGGAATCTGGCACTTCCCTAATTACGAGAGGCCAAATGTCAAGCCTGCTCGCTGTCAACTCGGTACAGCGGGCGGTGCTGCATCTCTTCCTCCGTCTCCTCGCTCTCCATCCCTCCCTCCCTCCCTCTGTTTCATTCTCCCTCTTTCTACAAGTTTCTGCATCTTTCATGAATCTCATTAAAAGTCATTAAAAGTGTGGTGAGATTTCCACAGCCTCCGCTCCGTGGCCTTGTGACCCTCTTTCTATCTGTCACAAAATCAGAAAGAAAGAGGAACAGAAGGGAAAAGAGGGCGGGAGAAAAAACATTATTACTGAGGAAGATTTTTGGTATTAGAGGTAGGAAATACAGAAGAAAGAAAAAGAAGAAGCAGGACAGGGTTTCAAAGTGGAACTACTGCTCAGAAAGGTATTTTTCTGCAGTCCTGTTGCTTTCATTTAACTCTTTAAAAACACAAGAGAAACATCTTTAGGAGGGGTTTGTCGATCTACGTCTTTCACTGATGGCTTCTTTTCAATAAAAACTATTTTTCAGTTGCGGCTATCGTTCTGCAATGCCAGATTATACAACAACAACATACAACAACAGATCGTGCTTACAAGACCTGCTGTTTTTTCCTCGTTTTAGGGGCGGGGTCGGGTGGAGGTGATGGGGTCCGGCCCCTTGCACATACGGTACATTCTTTAAGGCGAGGATTTTCTGCTCAGAAAAGAATGAGCCGCCGTCCCATTCAGGGGGGACACATAGATGGAGGAGGGGGTTGGAGGTGAGGACGGGCAATGTAAAGCAATAGTGAGAGATGAAAGAGTGCATGTGTGTGTGTGTGAACAGAAGAGAAAAAAGAAGAGATGGCACTAAAAGCAGTTGGTCTGATATATAGTCTTCCAGTCGCTACGCTGTCGGTCATGCTCCCAATTACACCAGTTCAATAGACGGCCTGAAATCACATTGGCCCCTAGTGTTTGTGCTCTCCTGCTACAGTATCTCCTTCAGACGCACAAACACACTTCCACACCCACATGCAGCAAAAGCCTCCTACCTCCAACCAAAACACACACACACACACACACACACACACACACACACACACGCAGCAAAAGCCTCCTACCTCCAACCAAAACACACACACACACACACACACACACACACACACACACACAAAGGCACACAGTGTTGCTCCATGTGTAGCTAATTGAAGGTGTGCATGTGCAGCACAAGTGAAAGGTTGTAAATGTAGTTGTGTAACAGCAAGGTGATTTGGCTCGCTTCACCAGATTACCAAGGCTCTACAGATGGCCCAGCGCTGCCGAGGTGATGGCGACTGGGATGTGTGTGTGTGTGTGTGTGTGTGTGTGTGTGTGTGTGTGTGTGTGTGTGTGTGTGTGTGAGAGGGAGATAGAGAGTTGTGGAGCCTCGGGCAGCAGTGGGTCCCCCCTGTGACTTGGCGCGGGGAAGCAGGCGAGCGAGGTCTGCGTGGGCGGGAAGCGGCAGAGGTATGAAATGATTTGGAGAGTTGGTGGGGGGGGGCGGGGTGGTCGTCAGGGGGGCAAGCCGTCAGTCAGAGGGGGCATGTCGGGGTTGAGGAGATGGTGGGGAGGTTATGGGGTTCGGTTAGGGGGTCTTGAAGCGATGACAAACGTGAGAGGAGTATAATGAGGTGAGAAAACATTTTGCATTTAGAATATTAGAATAAACTTTGGATTGTAAATATTAGGAAGACACAGACACATTTAAAATGTTACAGAAGGAAATAATTCATTCACTGCTACATTTAAAATAAGATCATTCAAAACAACACAGCCTTGTTATGATGTTAAGTCCATGACAATTGTCTTGTTGAAGAGCACCTTTAAAAAATGATGTTGCCTCTTGAATATTTCTGCAAAACTAAAGGCACAAACAACTATTGTCCCCAAAGTCAAGGCTGCTGTTGGTTGAGGGATTAACATGGTATTCAAAGTTGACATCCAGAAATGTCATGCAAACAGAAAAAGTAAAAAAAAAAAAAGGGTTCTGGTGTGTGTTCAGTGCTGACTGAAGAGCGTTATGTTTTTGTTTTATCTATCTGAGCCTCTACATTGTCTTTGAATAAATCAAATTTTTCACAGTATTAACTTTAAAAAAAAATTAAAATCATTTTAGATTGAAAATTAAGCTATTCTGTAGATTGTAAAACTTTGCAGAATTAGTTTCCACAGTGGTCCTTCATAAAGAACATGAAACAAAGGCTTTCCAAGAGTGCTGTTTCTCTTTCAGTACATTTAGGCTCTCAGTGAGTTGAGAGTAAATGTTCAGGGATAAGCTCCGTCCCCGAGAGAATGATTTGAGTCACTGGTTCACAGCAGGTGGCTGAACCTGAGACTGTCTCAGATCATGTCCCTGCGAGGAAAGAGGAAAGAAAACTCAGAGTTATAGACAAGTCTTAAGACAACCCTGTTGTGCTTCCTCCTCAGTACAAACGCAGGTCCTACTGTTGTAATCGATTCAAAGTCTTATTAGATTTAAGCTAATTGTGATTAAAATGCAATTAAATATCACAATGTAATCAATATTTAATAAACTGATGTCACTTGTGTCATAATACTTGATATTGTCATACTCAGATTTATATATTTTTTTCATATTTTGTGGTTGTAAAATGTATTTCTGTACAGAACTAGAGCAGCACTTCTTAAAACCAAAGGTGTAGTTGTGGTTGAGTTTAAAGTAGTATCCCTGTTATGCACAAAACTCATTAAAATTACCCAAATTATTAGAGAAAAGTGCAGGCTCGAAAGCAAACAGCTTAAGGTATTCACTCTGACTTAACCCAGACTTTTTAGTAGATTCTCCTCGTGAAGTCGGGAGTCCTGATGTGTGAACACACAAAGGAAAAGGGACGGTGATGACATGAGTCCATGACCGGTGCACTCACACTGCAGCTGCTTTATCTTTTCTGCTTAGTGGTTTGTTTCCATTCTTTCATTATCCCCATTCTTCTAATTACAATTTGATATTAACTCAAAAATTGTATATTTTATAAAGAGAATCTTTAACCACAGCTCTCCAGCTCATCTTTCACTAACAACTATTTAAAGTTTTCAATGTTGATCAGGTTTTCACTGTTGGAGCTTTGGTCACTGCAGGCGGAGCTCAAATCAAGCAAAGAAACATTCACAAGGAACTTTAGGTTTGAACCGTTTGGTACAATTTGATACGATTTAAAGAATTCCTTTTTCCGACTGCACTCAGGCAATGAGCTGACCGAGCAGAGGGAGTAGTGCAGTCAATGTATTTATTATATCCCCTAGCTCGTTCAAATGTGGTCATGTCCTTCTCCAGAAACCAAGATGGCGATGATCACAATGCGGGGAGTGAGGCTACAGACCAGCAGGCATTGAACAGATGGAATCAGAATGTTCAATGTCCACATTCATGGTCTCATATGACCTGAGTGTGGACTTTTATTAGTTCAATAGATGAGGTGTTCTGAGTTGGATCACTAAAGGAAACATGTTTCATTTCTGCCCCGCTTTTCCCTCAAAGTACACATTACTTATGTTTATTTATTTTTTAACATTTAGACTGGTTTGCTGATCAGAACAGCTTCAGCACATTCTTCAAATCATTGTACAGAAATCTTTGTGCTAAACTCATTTTAATTCTAAAAATACCTTTTGCTCCAAACATTACCCAGAAAATATTTTTAAAAATGTTGTGAAAAATGAAAGACTGTCAAAACAAGACACAGATGTATCATCCAATTAGCCTGACAGAGATCAGGGCCCTCTGTTTGCTTTGCTTCCTTCAAATCCACATCCACACCACTGTAAACACACACTCACACACACACACACAAGCATCCCTCAACCCCCCCAAACCCCTCTGAGTGATGAGGAAGAGGGAGAAGTGATGTGAGGAGCAGAGGAGAGGTGAGGAAGTGGGAACGTGTGGGGGAACCCCTACTGGGCACAAAGACACATGCCCACACACACACACACACACACATAGACACACACACGTCAGACAGAGAGCCCTGCAGTCCCACCTTTGACACTAAGCTTCCAGAAGCAGGGAACTCTGGCTCATCCCCGCTAACACAGACTGGCAGGTGAAGCTAAGCGCTCGCTCTTTTCTCCTCCAGTCCTCTCCCTTTTCTGTCTGTCTCCATCTCTATGTGTGTTTCTTTCTTTCACTCACTTTCTCTCCTATTTCCGTTTCTTATATCCATCTGTTTCTTTCTTCCATCCCCCCCTTCCCTTCCCTTCCCCTCCCCTCCTTTCCTTTCCTTTTCCTTTTCTCTCTCCCCTCTCCTCTCTTCCCCTCGGAGGCTGCAGGCTGGGGTTGAACTCATCTGTCAGGATCAGAAAGGGGCTGGAGTGACGGGAGACTCCTGTTTCAGCAAGATAAACAGCCAGCACAGATCAAAATACTCTCCCTTAAACACACACACACACACACACACACACACACACACACACACACATACATGCATGCACAAAGGCACACACAGAGGCGAGTGATCCATCTCACACACAAGGCGACGTCAGATTGAGGATGTCAGCTCCTTGTCAGCTTAGAAAAGGTGCGGCATCCAAATTCCAGGAGGCACCTGGTTATTTACAAAGTTAATCATGGAAACTGGTTGCTAAACTTGGCCGGAGAACTCAGAGGAGAGATCATATAGATCTTTAGAAGAGACGAACATATTTTTGGACGAGGCATAGAGACATCTGTATTCGCTTTGACTGATATGTTGAGAGTGAGGGAGTATCTAAAAAACTTCCTTTCCTTTTTTTTTCATTGCAACGAGAGCTACTTCAACACTTGCCAAGATGACAACGGTTGCCCAAATGTTCTATTTGATGTTTTCGAGCCTCAAGAGCAAGTGGGAGAGAGAAAGAGTGATACAGAGGGAGAGAGAAACGGAGGGGATAACAGAAGAGAAAATAAAACGGCAGTGAGAGAGAGAGAGAGAGAGAGAGGGAGAAAGAGGAGACTGAAAGCAAATGAGAATGAGAGGAGTGGAAAAGAACATTAGCTTGAGAGATGCCAAGTTCACTATCTGCCAGCCTGAGGTGTGTGCAGTCCTGGGTGTTGTAGTGGCAGCAAAGGGGGGGGGGAGGGAGAGAGGAAAGGAGGGGTGAGGAAGTGGGTGTCAGGTATGTCTGTCTTTCTATCCCAGCACTCCAACATGCGCTTTTTTTTGCTCCAGCTGCTGCTCGCCCGGATAACAAATCATTCCCTACAGCGCCTTCTGCTAACCTCGTCAGTCCCGCTAATAACATTTGGAGATGCTAAGCTTGTAAATTAGCGAATCTGGACCGAGGAGATATTATTTATGCTTGTCTCCCATCCTGAAAGACTTGTCTTGATGGGTAAATTGTGTTTAATTCTTGGAGGAAGACGTTTTTTTCCGCGCCCCAGCGTGAGATGAGATTAATCCCTTGACAACCTTTTGCAGGCGCACTTTAAAAATTGCTCCCAAATGTCACCGCCGCCGCTGCCACCATCCGAGATTTGCAGAGGTTGGAAACAGGGAAGAGACGAGCACCGTTCAGAAATGGGGGCACATCTGATCCTCCCCTATTCAAACACATGCACACACACATATTCTTTAAATGTATTTTCTTTCCCTTCTTAGCATTCACAGAAAAAAAAAAAAAACACACAAACTCGAGGCACAAGCCATCGCCCGCCCACATACACACACACACCTTGCACCCTCCTATAGATTCTGTTCTTGTTAGTCTGACACACACATACCGTCGCAGATAAAACTGTATCACTTGGAACAGCAGACACACACGTTCACACACAGAAGCAGTTGTCCTAACACACACTCACACACACACACACACACACACACACACACACACACACACACACACACACACACACAACACTTACAGCTTGTTCCCCAGATTTCCTTTTTTACTAATTTGTTCCTCTGAGTGAGAGTTTGTTTTTGATTTAATCTTTCTTTATAGCTCTTGGTGAAAAGACAGTTTTTAGATTTATTTACCAAGAAGGCAGACATGGCCTGAGAGGCCTTTCAGCCTGGAGCTGCCTTTTTTTATTTGCAACATAAATTCACATAACCAAAATCAAACAGTGACAAAGCACCTGGAGCTGTCCTCATGGAGCTGTGAGGGGGGGTTCAGAGACTTCTTATCCCAGTTTGCCTTCACGCTGGCAGGCTCTGGTGGACAGGTCTGTTTGGGTGATGAGTCCTGGACCTGGTTCAAGATTTCCTGCAGCTTCTAGATCATCTTCCCAGAGAGGGGCGGGGGGCATGGGCAGCGGGGGTATTGCTTTTCTAAATGACCCAAAGAGTGGCGGACATACCAACTGTCAACACACATCCGCCTCCTCCTCTTTTCCCTTCATCCATCCCTCCCTCCCTGTGCGGTCTCATCGTCATGCTTTTTGCCTTTTCCTGATTGTTGAGGGCTTTTTTTCTCCCCCTCAATTCACAGCTGGGATCGGAGGGGGAGGGAGTACAGAGGGGGAAAACAGAAATGCACATAATTAGATTGTAAATGCTTCATGATATTCGAGGACTTCAAAGGGCAACGACTGAAACGATGAGCGACTTTTGTGTCTGTGTGTGTTTTTACGCCTCTCTGTTTACAAGTGCTTTCTGCACGCACGCTTGTTGTCCTCTCGGCGCGCCTGCTCGTTATGTGTATCCGTACGCCTCTGTGTGTGTTATGCATTATCATTATCAAAGGGGGGGCAGCTGCTGACCCCTCTTTTCTAGCAGCCACGCGGCAGTTAAAACACTCAGAAGTTCATTTCACACCAGCGTGTGAAGAGTTCAGCAGACACAGCAGCGTGACTGAAAACAATGAGCTCTAATGTGTAAAGAAAAAAGACACGCAAAGTGCTGTTACCCAAAGTTCCATCGGCATCTGACCCCACGCTAAAACATCAAATGACACGCGTGACTGTTTTCATGAAACAAGTCATTTCTGGTAATTACAGTTATTTGCGGCAGCCATCCCTACACACCAATTACAACTGTCTGGGGCATTTATGTGACTATCTGGGGGGGGGGGGGGGCTAAGCTGAAGGCAAACAATTGTCACATGGAAACACTAAAACATAAAATGTGACCAGACAATAGTAATCTTTCAACTGTCAACTTCTTCAACTTCAAAAGCAGGAAGTTGACATCTGACCTCGGCTGGAGACAGCGTTCTCTCCGTTTGGTCGACGTCCAGCTCATTTTCTGCACGGCCCTTTGAGCGTGTTCATTGTGAGCATATTTATTTTTGGAACAACTTTGATGAAATATGCTACATGACAGAAAACGGGGCTTTAAAGTTGTTTTTGCCGAGCTGAAGAGATGTCATTTAAACAGAACATAATCCATAAGCTGAATAACAAGCAGGGATGTTCCTTCTGTCCCGGCTCTCTCTCTCCTTCTCTATGTGTGTGTGTGTGTGTGTGTGTGTGTGTGTGTGTGTGTGTGTGTGTGTGTGTCTGTGTGTGTGTGTCTGTGTGTGTGTGTCTGTGTGTGTCTGTGTGTGTGTGTCTGTGTGTGTGTGTGTGTGTGTGTGTGTCTGTGTGTGTGTGTGTGTGTGTGTGTGTGTGTCTGTGTGTGTGTGTCTGTGTGTGTGTGTGTGTGTGTGTGTCTGTGTGTGTGTGTGTGTCTGTGTGTGTCTGTGTGTGTGTGTGTGTGTGTGTGTCTGTGTGTGTCTGTGTGTGTGTGTGTGTGTGTGTGTCTGTGTCTGTGTGTGTGTGTGTGTGTGTGTGTGTGTGTGTGTGTGTGTGTGTCTGTGTGTGTGTGTGTGTGTGTGTGTGTGTGTGTGTGTGTGTGTCTGTGTGTGTGTGTCTGTGTGTGTGTGTGTGTGTGTGTGTCTGTGTGTGTGTGTGTGTGTGTGTGTGTGTGTGTGTGTGTGTGTCTGTGTATGTGTGTGTGTGTGTGTGTGTGTGTGTGTGTGTGTGTGTGTCTGTGTGTGTGTGTCTGTGTGTGTGTGTGTGACACAGCTACATAATGTCTGTCTGTCGCTGTCTGGATGAAGACTGTGGATCTGGCAGCACGCGCTCACAGAAAGAGCTGTCCCCTTGCACTGTAATATTTATTTATTGGATCGTTCTAGAGCCGGCATACTTCTGAAAGATTGGCACAGGACTGAGGGGGACTGTGGTTTAATATCACGACTGATTGATGGGCAAGGATCGGGGAAAGAAAAGTGTTCTAGAAAGAATAGGGCTGTTACTGTGCATCCATGACATTTACACAAATATTCATTTCAAAATATGTTTTCTAATCTGAAGTTATGAATGTTTTGTTAAGGGCCTTGGGTTTAAAATTCTCATAGATCACATCTGTTTGATTTGATTTATAATCTTAAGATGTAGTTCTGGATGGATGCCCTTCCACACATCTAGAAAGTAAATTTGTTAAATTATTCAGAGGAAACGTCTTTTTATCTTAAAACTACCGAAAAAATAAAAAGCAGCTTGTGGTAAACACTGTGACAAATCTATAACTTAACAACTCAGACATTGTTGCTTTTAATCATCAATTTATGAAATGTGACTTATTTGAAACATTTTCTGTAACAAGTTGAACCAAAAAAAACATATAGTGGATCAAATTAGCAATATTCAATTGAAGAACTAATTTCTTTCACTCTGATTCAATAAATAATGTATTTTTGTTTCTTTTACACATTATAGGGGTATTTAATATGGGCACATGTGAGCTTATCAGCACGTCGTAACTATATGTATGTATTTTTTTTATGTTGTTTTAATTGTTTGATTGTTTTAATTCACTTTTATTTTATGTAATGAGCATGGATTGTGTCTGTGCCACAGAATCAAAGCTGCTTTTGTATTCCTCACAGATCACTTTTTTTTTCTCAGGATGTGTGTACATCAAGTCAAAGTATTTCCACAACTAGGTAACCCACAGAGTCCAAAAGTTTTAAGATCTTTTTTTACCAATCACTACTCTTTTTGTTATCAACCTAAGAAAACAATAATGCTTTCTTTAGGAATCCACTTGTTTCTACACTTTAAATAGTCAAATATGTTATGTCACTTAAGAAATTGGAAGAAGAATGATGAGAATTAAAAAAAAAACACCCAGTGGAATACTTGACTCAGAAAAACATGCAGTTTATTGACATCACAGTGTGTAGTTTCTGGATAATTAAACCCTCAAAATGTCAAAATAGAAAGAATTCCCTGTTCTCAGCTTTCAGATATTTACAGCAGTTTATGCTTTTTGCAGACACTGATAGAGAACATTTAGGATACATTAAGAGCTTTTGCAGACGGGACATTCTGTACATTAACTGTTCACAGTGTTCTGTTAGTATCTCGTGTTTGAGCAGTATGTCATACTTTCTGTAAATCTGAGTCCAGTATTCCTTTTTTTTAAAGCCCCTGAAAACCTAAACAAACAAAATGCTTCTCACTGTGTTATTTAAGATGTTATGTAAATCATTTGGTAAATGGTAAATGGTAAATGAACTTGAGCTTGTTTCGCACTTTTCTAGTTTTCTGACTATCCAAAGATCTTTTACACCGCAGGTCACACCTACACATTCACACACTGATGGTAGAGGCTGCTGAGTAAAGTGACCATCAGAAGTAACTAATCCCATTCATACACATTCATACACATTCTCAAGCCGCCAAAAAAGCAGAAAGAGTAACTTGGGGTTAAGTGTCTTGCACAAGGACACATCGGACACGTAGCTGCAGGAGCTGGATATTGAACCCTCAACCTTCAGGTTGAGAGATGACGCCACAGCCAGTCCCAATATCAACTCTCTTAAAGTATTAGAATTTAACTTCCAACTGTTTTTGAGATTTTGTCATTAACGTTTTTGAACATTTTTGGACATTAGGTGTTAGCTTTGAGATTTATTACACAAACCCATAATAAAAACACACACACATTAGAGGTCGGGTAAAAAATCGTTACAGTATAGTATCACAATATTGAGGCAATATTATATCGTCTCATGGCGGCCAAGTATCAATATTTTTAATATGATATTTTTAATATGATATTTTCATTTTTAACTGCTGAAGGGGTTGCACAAATCATTTTGAACAAGTTGCATTGTTAAGAATTCATGTTAAAGTTCAATTAGACTGAACTACAAATAAAAAGACTGAAGTGAGATGAACAGACTGTGAAGTTTTTCTTATTTGACAAAACAGTTCTTGTTTTAGTTTAGTGTAGTGGACATAATATGCAGTTAAAAAGCTTAATCACAGGGGCGCTGATGGCACAGTGGTCAGTGTGCCCCATGCCCAGGTTCAAATCCCACCTGTGGCTCCTTTCCCACATGTCATTCCCTACTCTCTCTCTCTCTGTCCTTGATTTCCGACTCTATCCACTGTCCTATCTCTCCATTAAAGGCCCAAAAAGCCCAAAAATAAATCTTAAAAAAAAGAAAAGAAAAGCGTAATCCCAATATATTGTATCGCAATTCTCAGCATATCTTAAAATGTTAAAAATTGCAATAGAATTGTATCGTGTCTCAAATATGTTGATAATATCGTATGGTGGGGACTCTGGTGATTCCCGCCCCTAACACACATGTCCTGGCTAATCAAGTGCAACAAAACGACTCTGCTCCTACCGCTCAGCCTTTATGCTTCTGTGTGTCGTTCCTAAACATCCAGCTGTGAGGACAGCCTGTCTTGCGGTGGATGCAGAGAACGAGGGCCTGCGTATGCTCATTATACCAGTTAACCAGTTTCTGTCCAGCTTTGCCAAACGTCTTTGTCTTACACCTTGAATGGTGCCCTTCCTCTCTGCACTAAAGCCGCTCTTAATAATTCAAACAAAGCAACACTCCACAAAGTTTTTTTTTTTTTATCAAAACAGTTCTCTGTTTTCTTTGTGTGGATGATTTTTGACATAACGAGGGAAATGATGTTGAAAAGTGGCGCTGCTAGCTCTGTTAGCATGGGTAGGTATCCCAGGATGCTTTGAGCAGCAAGTCAGTCGGTTGAAAGATTTCTTATTATTATGAATGTTTATTTTCACGTATTTCTGTGGATGCAGAATGATACATTAAGTTTTCATATCACATGTTAATTTGTGATAAGTCATGTCAGGTTTCCAGGCTCTTTAACAAGTTACAAACTACACTTTGTACATACAAACACAACGCTCTCACTTGACTTTAAATCCCCGGTTTTTAAGGAGAGAGAATTAGAAATTTGGATTTAAATCTGGATTGATCCAGATTTTGGAATGAAAATGCGTCAAATAAGACGAGTTGGCAATCAGTGCTGTTGGTGTGTTGTGGTTTCAGTTCTTTTGAATATAACTTGGTTACAGTACAAACCCAAATGACAGTGACACCAGTTTACATCTGAGTGGAAGAGCTCGGCTGTTTCAGTTTAAGACTTCATCACTGTTAGGGAAGTAATCCTGCAGACTTGCACACGCTGGCTCTGTGTGCCGGCACATCCTGTGCTGAAGTCGAGGAGCTCTCTGACAGTGTTTATGAAGCTGTGTTTTGTGGTCAGTGTGGTCTCTCACTTGTCCCGGAGGCCTTGTAAAGATCCTCACTGCAGGGCTGCTCAGACGCACTGCGCTCCCACCACAATACCAGAACTCACACATCTGTTGAGCAGCAGCATGTCGGAGCGCTAAATTTATGTCCTGGACCCTGCAGGACATCAGAGAGGCTGGATGTCTTACTTTGAACTCTTGTTTTTTTGCGGTTCAACCACCATAAAATCTTTGTTTTCTCCCCTTTAGACTAAAGTTTAAAATGTGCCTTCATTTTAATTATGTCACTCAAGAATAAAGTTCCTCAGATCCATCCAGATCCATCACAAACGACTTCTTTCCCCTCTAAAGAGAAAAATTCATTTGATTTTAATTGTGCTTTAATTTTTTTTTCCTCTTGAAATGGTTGGAATAAAAACGTTAGCAAAGCGGTAATGTGAAAATACCAGTAATCATGCATAATCGTTTGGAATGTACTTTTTGATTAATGCAACCAAAAGCTTTTCATTATTCAAAAAGCATTTCAGTTTTATAAAGCCTTCATTTGAATTCATCTGAAGGCATTTAGAGTAGTGTTTTGTATGTGAATGAGACTGGATTGAAATTCGTTGACCATTTTATTTGACTAAATCTTTCTTTTTGTATCACATGTATCCACACACACACACACACACACACACACACACACACACACACACACACACACACACACACACACACTGCTGGCCTGTGTTGCAGCGATGATGGCTAACACATGCAGTTTAAACAATCGCCCCAATCCCTCCTTATCTTCAGGAGTTATGGGCCTAAATCGACTCATAATACAGAGCTCAGTGAGGGAGTAATCCCCGGGAACATCAGAATAAATCCAGGATATATCCGCAACATGCAGACTAGCGGCCAGAGCCAGGACCATTATGGTGTGAGTGAGGAAGAGGAGGGGGGGTTGGTGAGGGGGCACTAATGGGTCGTCTATGAATTCATATTAACACCAAGCCATTAGGACACCTCCATCCAGGAAATCCCTCTGACCTTATGATACAACATCTGTCTGAAGTTTCAACTTTAAACCCACAATCCCTTTGCTGTCACGTCTCATCCTCACTCTCTCGCTCTCTCTCTTTCTCTCTCTCTTTTCACTGTGTTTCTCTCTCTCTCTTTCTCTCTCTCTCTCTCTCTGGATTGTCCTGATCTGTCCCAATAGAAAAGTCTCAACGATTCCGCACGGAGCCCAGAGGCAGAGCCAACTGGTCACATTTGGCTGCAATGAGAGGGGACACAAAAGCAGCGGAGGACAAATATGTGACGACAACTGAGAGGGCAGTGTGTCCCTTTTGAACAACCTTTCTCAACCTCTGCTCATAAAAAATAAAAATAAACAGCAAAAACAAAGCTGGTGAAATCAAGTTAATCTCAACTCTGATTCAAAGTCAACTGTCAGGACACATGGCCGTCTGCTGCATGGCTCGTGGCGTCTGTACCACAGTCTGGAGAGCATGCATGCTGGGGAAATCCTAAAACAAGTGAAAAGCAAAGAGAGGAGTAAGTGGGCTTTTTAATCTTGGAGCAAAATGAAGTGACGAGGCGATCAAATTAAAAATGCAAACTTGAGCTCTCTCTTTCTTTCTCCTTTTCCCCGATGTGTTTCTATGTCTCTCCCTCTCTCTCTCTCTCTCCCGGGCCTGAACAAGCAGCCAACCAACCATCTTAGAGTCTGAGGCGAGGGGGGGGGGGGCCCTGGGCTCCTTGGCTCCTTGGCTCCTTGGCTCCGTGGCTCCTTGGCTCCTTGGCTGGACAACAGTTTCCTGGCCTGAAGGGGTCAGCGGTGGGCTGTCTGAGAAACTGGCAGCCATGGGGGTTCCAGAGGGGGTGTTTTTCAGGAGGGTTTGGGGGGAGGTGTGTGTGTTGGGGGGGTTGGCATGTAGCGAACGCTGACAGTTTCCAAATAGTGTTTTTCTCCTGCCAGAGCCCTCTGCGCCTTTACACATTACTCTACACACAGGAACAGAGCAGAGGCACTGGAGGCCCCGGCGCTTCAAAGCCCATGACAGATTCAGAAAAAAAAAAAAAAGCATAGGGCGCCTTATTTATTTAGGATGATCGTACTTTAATGTTTCACAACTCTCAATACTCCAAACAATTATCTGGTGCTCTCCGGGGCATGGGAAGGACATCTCCTAGTAGAAAAGTGACTTCAGGAATCTCTTGAGAATAGAGTGAGGAATTCTCCAGAACTTATTTAAAGCTCTGCAGATTATAACTTTCATCTTTATTCATGGAAGTGTGCATGATAAGAATCAGAGAAATGTTCACTTTATCCAATGTATATTAGAAGATAACTTGATGTTCCATAAAAAAAAAATCTAGCATGTCCAAGTTACTTTCCTTCTTTCCCAGCTTTGACAAATTTTAGTTTTTAAGTTTTCCAATTTTTCATAAGTTGTTGGTAACAATCATAATAATACATCACATTTTGAGATGAGCGGGCACAGTCTGCACTTCAGGACACCATTTAACAATCTCTATTTTCAGAATAAAAAAAGCACTAATTACATTACATTAGGACTGGGATCTAATTGGCTCATTTAGAGCAGATCTGAAGGACTGTGTTGTGATTGGATCTGTGCCGGTGTGTAAATACAATATAAAGAAGACAGCTCAAATTCTTTGTAGTGATTTAAGCAAGCCGAAACAAAAACCCCATGAACTAGAAGTAGTAATTTATTAAGTATTACTATTATTATGAATAATAAATGACCCGTCTATGAAATCATTTCCTTCCTCTTTAGACCCACCAGCCTCATGTGCATATGGAGATTTGATCACAATGCAGAATAGAGGTTCAAAAATGCTCATTAATACCAGGTGTGACTGAAAAGACTGTGTTTGGGATGCCTCCATCCACACACACATCACATCTTCATACCAGGTGTAAATGGAGCCTAGATTTATACGCTGCATGGACACACTAACACTCTCCCACCCACCGGAAGAGGCAAAGCCCATCCTCCATCCAGAGTGAGAAGAAACGCTGTCTTGTTGATTTTCATTCATAAAATCTGGTTTAAACAATGAAGTAGTTATAGTGGGATATGTGGGACGGAGACAATGACCATCCCAAAACTATCAAAATACTGTTTTAACTGATCTCTGATTAGTTCTGCTTATTGGGGGAATTTTTTAACTGTATTCCTGAAAAGTCTTTACTCCATCAATCTCCTGTGTTTACACTTTGTGTTTCTTATGTTCTCTAAACCACTTTATGTTCTCACCTCTGTCCTCATAGTCTTTTCTGTCTTAAATAAAATTCCTCTCTGAGTTTATCCTTTTATTCAAAACCTCTTTTATCCCTCGCCCTTTAATGTCAGCCCTCCGTTAGCCTTACATATTTGTTCTACCTCTGTCCTCTTCCCTTTCTAATGCTGTATCCGTTTTAATCTCCATGTCGCCCTCATAAACCCTTCTTCCTCCTCTTATTCCCTTCACCCTCGTCCCTCTGCCTCTTCATATTTCCATATCCCTGAGCTGCTTCTCATGTCCCCTCCGCTCACAGCCTGTTGTATTCCCTGTCTCTCTTCTCATCCGTTTATCACTGGCCCTTGTTCTGTTAATCCCAGAGGGTTTTGTTTATTTGTGTTGGAGCTGCTTTTACAGCTTGCGACTGACCCCACCTATTTTCTCACCAGTCATTTGAACAGCAGGGCTGCTTTGCAGCTACTCCACCAATTAACATACCATTAGCATAATATTTGCATGTGTGCATTAGGGTGTTGATGGGGAGAGAAAATAACAGTTTTACAGGTTTTTTTTCATAGTCTCAAAAAAATATATATTTTATGGAATGACGTAAAAGCGCCCACGGGCTTCTTTACCTCGCTCTGATTCTGCTGCTCAGCGATCAACATCGTGTTTTCAAGTTTGCCGTGAAAGTTAGGTGGCTCTTGTGTGATCGGCCCACCTACACGTCAACATCTGATGCTTACACTTTTCTAATTTGTTATATCACAATTATGATTTGATCACAGCGTTATATAAATCCTTTTAGCACTTTAGTGATATATGTACGTTGAATAAATCTGAGACTTAGTGTTTGTTGGTTCATTTATTTAAATGAGAGGAACAGAAGTTTTCTAAATCTGCTCATCATGTGTCTTTAATGAATCAAACTAAAGAAAGTTTTATGAAACTCGATGAGGTCAAAGGGCATGAAAAAGAAGAGGTGAAGAACAGACAGGAGGCCTGCTGGATGAAAAGAAGAACGTTGGTAGACATCAGTAAGAAATGATAGATATTAAACAATCATGGCCCGAGCATGCATTTATGGAATATCTGAACAAATGTATTTGTTTTGATGGAGACAGACAGGGAGAGAGGGGTGAAAGTAGGCCAGCTGCTGCCGCCGTCGCTGATAAAGCCAGTGAGTGTTTCATGTAAGAGTGGCGGCTGAGCAGAGGGGCGACGTGTCAGGGGCATCGAGCCAGTTTCCCAGTCCTGATTGGGGATCAGCCCGCGGGCCTCGCTGTTCTGCTGCGTGCCACGCCTGTCCCTCACACACCGCCACTCTCACATCTGTCACATTAGGGCCGTCGCTCAAACACTGACGGCGCTTTGTGATTGTTTGTCTCGTGTCACGCTGATTACTCTGCTCATTGAAATCTGACTGAAGGAAGTGAGGGAAGTTGTGGAAAAGGAAGTCACACCGGGTAATGAGGCTAATATCTGCTTGGTCATTGGCCACATTTCCTTAAACCTGCCCAATCATGTCACGGCTCATCTCGTGTTGAGTCAACGCTTCTCCCCTCCAGAAACAACAGATGCCTGATACAAGTGGCTGAAGAGAATCTGTCATGTCTGTATATACGACACGCGGACTGAGCAGTGTGAGATCATGTGATAGTTAGCACACATTAATCCTGAGTGCAAAAAAGTAGTCACACTTAAATCACAGAGAATAAAGTAACTGGGTGGCCATCTGCCAAAATGATAAAATACATATATTTAATATACCACACCTGTTCATATCTCTATTTTATTTGCATCCCGGCATCATATTATCTCATTTTTATGGTTTCCAAGTGCAGGCAATTTCTCAAATGGGATTATTTTATAGACTCCTAATGTATCAGCCACTGCATATTAATGGCCAGGAACAGACCCCCCTTCTTTTTTTTTGCATTATAGGTACAAGTGATGAAATGTAAGAAAAAAAAGCTAAAGTACAGTGCTGAAATCATTTTTATGAGACATTTTATGATCCCTGTTTTCAGATTTAATGATGCTGCAGTTTGTTAGATGTTAGACTGAGATGAAAGACAAAGAACCAGCGCTAACAGATAAACATGTATTTATTTTTTACATGTCCGTTCTGGCTTAAATTATAGTTAGTTGTGAACTTTCTTTAGTTTCTTTTCTTTTATTTACAATTCTATTTTTCCACAAAATCAAAAAGACAATCTTGCACATTAAATACAGAGCAGCTATAGTTTGAAATGCTTTTTGTGGTGTAAAACCAAATTTGTAGAGGTTTTTATATTTTATGTCCTGTTTTCAATTGTCTCATTTATTTTATTTTTCTGCAGTAAATGTAACTTAATGTAAATTTTAAACTCATTCACAAACGGTTTTTTTGTCTTCAGTAGAGATTTATGAATTACATCTTTCATTACATTTAAATTCAAACGGGTAGCACGGCTCGTATTGCACATGTTTGCAATTCCACTCAACGCTACAATGTTCTGTGTGTGTGTGTCTTTAGTCTTTCCCGCTGCGTTCTGAAACGTGTGCTCACGCAGTATGCAGTTATATATAATATCTAGCAGGCCTGTTGGCCCGGCTGCTCTGCTGCACTCAGCTCTCTAACTGCTCTTGTCTCTGTATAATCCCCCCTCCTCATGAATACATTAACGCTGGAGCCTTAAACTCAGCTTAGCTGGCGGCTCAGCGTCACAGCACATCCTATTACCGACTTTAAATCATTAATGTGACATCGTTTTCACTCAATTTCCAAACACCCACGGTCGAAAAATGCATATTTCACTGAGCCGGTGCATAGAGAGTCACACAGTGTGCAGACGCATGCGTGCACGAGGCGAGCGTTTAGACAAACTTACAGCACATGTATGTGATTCACACAAGTTTATCTCTCAGCTATACCGGATACTCAGAAGATGTTAGAGAGAATTTAATCATATTGTTAATATGCACAGAAAAATATGAGCAAGCATTGAAATGTAAATTTGTGCTTACTGTAATAGTTTTCTTGCCTTTGTTTTCAGTATTGTAAGTGAAGGAGCCAGCAGAGCTACCTTACACCTTAGGGTGTGTGTGAACAGTGTGTGTTCATGTGATTTCATCTGTGAGTCTAGCCACCCTCTGCTTCCTCCAGCATCTTGTATTCTGCTGACAATAAAAGAAGCAGAAAAATCTGAATCCCCTTTTTGCTCCTCAACTATTCACACATAAACCTTTTCTCAGGTTTTTACCCCGAGGCGGGCTCTGAAAGATTCACAACGGCCCAGAGAACAACTAAGTCCTTCACTTACCGGAGGAGTTGCCCCCATCATGCCTCTTTATTGCATCAAAAGGCCTTTTTTTGTGAAGCTATGGTAATTAGCAAACCACGTAAAATCATCTCCTCGGAGTACTCTAGCTGTTTTTATGTGCAAAGCATTATGGGGGGTGGTGGGGGGGGGGGGGGGGGGGGGGGGGGGGGGGGGGGGGGTTGATTGTGGAACATATGGACACAGATGGGGATAGCATTTTAATGGTCGCACTGAGTGGGGTTTTGTGTTTTTAACCCCTGAAAGTGGAGGCATGAACATTCTCAACATCTTTAAGCGAGCATCAATTAAAGATTTGCTTTTAAACGTGTGACAGCAGCACATGCAGCTGGCAGCAGGCACTCTGCCGCTCCTTATAGAGACAGTCAGAGGACACACTCTGCTGCTGTTTTTTTTGTATTTATGATTCGTACACACAAATGCACACATTTCATCACTCACCCCCTCCTTTCTTACCAGGTCCCTTGCTGTGCTTAATTAGGTTATCAGGTTGCTAACGGGCCATGATTGAGCTCCACGTCTCCCAGCTGGCCCTCTGATTGGAGGGGCAAGAAGGTGGACTTGGTGTAATTAACATGTTGTTGATTGAATTGTTTGGCAGTGCCAACACCTCAGTGACTCACATTGTGTGTCTGGGAGGAGCGCAGCCACACATGTTAAAGACTTTGATAGGATTGATATATCAGCTTTCATACATACTTAAAAAAAACCTAATCTTACCTGAATTTGAAGCCCTCTGGACTGAACACAGGCACTGGACATTCCCATTCAGGCTGAGGCTGGATTTACATTTAATGGACTCTGGCAGGTTAATGAAACCTTGAAGTGAGCATGATGAGGAAATGGGGTATTTTATGTCCTACTTTATTTGCCTTTTCTGGTTTTGGTTTGTTTTTTGTAGTGGTTGATTTTAGTCCTTTTGGTTGTGTTTGTACATGTCTTCTAACTGTTGTATTGTTTGAAAATTTCAATAAAATTGTTATTTGAAAAAAAAAAAAAATCTAATCTAATCTTTAAAATAAAATATAAACAAAATGTGCATTTAATGTCTTCTATCTTTATTCTTTGCGAGTTTTGCTAAATCATTCTAAAAAAACTCTGTTGGCAGTGAAGAGTGGCGTCCTCATGTTACATTTTGGAACTTCAAAGCCATTGTGTGAACTGCTAGTGTTGATTAATTTACTGTTCTCTCATTTGCTATCATTTTTGTGCGAGTTGTGCAGTATTGTGTAAAAAATGAGGCCGTGGCAGTGTGAAGTCGTATGCTCCTGTGAATATGTTGGAACTTAAAAACCCATTGTGTGAATGCATGTGTGGAAGAAAGAAGTGACCAGGACCAGCACAAGTTTTTACAGAACACATTGCTGTCTTTATTAGAGCCTTGTCTGGCAGTAATACTGAAAAAAAGTGAACTTAGAACAGATGGTGGTGGCAGCCCACGGCTTTTTTTCCTGTTTTTTCTTTATTTCTTTGATATTTTTTCTTCATTTTTTTGTGAGAGTTCTGCGACTCCTGCTTTTCTGTGGCATGGATAACATCAATAAAAGAGACAGTAGGGAGAGAAAAAAGAAATATACAACTTATATTACACTGTGTTATGAACAAAATATAAATCTATAACTCTATGTTATATTTACATAATTATCTTTCTTGATTTTTCAAGTTGAGATGGTAAGATATTTTTTTTTTTACTTGTAATAATTCTCACTTTGTTTTGAGCTCCACTCATGACTTTGATTGTCTTATAATAATATTATCATCATCTTCATCATTTTCATTGTCTTCATATGGGGACAGACCTTGCCAGCAGGGATGATTGACGTCTTAATGCCCCACCCCCCCTACCCGATACCCAAAAAAATGGACTCATCCACTTAGTCCCCTGTCTCCAGCATTGGGTTGAACCATGGTGTGACGACAGGGAGGACTATACAGCAAAATGAAGACCCAGAGGCTCATTATGTGGCATGTAGCAAACATCTACAGCGATGATTGGGGATCACTATGTGGCAGCACACCTGAAGAGTAGTCATGGCTCCTGCAGCACTGTGTGGAGCTCAAACAAAGCAAAGGGCTCCTGATGAGAAGTGACTTTAAAGATAGTGATGCCTGGCCGTCTCACTCACAAAAAGACAGAGAAACACCCTTGGTGGATCACGGTAAACACTGCTTTCCTATGATTAAAAAACAACAACCATCAAACTAAATATATGTACAAGATTTCAATCTAGAACAGTAGATTTCAAGAAACAGAAAAAGAACAGCATAGGATTTGTTTGGTTGTCATGATAATCTCTTCATTTTAAAAGTGTGTATGTGTGTGTAAGTGATTGTGTGTTTGTGCGTGTGTGCGTGTGTGGATCCAAGCCAAAGATGCTCCACTGTGTCTCAGTGAGGCGGCCAAACAAGTAAACGGGGACGGGACTCTTTGTTCACAGAAAACTGTTTCCAAAAGTGAAAAAAAAAAAAAAAAAAAGAGAGAGAGGAAACTTCACATTATACATTATAATAACCATTACAAATAAAATTATAATAACAATAAAAAACATGTATTTCATTTATCTCTGACTGCACAGAGTCTGAGTGCTTTTTAGAAATGGGTTTGGACAAAAGGTTACGTCTTCAGCTCTGAGGAGGGCTGGCGTCGAGTCTGTCGGTCCAGCTCGCTGTCCTGACTCCGCCCACTTGCCCGTCCAGAGGAATTAATACAAAACGAATGCATCGAAAAAAAGAAGGGAACATAAGAAGGCAAAACAAAGCAAGGTAAAATGACAACTTTTGTTTAGATCTAAATACCTACCAGCTAAATAGAATAATGTATCATCGACTGTCATAGTTTCATGTGGTCATAAAAAACCAGAGAAAGAGGAGAAAAATAAATTATACTGTACATAACTTACTAAACTCAGGAAACGCTGACCATCCTTATAATTATTGTTAATAATATTATTAGACTAGAGGCAGTTTGAAGAGAAATAATAAAATACAGTATTCAAATACAAACAGAAACACTGACTGGCTGACTTCATCTCAGCTCTACCGGCCGGGGACAGCAGGACCATGAGGGTCCGAGGGAGCGATAAAACACTGGCAGAACAACAGTGTGTGTGTGTGTGTGTGTGTGTGTGTGTGTGTGTGTGTGTGTGTGTGTGTGTGTGTACGCTAAATAACTGGATCCTTAGTTGCCTGTTTCTGTGTCTCGTGAACTTCTTAACTCTTTTTCTTTCACTAGAGAAGAAGAGCTAGATAAATAAAATGACTCCACACACACACTCACACACTTTGGGGTGTTCAGATCATTGGAGCTGATGGTTGTCTGCTGAGAGGTGAGGAACGAGGGACGCAGCGAGAAGACAACTGGTGGATTGTCTCACTACACAGTGCTTTTGTTTCTGCTCCACAACGCCAAAGGGACCCCCCTTCTCCTCCCCTCCTTAAAAAAATCTCTTGAAGTGGGACAGTCCACGCTGTACTGGTCAGTCCTGGCTGGACTGTCCCATTGGATTGCGTAAAAGGGGGGGAGCGAGCAATCACAAAAACACAGCGAAATAGGGCGGGGGAACTGCTGACTGCACGCTGCGAGGTCAGAGAAAAGATATGTTCTCGTTAAAAATAAACATGTCTTGATGTCTTTCAGGTGCTTTACAACAAAAGGGGAAAAAAGGAATTGTCTCTTTTTTCTATTATTATTCAAACTTGTAGCACAAAAAACAACAAATCACATTCACAAGCCACTTATTGGCACCGTGTACCTGAGTGAGAATATTATAGAACCAAAGAACAAAAAAAGCTGTTTTTTTTAAAAGTGTCTCTTGATAGTAAACAGGTCCGTCATCTTAAAGTGTCATCTGTTAGCCTTAGACAGTTCCACTCTTCTGTCTTTTATTTGAAATGTCTCCTTTCCCACAGAGGGGTCTTAAAGGTGTGATGTTTGTTTCTCCTCAGTCGTGACATTACACTCCTGCAGTAGTAGTTGAAGATTCCTCAGCATCCTTCAGAGCTGGCTTAGTCTTCTCCTCCTCCAGGACTCTGGATTGCGTAACAGTCAGTGTGATTGACAGGTCCTGTGCTTCAGTTGATTGATCAGATGCTGGTATCAGGACTCCAGTGGGAGGGGCTTGGCTCTGTGAGAAGAGTCCATGTTAATCAGGAGGGGCAGGGGGGGGGGGGGGGGGGGGGGGGTGTAGGGTTTTGTGAGGTTCGAAGTGATTGGCAAAAGGAAAAGTTTTCTTCCTGATTGGTGGGTTTGGGATTGTGTGGGATTAAACCAGCTGTGATTGGCTTGAAAAGAAGGCGTGTCTCACAGCCTCCTATCCGGTGATATGGTTGTCGTTATCGCTGGTATAGTCGGCCTCTTCGTCCTCGTAGTCGAAGTCGTCGTATACGTCGCCATTGCTGTCGTCCAGCCTTAGCTCCTCCTCCTTGATTCGCGGCTCGTCGCCCTTCAGGCCGGGCATGTGGGGGTTCTGGTGGTGGTTGGCGTTTGGCTCGGGGCTGCTGGACATGCTGGAGTGCTCTGATGGCATCTGGGGGGAGGGCAGTCCTGCCATCGACAGGGCACCGGGGTAAACCACGCCTGCAGAGGAGAGGGGCAGCTGACCCTGCTGCCTGTAACACACACAACACATTCAGGTCATGAGGGGCAGATAGTCTGGAGGATAAAGATTTATCCACAACATCAGAGTTAAATCTAATATCAAAACTTTAAACATGTTTTGAGTAAAAGTTAAAAAATATATATATATATTTGGAAAAAAAGGAATAATAAACCTAAAACATTAAACAAGATGTTATTTCACAACCGTGTGGTTGACATTGATTAACAGCAAAGATAGAAAAGAGAACTTAAATCAGAATCAGAATCAGAATTTATTGCCAAGTACATTTACACATACAAGGAATCTGACTTGGTGTATCGGTGCTAAACAATTAACAAGGAAATAAAGCAGAACTAGCAACAACTTAAATAATACAGACTTAAATACAAATGCATGCTCAAGGAGTAAACAGAGGTTCCCTTCATCAGTTCCCTTACCCCACACTGAAGTATTGTCTCATTTCCTGTCTGCGGGACCTCATGATGGCCTTGTACTCTCCAATGCGCAGCTTCTTCCCGTCCACCAGGCAGGTGCGTTTAGGCCTCGGCTTGTACTTGTAGTCTGGGTATTTCTCCAGATGCTGCTTACTGAGGCGAGCCTGCTCCTCATAGTACGGCTGCTTCTCCAGGTTGGTCATGGCTTTCCAACGTGAACCTGCAGAGGGATCCAATCAAATGTTTTCACTCACAACACAAATACTTTTATAAGGTAGATTAAATTAAAGCAATGCAGTACATGGTGAAATAAATTATGCTCATTATAAAAACCCTTTGATGTATGTGACTGTCTGCTCTGAGAGCGATTACACCATGTGTCACAAACAACTGTCTGAGCAGCATGCATGACCCTACATCACATGTGCATAGCGACACACATGTGACTGCATTTATGGAGCTCTTACACACTCATAAATCAACAAACACACACACATAGAGTTTGACACACACAGGAAGTAAAAAGAGAGAGAACGCAGGGTTAATGAGGTGAGCGGGGAAGGCGACAGGTACTCATCTACACTAATGAGAACTTCACTAAACCTGCCATCATATCTCTCTACTTAGTTTCCCCAGTTGTTACAGTCCCCTGCTTAAATGTGTGTGTGTGTGTGTGTGTGTGTGTGAGTGTGTGTGTGTGTGTGAGTGTGTGTGTGAGTGAGTGTGTGTAGTCTTGAGCATGTCCTCCCCAGTGTGTTTCATATCTGGTCTGAATTTGCACTTGACTACTGTATGTTTAATGGGTAAAAGCTGTCAGCACTTGGCTGTTCTCTCTCTCTGTCTTTTTCTCTCTCTGGTCTGCGATCTGTTAGCAATCGAGAAAGAGAGAGAGACAGAGAGAGAGAGAGAGGGGCGGGGGGGGGGGGGCTTATTAAAACCAGATTTCCCTGTGTTATAAAACGCTTAGGAGCTCTTTAAAATGTCAGGGCCGATCCCGGCGGTCCGGGGGAAATGTCAGGCGGCCTCGCGCTGCTTGTTTAATGCATAATGAATTATATCATCATTTGTCTGAGCCGTGCTCTCCCCAGCCGTTCATTAACAGCCGCTTACACCACGCCACCGCTTGTAATGAAATCACTGTGTGTGTGTGTGTGTGTGGATCTGAGAAAGCGGGAAAAAGAAACGGCAGTTCATGCATCTTCCTTATGCTGGGGTTGTGTAGTAGTGGTTTTGGTGAAAAGCGAGGGGCAAAGGGTCCTGTCACTCAAAGGACGACTGTGTGTGTGTGTGTGTCTTACCAAGGATTTTGCTGATGTTGGAGTTGTGCATGTCAGGGAAGGCCTGCAGAATCTTTCTCCTCTCGTCTTTGGCCCAAACCATGAAGGCGTTCATCGGCCGTTTGATGTGGGGCTCGGCGTTGCCACGACCCCGGGCCTCCCGGAATATTCTGGAGTCTGACACACTGGGGGAGCCTATGAGGGAGGAGGAGGGATAATGAGCCAAATGAGTTAAAACCAATCACACAGAAAATCACAGTGTTCCTTATACTTTACAGGTTGAACAATTCTTTTGCTTCTTTAGCTGAATAAACTGCAGAAAAAGTTATTGAATTAAATGAAAATAAGTTGCAGAGGTTTTGTTTTTTCCTTAGCATATGAACACTTCACAGCAAAAAAAACCAAAACTCACTCTGAAAGAACAGCAGCCGTTTATGTGTGTGTGTGTGTGTGTGTGTGTGTGTGGGTTCCTACCGTCAGAGTCTCCGCTCATAGTGAAGTCCAACATGGCGTGGTTGAACTTGTCCTCCGCCTGCTGCTTCAGCTGTTGACTCAGACTCTCCAAGGCAGCCTTGTCCTAAACAACACAAACAGTTCAGTCAGTGAGTGAGTCAATAACTGAGAGTATATGAATGAAGCTGGTGATCATCTTCACTTTAATAAAGTCATCCTATAATTGATTTACATAGACGTTCCACTTTCTTATCATCTATATCATTTATTTGTTATAGCAGAAATTGCTTGATGTCACAAATCTTATTGGTAAATAAATGAAATTAGTTTTCAGTTGGTCTTGAGCCAAACTGTTTACAAGAAAACTTTGTTTGAAGACGTATGAACTCCAAATCTTTGATCTCAAACCAGTAAACAAAAACAGCGATGATTTGAGTAAACAGACAGTTTGTGTTTCAGTTCATTTGGATGTAAATTTGATGTCAACATGAAATTGTTAGAGTGCAGTACGCCTGCATGCTTGAACACACATCTGTTTGCATGTGTAAGAATGTTGATTACATTTAGTCCTATTTGTTTACTGCTTTGTGAATACTGTATATTATATGTGTGTGTGTGTGTGTGTGTGTGGAGTGTGTAGCCACTCCTGGCAGCCACCTGCGAGAGTGGAGTGCAGCGGCTTGCCTCTCTCTTGCAGAGGCCCCCGAGGGTCGACGCATTAGAGAGAGAGAAAACGAGAGAGTGCAGCGCGGACGAGAGCGAGGCCACGCCGCACGGCCCCCTGGGTATTTATTACAACCAATAAAAGGCTGATTTACTGAGCATTTACATGCTTAATGCAAGCAGCCGGCACACTCTATGCTGGAACCTGACTGTCGACACACGCACACACCGCAGAGAGTCGGTGCCAGCATTTTACAGTTTAATTATACGATTAGGAGCGGCGCACAAAACACTGTCGTCTTCTAAAACAACCTTCCAAAAAGTGTCCCTCTCCATTTACATGTGACCCTGGCAAGCTGTTTGGCTGGATGGAGGGAGTGCAGAACCATAATGAAAACATTTTCTCTGTTTTTAGTCTGACAGAGTTTAATTGTTAGTGATACATTTTCCCCCAGATTGGAAAAAAATGTGTCAATAAAAGACTGAGAATGTGAGACAGAAAACAATATTTAATCGTCACTGGAAAAGTATTTAATTTTGAATGTATTATGTGGTAATGAATGAACAAGAATCTGCCGCTGGGTTAAAATGATTTTGTTATTTTGTATGTTAATCAGAAAAATATGAGGAATTTAAGTCAAGTGATCAGCATCATGCAAACCTCGTTCAAGGCAAACAGAGAAAAATGTTTCTCACATCTAAGCTTCCATGTGCTCTTAGAAACACTTTACTGTGTGTGTGTGTGTGTGTGTGTGTGTGTGTGTGTGTGTGTGTGTGTGTGTGAGACGCAGATGGAGATGAACAGGGAGACAGAGTGGATGACAGGCTAGTCTGACATTAAGCCCCAGTACAGTACATGAGGAAAGTGGATTGAATGGCTGACACTGGAGCCAAGACACAAAGTAGTGACAAAACTAATCCTCTGAGTGTGTCAGAGATGACACTGTAGTATCTGCACGCAGAGAGCTTTGCCCGCTTCACACTCGGGCAGCACAAAGCCAAAAAGGCCGAGGACCGGAGTCAGTGTGAGCGCCTGGCTTTGGAAACTGAGAAAGAGTCCCATTAAGAAAATAATTAGTGTAACACAACACACCGCAAATATAAAAGAACAGCCGTTCTCATCGTTAGGACAAAAAAAAAACTTTAAAAATAAAGAAAAGAAAATCAATGCAGAGTGAAGCTGAATTTTATTTTATAATTCACTTGTCTGGTAAGAACTGGTATGACGGGATAAAGCATAATAAAGGAAACTTGAATTATCATGTCATAGTGACGTGATAGAAAAAAAAGGAAAAAAATTGTGTAATAAATAAAATGATGTCAAGAATTTGTATATTTACTGCGTTGGAGTGAAACAGATTAATAGCTCCATCTAATGCAATGAATGCTGCGTAATACGCTCCTCAAGTCAAAATCATGATGTTCCTTCACTCCCCACTAGAATATATCAATTTCTCCTGGTGTGGATCTAATTGGCTATTAGACTGAATCTTTTATATTGTACAGTATGTTACTATGTATTGAATACACAGATCAGCGTGGGTTTGACTGTTTGAAACACATCAGCAGAGAGAGTCAAAGAAAAGGAAGAAAGAGACAGATAGAGCTGTTGAATGTCAGCGCTGCAGATGCTTTGAGCACACTGTTCCTGTGTGTGTGTGTGTGTGTGTGTGTGTGTGTGTGCGTATGCGTGTGCACCAGCTGACTCCCAATGTGTTTAACAAATAACCACAATTTAGCCACGCTGCCGAGGAGCCGGCGCCGTCACTTCACATTACCGTCTCCTCGACGCTCCACTCTGCCACACACAGACGAGCACACACACGCTCGTCGCCCTGCAGTGAGCCTCACAGACACACTCATTACTTGTGAGACGCTTCTGGTTTTACCTTATCTGGCCCTGTTTAGCCTCAACACATTTCACTGATTTACCTCCTCCTACATGGAGCCGCGCGGATGGCAAACGGCAAGACAAATTATTACACACTGACAATGAGACGCTGCAGCTCGTGTTGCCTCGAGATATATTTTTTTAGCAATTTTTATAGAATTTAGAAATTTACACAATCATTCTTATATGTTCCATTTGTTAATCAATTATTCTGATATTTGTTAAATTAAGGCAACTCTGATTGTTCACTATGATATTCACCTCATCATCCGTCCGTTATTTAAAGCTATTTTTTTACAATCTGATTCCCTGGGTAGTGATTACGATGAAATGAGCTTTACCTTGTCTGAGCGTCCGTTGTTGAGGCTGAGGTTGCTGACGGCAGCGACCTTGGCGTCCAGGACCTGCTGCTCTCTCTTCAGCTGCTCCTTCATCTGCCGGGCCTCTGCGAAAGCCTTGCTCACGGCCTCGTGGTCGTTCAGGTAGGCCGTGGAGGACAGCGTGGACAACAAGTCTGCTGAGACACAGACGGAAAAAAAAAAACAAGCAGGGAAAACAAGCAATTAATTTAGATTTGAATATTTAGTTAGAATGATCAAAAGTGTTGGTATGATTTTAATGTCTCTCTGTACTGTTTTTGTTTACATTGTAATTAAGGATATATTGAGAGAGAGCATTTAAAATGCACTTATAGTGTGTGTGTGTGTGTGTGTGTGTGTGTGTGTGTGTGTGTGTGTGTGTGTGTGTGTGTGTGTGTGTATGTGTGTGTGTATGTATGTGTGTGTGTGTGTGTGTGTGTGTGTGTGTGTGTGTGTGTGTGTGTGTGTGTGTGTGTGTGTGTGTTTATTTGTATTTTGGAAGCTGGAAAGAGTTTTTTCATCCAGAATAATTCTTCCCCTGAACCATGAGGTAAAGACATTAATAAACACTGGATGAAAGGAGTTTGTCAGGGCATGTGTGTGTGTGTGTGTGTGTGTGTGTGTGTGTGTGTGTGTGTGTGTGTGTGTGCGTGTGTTGAAATATGTGTGTGTGTGTGTATGTATCGCCATTCCTCTCAGCTTCACACAAACACAATGGCACACTGACCACTTGACTGTCAAGCAGGGTGTGTGAGTCAGAGTGTGCTCCGAGCTCGCCTCGCCTCAGATGTAAACACACACACACACACACACACACACACACACACACACACAACCACATCCACAAACACACATAAACACAACTCCTCTAAATGTTTTCTCCATTTAAATCCCTTTCTACCTTTTGCTTTCCGTTTCCCTCACTTACACTCAGACACACACACACAGAGTGTGTGTGTGTCTGAGTATCTACTTGATAGAAAGGTGGCCAGATGACTCTTATTTTGAATTTAGAGTCCTGCTAATTTGCCCTGTTGAGAACATCTGTCCAGCCACCTACCAGAGATCACATCTCCTCCATTCTGCCTATTATTTGTATTATTTCCGCAGTTTATCTGTCGATGAGGCATCAGGGGCATCTGCTCTGACTGTGTGTGTGTGTGTGTGTGTGTGTGTGTGTGTGTGTGTGTGTGTGTGTGTGTGTGTGTGTGTGAGTGTGTGTGTGAGAGCTTGTGTGTACTGCTATCGCCTCACTCTATCAGTCGGGTTAGCTCTTAACAAAGAGTCGTGGCTGGTTTATGGGGCCTTTATCAGCGCTAATCCTGCACCGCTAATGCCATCTCAGGCCAGATTACCAGCTTCAGATTGGTAATGACAGAGCTGTGAACTCTTTCAAAAGTCATAACCAGAAAATCTGGATGGGAGCGGGGCCAAAAAAAAGGGGGCCGAGAGGGGCAGCCGGGTTGATGTTGAGAGAGAGGACAGAAAAGGGAGAGCAGGGAGGGCAATGGAATCGGGTGGCAGTCAATTTTAATCTGGAGTCAAAAGAGAGGGAGGGGGGACAGGGTGATGTTCTCGCAGTCATGAATGTATGTGTGAGTCTCGCTTAAACTGACAGCGATGCCAACTGTCCAGACAGTGAATGTGACCCAGATAGAAGGGAGGGAGGAGGGTCTCTGTTTTTCTCTCTCACTCTACACACAAAAGTTTTTGCTTCTTCTCTCTGAGTGCTAAATCTCTACAGACAGGCGCGATACATTCTGACCACAGAAACAGAGCAGGCGGGGAGGTCGGGGGGGGGGGCGCAGTATTTTATGACAGGACAAAGACAAATGTGTGATCCTGGTTAAAGTTACAGGCACTGACAGCCCATCAGTTTAGTTTGAGATGGGTAGATAGATTGATGGATTGATGGACAGTTGAAGCAGGAGAAAGAGAATGTCTTTGGGTTATTAGGTGTCGGAGAAGGAGAGGTGCTCTTTGGAAAAATGAACACAGAGACGTGTTGGGTGTAAGGTGACACTATTGAAAATAATCACACTCTAATAATCTTTTTACCTGCAGATATGACCAAGATATTTTAAAACCATCATCACTTAAACACCAACAAGATGAAGCCCATATTATGCCTTTTATGTAGAAGCCAAAAAAAAAAGAGTATTTAAAATCTCTTCACTCAAACATCCTTATGATACACACTTTTAAATTATGTGTTTAATGAAGATGAGCTCTGGTGAAAATCACCTTTTTAACCTTCAGCCCAAAAGTATACCCTCATCATTATACACACAGATATACATTTCATTGACAGCCCTAACAAGTCATATGAGCTTGCAATTACAAAATAAAAAGCACTTGGTACACTAAATGTGACCTTTAGAGTGTTATGTTTTTAATTTATTCATTACTAGAGTAGAATTATATGTGCATGGATGTACTGTGGTCTAAAAGAGGTAATATGTGGTACCCTGTATGTGAATGATTTAACTGCAAGATAAGATGACCATTGTTTTCCCCTGAGTGATAGTATGAGCAGGAATAAAGAAGTAAACACTGAAGTTTAGCACATGTATTTTATAGTTGTATTTCAGTAAAGCAGAAGAGTAAACGTGTCATTTCCAAGTGGTCCCTCCTAAATTTGTAATACATTTTTTAAACTTATTTTAAAATGATATTTACATTTTAAACACTTCAATGGATCCCTCTGATCCCTCACTTGTCACCTGCTTAATTTTAACTAGATCCACAACAGGCATGTCTGTTAGTCTGAATTTATATAACCCGAGCACACATTCATGCTCTGCACCACCCACACACACATCCCTACAAACAAAAACACAGACACACAAATAATCACTCCCACATCAAAACGACCTCCTCTAGACTCTTTTCCAATTTGTCTGCGCCCTCCATCCCCTCTGAACTTGTAACAGGAATCCTAATACGGCTATGAACTGTAATAACAAATGTGACCGGCTAAACTATGTGGCAACAGATGGGACCAGGAGCCGCAACACAAAACACGCTGGTCCCCACACACAAATCATTCAGCAGGGATCACACACAAACTTTAAACACTGTAATCCATTTTTCTGAACAAAAAACATCTGGGACTGCAAATCCACTAATCTGATATTAAATCCGCCGATTTGTTGAAAAACAGTGAGATTAGCCAAGAAGTCAGAAAAAAAAAAGACTGTCTATTGCATAGGAGGAGGAGGTGGGATTGTGAGCTTTTGTGTGCGCTCGAGTGTGTGCTTGAGTGTGTGTGCTGTCATTGTGTCATTAATGCTGGGTGTTTGCGCTGTCCTGGCTCATGTAAGAGGCTTGTCTAATCTCATTGGTGATACCTCCTGTCTGTCATGCGCTCCTCTCTTTATTATTCCCCCGCTTCATAGCTTGGAAAAAAAAAACGGCTAATCCCCATCTCTCTCTCCTTCCCCGCGCTCCTATATCTCTCTGTCTCTTTCAGTCACTAATAAACACATAACAATGAAGCAGCCCTGAGGCAAACAGCGGCACGGAGGAAAAACACAAACACACTAATTATAGCCTGTTACATATGTGTAATATTTGAACTATCAGTGATGCGTGAAAAATGGATTAGGAGTACAAAATGGTGATTCATTTATGTCATATTTTATGTATGTGTACATATGGCTGGAGATGATTATGGTACTGGCATTAGCAACAATTGAAACACTACGAGGAAAATGCTATTCATGCCAAAACCACCGACAGCAAGGCCACTTCTCTTTTCCTTGAAGACATACATTTTAACTGTGGGGACAATTTTGTAATTTATTTTAATTAAAGTGCTGCAAAGTGCTGGAGCACTTATACTCTATGTATCAAATGTGTATTCTACACGTCCAAAAACATTCTTGATTTGACACGTTTTGCTTTAGAGGAGAATAAGTGTAGTATAACTTTGATGTCATTTTTAAAATTTTGCATGAGTATTTCTGTCTGGTCTCAACAATACTGCTGTGTTACTCAAATCAAATGTTTGGCTCAGCAAAGCCTGCAGCGTTACTAAAAGTCATTTAGAAGCAATACAATTGTTGCTATTATTTTAACAATCAAATCTAACAAATAGAACAAATATTCAGAGCTACAGCTATATGATATGAGCATTCTCTGTCACTTTTTGAAATGGATGTAGCTACGCAGTTGGCTATGTGCGAGGGGAAACTATGTCTCTATTTTCTGTTTTGTCTTTTCCACTCAATACAACTTTTGATCCATTTGATCTGCTTCACATATTGTAGATGTAAACGGTGAAATCTCAGCGTTTTACAAAGTGTGTTCAGTACAGCAGCTAAAGCTACAATAGATTGTCTTTTCACTTTTCCTGTGGTGTCCATGAGTGTGTGTGTGTGTGTGTGTGTGTGTGTGTGTGTGTGTGTGTTGTTTATGTAAGTCCACTTACCGATAGAGCTGACTCTGCCTGGTGGTCCACCGATGCTGGAGGGGGCCACGCTGTGCTTCATGGAGCCGGCAGGGCCCAGCTTGGTGGCGGCAGCCGCAGGGACCTGTGGGGAAGTTGGGGGGGAGTTGGGTGACTTGCTCTCGGATGCCTTAGGCTTGGCCGACAGGTTCAGTGGCTGTGCACCCTCACTGTCCTGTAAAAACCAAAACAGCACAGTTTCGCCTGCTGTGACCACCGTAGGAATTTGGAAGCTGAGGGCTGGGTGGGGACCCCTCCCCCTTGCTCAATGAGACCACTTGCACTTTAGGCTTTAACATGTATTTATTAAACACAAGCCCATGCATTGGAATCTGAGGCAAGACTGGTGGGACAGATGATGAGGTGCATGCCACTGCCTGTTTCCAAACAGCTTTTCATAAATAATGAACAGCACAAAAATATAGATTTTGGTGCAAACCACATTCACATGCAAAACCATTTCAGTGTAGTCAAGTACATTCATGCACATGCATGTGCACACTCCACATGCAGGCTCCAGTAAACATGCACATAATGCTGTTGCTCAACATGCTTCCAACAATGCTAACACCTAAAACTTCTCAAACTGCACTGGATGCCTCCCCGTGTTTCAAAAAGAATAACAACTCTCTAAGACTTCACAGCTGGAAGAATCTAAGGATGTGGTGACGTCTCAAAGTATCAAACAGCAAAAGAACAGAGGGCTGTCTGTCACTTCAATGTGCACTTGCTCCATTAGAAACAAGGGACCTTCATGGCTGTGAACAGTGTGTGTGGGGGGAACAGTGGAGCAGCACTCTCACACACACAGCAAACAATCAATAACTTACAAAGAAGCTTTTTTTCTGAGGCCCTAGTTGTTGATTACAAGAGTATTCCTTTATAAAAGATGCAGAACAAGACTTTGTATTTAGAGGTCTATCACTCATTTTTAGTTATCGGTCTGAATCAGAGGATGTCTTCACACAGTGATTAACCTCAATACATGGAACAGACAGCGGCCCCTAAATGAATTGGCATGTGGGCCACCGCAAGACGCCGGGGCATGTTATCACATTAATTGTCATGGCAACGCCCCCCCTGCCGATAACCTAATCCAATCAGGGGAGGCCTCAGAGGGTCACATGACAAGAAGAAAGGAAATTGGTTCGCAGAGGGTCCAGATGCACACAAACCACTCTGTGTAATTAAAACTTCATAATTAAAGGGCAGACACAACATAAGAACCACAGATACTGACAGGAAACAACATCATCTGTTTGGTTTAGGAATACTGTTCTTTAAAAATGTTTTTTAGACAGTTATAGAGAAGTTGTTCCTAAGTGCACTTTACACTTCATTAGGGAACTTTCTACATTACAGGTGTAGTTCTATTGTAGCTAAACTTAAACCTTTGAATAGAGAGACATTATTTGTCTTTATTTTCTGGTCATTAGTCTAATTGCTGCTTAGGCAGAGTAGAATACAGCATACAGTGGGATCCAAAAGGAGAGGAAGTACTGTGTGTGTGTGTGTGTGGCATATCCACTCATTAAGGCCGACTTTCCCTGATTCCCACTCCTTGAGTCGTTCTAAGCCTTATGAGCCCCTCACAACTCAATTAAGCCTTTCCAATTAAGCTCCTACATGTGTATGTGTGTGTGTGTGTTTGCATGTGTGCTTTCACTACTTTGTATTTGTGTGTGTGTGTGCGGGAGCAATGATGCCTAACCGGATTGTCCTTCATTAGGGGGGTCTTTCTAAATAGAAGGAGGACCCCCAAAGATGCCTTCAGTGAGACAATGGGCCGGAGAAGAAGAGCAAAGAAATGAGGAGAGGAAAAACTGAACGGGATCTTCTCAATCCTGACCCATATTATGTCGGGCTTTGGCTTGGAATGTGTTTGAATATTTATTACAAATAGATAATGCCTCAGCCTCTTGTACAGTGGATGGGGGAGTCTCCCCTCTGTGCCAAGCCAAATCCTATGGTGGGAAGGTGGCCAACCTGCATTATGCCAGTGAGGAGGAATTAATTGAGACAGTTGAGCTGAGAGGCTTGGACCGACTTGTTTATGTGTGTGTGTGCGTGTTTGTCACTGTGAGACATTGTTCAACAAGCTTTAAATCTCATGACAGTGTGTGTGTGTGTGTGTGTGTGTGTGTGTGTGTGTGTGTGTGTGTGTGTGTGTGTGTGTGTGTGTGTGTGCGCGTGTTAGGCCTCTAAAGCCTCTGTAAGGCTTGGAATCTGGAATTAATACAATTGCTTTTGTGTCTCTCTTGGCTGATGAAACAGTCTCCAGCTTTGAGACCGAAAACATGCAGAGTGACAACGAGAGCCAGAGGGACAGAGACGAAGCAGGAGGAGAGAGATAGTGTGTGTGTGTGTGTGTGTGTGTGTGTGTGTGTGTGTGTGTCTGTGTGCTTTGTTCACTTCTGTAGATGCTGACATGTAAAAGCGACATCAGGGTTCTGCATCTTATCACTGGGGCTGACAATTCAATTAACAGGACAAGTGTGTGTGCCACTGCTGCTTATCCCGAGCAGGTTTCTGTATGCTTTGTGTGTTTAGGTATGTGTGTGTGTGTGTGTGTGTGCAGCAATGTCCATGTCAAGACCTCTACATGAGCCTCTCTCCATTCATCTTTCTGCCTTTTTTCTCCTTTCTTCCTTCGCTCCCAGCTATAAGGGACTGTTTGGATATCAATTCTATTGTCATATCTAATTTGCTCAGACAGCAGACGGCAAAGAAGAGTCAGATGTGACACCGTTTCTTACAGTCTGTTGCGCTGATTCAAACACTAACTCCTTAAGTATGTAAATTATCTTTTTAATTTTCAACTAATTTGTATTTTGGAAAAAAAAAACAGCCATGTTGATATAACTTCACCTTGACAGTCTAGACACATTTTTTAGTTTTTACTGTTTGTTTCTTTCCCCTAATTAGAGTAGGCATGTTGGCACAAAACTATTAACAAGACTTTTGTCCATTAAAGTGAAAGAATACTAAAGTTAAAGAGACTTTCTTAACTGGAATCTCCCAACTTTAATTATTGTTAATTTTTTATTGTCATACTTAGCTATCAATGCTAGACTTTTAATTTGCATAATAATGTGACACTGTACAACGGACGTACACTGTTAATAAAAGCTTATGTGTTAACTGCTTTATAAACTGTTTTTCAAGGTGTATCTATGAACATAAATTCGCCAAGTATCAGCAGATGTCCTAGAGCTGACAAAATAGTCCTTAAATCATAAAAGTATTGGAAACACAGACTCAAAGTACATCAGTTATAACTAAATGTACTTAGTTACTTTGGCACTGCGTGTGTGTGCTGCATGGCAGCAAGTTGGGCTACATATGGAGGATCATTTGAATCGCACCATTGTATGGGTCTGTATGCATGCCTGCCTACATCTAAAGATCCACTCTTGCGTATCAGAAAGCTGCATGTATGCTGCAGTGATTTGTGCATAGGTATGTGTGTGTGAGTGTGTGTGTATGTGATGGGGCTGCACTGCTTCGATTTGGCATGGTGTCTTCTTCAACACCTGTGTGTTGTGTGCATTTTTGCGAGTGTGTGTTTGCTCGTGTCTCACCCGAGGGTAAAGCACTTAAGCGGTATGTGCCTGAGTCCAAACAGCTGTGAGCAGAGGCAGACAGCGTGGCTCTAAATGACTAGAGACTTGAGAGGGAGCCCACAGGGGGAGCACACCTTTGAAATATACATGTCACTCACCCAGAGAGACAGAGAGAGAGAGAGAGAGAGAGAGAGAGAGAGAGAGAGAGAGAGTAGGAAGAATGAGAGAGAGAGCCTGATTTAAATAAGTCTAAAAAGAAAAGAGGATGGAGAGATGGAAGCTGAGAGAAAAGAAAAGAGAGAAAGTATCCAGAGTTTGTCTCTCACTGGTCACAAACTGTGAGAGTGCATGGGAGAGAAACATCAATACGGTGGGGCGATCAACTGGCCAGTTTGGCTCCATTGGGCCTGTTGGGTGCCATGTGGGTCCACTCCCAAGTCCGCAGCTCCTGCTGGACTGTTGAGGCCATTATGGCCCTCCACTTTCCCTCCACCGCGGGTCATGGCACTTGCCTGTCAGCCCGACTCCATATATATGGTAATAAGGAAAGTGTGTCAGTGGGGTGGGATGGTAAAGTGTGTGTTTGTGATGGAGATGTGGGGAGGGGCTGATGGAGAAGGAAGCTCTTAGGGTCAAAATTAAGCTTCATTCATCCCCAGTAGATAAAACTGAAGGTGTGAGAGTGAAAAACCAAGACCGTTGTTAGTTAAAAAAAGTTGGTATAGTATGTTGAAAAAATTTGCTGAATTTGAGCCTTTAAATGTTTTATATACATGTGCAACCACGAGGTAGGCTGCAGCACTACAACGTGTGTATGTGTGTCTGTATTTAAAGAAACAAGTGAGGAGAGAAGACAAGAAAAAAGAAAGAGACAAAAAAGGCAGGACATGAAGGGAAAGGAGATAACAGAGAGATAACCGGAAAGGAAAAAGACAAGGTGATGTGAGAAAATGAATGAAAACAAAATAAAGGCACAGAAAAAATAAAAGAAGGGAGGAGAGAGAAAGGGAAATAACAGGACATGGTAGGAAAGAAAGAAAGAAAGAAAGAAAAGAAAGAAAGCAAGAAAGAAAGAAAAGAAAGAAAGAAAGAAAGAAAGTGGAAAGGAAAGAAAGTTGTGAAAGTGATTTGTGTGATAAAATGTGAGATAAGCAACAATCCAGTTGTCAAACTCTGTGGGACTTTTGATAGTGTTGTCCTACTCAAGTCTGATCCTATGTCTCAATGTCTGAGTGTGTTGACTGGTGACTGACCGATACACTTGTGGGGGGTCCTCGGTGGACAGATGATGGCATGGGGTCATGGGGGCTCTGTGTGTGTGTGTTTGTGTATGGGGGGAGTTGCTCTGTTCCCGAACGCCTGACCAGATATTCATAGAATTCCACTTGGATGGATAGAAGGTGTCCTATCGGCCCTATTGTGCAGCCAGCCGAGAAAACGGCACAAAGGCCAAAACATCCTGAAATCCACTGCGAGCGTACACCAGCTGGAGTTTTGTGATGAAGTTGTTTGTAGAGGTGACTGTGAGTGCTGTTAGAGACTAAGTTAGAAAGACTGGATGCAAAGGAGCCTTCACACAAACAACAGGACATGTTTTCACCTCATGCACTGCAGCAAAGCAAAATCTCCTCCAAGCAGACATTCACTCTCTCTCTCTGTGTTATAAAAACTAGAAAGACCAAAGTGAATCCAGTGATACTGAAGAACTCCTTTCCAAGTATATAAGTCACTTATGATATGCAACAAATGATGAGATTAGCCAGTGATGTCACAGGATTTGAATGTGGTTTTGACTATCACTCGCTTCAAGAAAATGGAAAAGAAATGAGAGTTAATATTTAAAATATATGGATATTATAAAAGAGAAAAAGGTAATGCAATGCAATAAAAAAAACATATTTATATTAAAATCGTGTATACATATCATTTGACTTATTTACATTTACTTTGAGTTCTTGATGGCTTTGTTTTAAATTTGCCATTTAAAACAAATTCCGCCAAAATGTCTGTTTGTCTTATTTTTATGGAGATATTCTACATTATAAAATAAATGTGGTAAACATTTCTTCCAGACCTGGGAGCAGACTCGTATGTCCCTGAATTCTGAATATATTGGCCTTTCTAGAGTGAAACACACACACATGCACTCACATCGGCAGAGGCCTTGACTTTTCCCTTACCTTGGTCTTGTGTTGTAGCGGGGAGCTGCGGCCCTTTTCACTCTGGCTGTGTGTTTTGGTGGGTGGGGAATGTGTACCCATGTTGGCTTGGGGAGGTAAACTTCCTCCGTGCTGCTTTCCCCCCGGGGAAACCTGCATGGCTGCCAGCTGAGCTGCATACAACTGCTGCAAGGTCAGAGAGACAGGTAGAGAGAAGACAGAGCAATGGACAAGTGTTAAGTCGAGATGTGGGGGGGGGGTAAGAAAAGAAAAGGAAAGAGATGGGGAAAAGAGAAGGGAGGAGGGAAAAAGGAGAAGAAAAGGGCGACATGAATAAATGAATACTTGAGAGCACACAAACAAAAAAGAAGACGCCGGCTAAAAAGCTCTAGAAGAAGAGGCCATTAGTGGCCCGGCCTCTGTTTGTGTGACAGAGAGGGACATCTTCACTGTCAACCCCCCTCCCTCACCCCATGGGAGAAGCACTAACAGCCTCTCTGACAGGCCCAGAGATGGCTATGTCCCCTCCAGGTGCATCTTGGGAGAAAGGGAAAACATTCTGGCTATCGAGGTCAGGCCGCAGAGCCGGGCTCCCTCACAAGGTGAAAAAAGTGATGGAGAAGGGAAAAAGAGTGAGAGGGGGAGAGAGAGAGATAGCACAGAAATGTTTCAAGCCAGATGGGACCCTCGCAATGTTTATTGTGTTCTGACAACAAGATGCAAAAAACAACGTCTCAAAAGAAGAGAAATTGTTTCAATAACTGCTCTGGGAAAAACAAAAAAATGCTTTTCCATTCTTATTTATGTATTCAATTAATTTCTAATTAAATAAAAGCATTATGTCTTGAGCTGCTATGGTGTGAACATACTTGGGAATATTTATGCAATACTATTGTATCACACTAAACAGTCTCTGGCCTGTATTCCCACAGCAACAGACACAAGATAATATTCACAACTTGGAAGAAGCTTCAATATTCATAAACGCTTCTTTCTGCCTCCCTATTCTCCCTCCTCTAAATCGTCCTGCAAAGCTCAATTACTTTCATGTCCTCTAATACAAATCTCCAAGACGCTGTTTTTGTTTTCTCAGAATTGTTATTCTGTCCTCTGAAGAGCAACAGAACGGTTGTTTAAGCGAGAAGTAACTGATGTGCTGTTGTTTTTTTGAATACTTATAATTGTTATTATTTATTTCTGGTAGAAGATTTTTCTGGAAGAGGACCATCCTTTTTTTTTTTTTTTTTAGTTTAACTTCCGTCCTTCTGTTGGTGCTTGGCTGCCGGCCACCGGCGTCAAACAAAAGGCTGGTTTATGCAAATGGACAAGGAAGAGATGCTGTCACTGCTATCTCTCTCTCTCTCTCTGCTTTCTGTCTGTTTGTCAGTAACTCTATCTCTTTTGACAGCCACATTAGCTCTCCTCTGCTATCTTAAATAAAGCAATTTATCTCTTTTTGTCCAAACAAGAAAAATAGGACACAACTAAACACATTCCAGTGACTGTTCACAGCCTTCTGTTCACCAAATTTAATAACTTTTCAGCTTCAGACTGGAGAATCTTCTAAAACAAAAAATAGTTTTCCACAAAAAAGGTTTGTTGCTGCTTCTTTTCAAAACACATGGCTAAAGTGTCAGCATCTACTGCTGCTATAAACACCAAGGGAACAATGATAATTGAGGTGCATACAGTAGACGGGGTGCGCTGCTACCACCGCTACTGATGTGGAAATCAACGGGGGATCGGTCATGCTCTGGTGAGCCACAGAGACGCGGCGCGGAGGACCAGCTCGCTGAGATCAGATCAGCCCCAGCTCGCTCATTTCTCTTCAATTAGCTGCACTGTGGCTCCTGGAACAGGGACTGGATGTGTGTATGGGTATTGGGGGGGTGGGGGTAGGGTGCAGCCAAGCATGAAAACCCCTCAACCCCCCCCCCCCCCCCCCTCTCCCCTCCCCCCCCTCCCTACCAGCCAAACCCCCTGGCGAGTGGACCACAGGCGGTGTGTGTGTGTGTGTGTGTGTGCATGTATGTGTGTGTGTACTGACATATTCGGACCAGTGGTTCAAAGGCCTCTTTATTTGTGGAGTGAATTGAGTTCCATTACAAGGCCAGCGCCCGTCACTCAAAGCCTCGCTCAACGGGGCCGGCGTGCAATGACACACACACACACACACACACACACACACACACACACACACACACACACACATGCACAGCACAGAGGGCAGAGGCACTGTGAAGCGCGCCCAGAGCGTCGCCACAACGACTTGCATGTCAACAAACAGGAAATGACAGCGCAAAGCCCCCCGGGGAGACTTGGGGAGCGAACACACACACACACGCACACACACATGCACACACACACAGGCGCACACACACAATGCGCGAGGAAACGGGGGGGTTGCAATCACAGTTGCAGGATGAGACTTGAAATGAGAATTTGAAAAGTCACTCTCTAACCAGGCATACTGCTGAGCTGTCTGTGTTTGACTCAATCTTTCACTCTCTAATCCCCTGATGTGAGACGAGCGCTCACACATCTGCATGTTTTTGTGTGTGTGTGCACATGAGGGGGGTCCAGTGGTCTGCGTGTGCTTGTCACATGACACCCCCCTACATGTGTGTTTAATGTATGTCTGGGTAAGCATGTGCAGTCTTAGCTCTATTGACAAGAGGTGAAGAGGTGATGTGTGACTATTGGTGTTCCTCTGAGGGAGGTTAATTGTTTGGTATTAGTTCTACTGAATGTGTGTGTGGACTTGCATCCACACAGGCCTGCTGTTTCTCTTGTCTTCTTAGCAGGGATGGATCTATGGATCTGTGTGTGTGTGTGTGTGTGTGTGTGTGTGTGTGTGTGTGTGTGTGTGTGTGTGTGTGTGTGTGTGTGTGTGTGTGTGTGTGTGTGTGTTTGGGTCTTGGTCAATAATCTGCAGCTTTAGTCAGATTACGAGCTTTCCTGGGTTTTGTTGTCAGTTAGCAGCTCTTCTGAGCTCTATTGTTTACATGGACACAGAGGACTTTTGTATGGATCTCAATGGATTCTTGTCTATCTGTCTGTCTGTTTGACTTCCTGCCCGTCTGACTTTGTTGTTTTCCAGTTTCTACGTTTTTTCTGAAACTAAAAGGCACAATCATGTAGACTGATTTGTCAGAGTGATTGGATGTTAATCCTTCACATTTATGTCTGGATACCCTTTATTAAAGTCTCGTCTCTTTTACCCCGCTTTTCAGTCTTTGTTTCCTTTTGTAAAGGCTTCAAAAGTTATTCATGATTGAACTAAGTAATAAATGTAAAAAACACCTTTCTAAGAGCATAACGGCCCGGCATCAAGGACAAACACAACAGAAATGAAATGTTTCCAGACAATGAGCGACATCTCAAGTATTTGAGTTATTTTCTGTCTGAGACAGTTGAAGACAACATTACCTTTCTTAAGTGCCAGTGCTTCAACATTGCAAACTAAACAATTTGTTTTTGGAATTTCATACAGAGAAGAAAAAAATAAAGCAGGCTTTAACACCAATAATCAGAGTGGATTATACAGACTTGTAAAACTGCTTCCCTTTACTCATTATGTGTTTGGAACTGATAATGCACAATTTGCCTAATGATAGTCACCTATCTCTAATGCCTATTGATTCTACATTGATCCCATGCTCCTATCACTAAATGGCATTTCCTTGCAACTCTGAAAAGCCTTAAAAGAAAGAAAAGGGAAGTTATCATCACTGAAGCAATCCTCCTTCTCTCTTCCAGATAAGAGCTTTGTGCGGAAAAGAGTTCCTTGATTGTTTTCTCGTTTACCTTCTGTCATCTGTCCCAGTCTCTGTTTTTCTCCCCCCCCCCCCCCCCCCCCCCCCCCCCCCCTGTCCGTTGTTCGTCCATCTCTCCGGTGTACAGCGTCGTAATCCAGGACAATATGTTCCAACATCTGCCTCTCCATATGATGCCTGACCCACACCATTGACCCTCTTTATACCACACACACACACACACACACACACACACACACACACACACACACACACACACACACACACACACACACACACACACACACACACACACACACACACACATATATATAATCTCTGGTGCACATCCACTCTTTTCTCCTCCACTTACCTCTATCCCCCTCATATCTATTTCTCTCTGTTTATCCTTTTAACTGATCATCCTTCTAAATACCTCTCTGGAAACTCTGCCTTTTTACCTTTATTGCTGATCTCTCTCTCTCGCTCTCTGTCGCCTGGATAAGCACACTTTTCTCTCCTTTTTGTCAGCTTCCTCTGTCCTTTTCTGTCCATTTATGAGCTATGGATAATATCAATGATATCAAGGGTCAATAGGGAGCCAGATTAACATGCTCTAATGCACAATGTCACACTCATCCCACAGATTAAGACACTAAATGCCAAACTTGTCCACTCCAAAGCCTGCATTGCCTTGAAAAGTGTCTGTGGAGGATTCTGTGTTAAGCTCCCATTGACTGTAAGTGCTACTCTGTTGATTTCTATGGAGGATGTTTTAAACATAGAAAGAGCTTTGAATCATTCAGAGATTAATACATTTTTTCCAAGAACAGCACTTAACTCCAAGCTGTGCTGTTCAGAGTTTTTTATGTTAGTCCTCCACTTTCTATGCAAACAGTTATCACATAGTATGATCAAGGCAAAGGCCATTTCTCCTCACAGACTTCCTCCTCTACGTCTGACTCGTATCACAATGGGGACCTTTTCAAATAAAGAATCCAAAGAAGGACTTACATGTTGATACTGCAGAATGGTATAGTTACTGGTTTGGTTATAATGAATGAACATACACTCATCATCAACCAAACCATTCCACTTCCTTTATTGCACACATACACAAAATCACATATCGCCACAACTTCTGTGTATAGATCAATTTATTCTAATATATGTACAATACATGTATTCTGTGTATACTGCATATACCAGCTGCACGTTATAGGTACAAGTAGATCATTGATGCTGGTCTGTGTTTAGAAACTACCTCTGTCACCTTTAATTGTAAATTGTGTTTTTCCACTTCATCTGTTTTGGTCACATTACAGGAATTACTTTTTTTAAATCCACTTCATTTTTTTGTTAACGTTACTATTTTCACAGCAACTTCAAATGTAGTATCAGGGCCCTATAGAGGAACAAGATGTCATCTCACTGTGGGCTTTATATGGCCTTGGCTTGGTGTTATCAAGATGACCTTATAAGAGACAGATTTAGTTAGTTATCTTAATGTTGTTGCCAAATTTCTTAATTGTGCGAGTCTATAGATAACAGCATCCAACATTGATGTTCCTTTCAGTACAGCTGATGTTACCAGTGTTATTTTTGACTTGGACTTACTGAGTTTCATTAGAGAGTGTGTATGGAAGGATTGTATATCATGAGACTTATTTCAGGTTTTGCATACATTTCTTGTACGAGCATCTCTATTTGTGTTGTGGGAATATATAGTTCAAGTATCTACATGTCATTAAACATATTTGGTGGTTGTCAGATGCTGCAGTTAGGTTGCACATTATGTTAGGAGGCTATGGTTTTCTAAGCGGGCGGCCCGGGTTCGGTGACGACATGCATCACTGTGCTGTCGAATAAAGGCAAAAAGCCCCAAAAATAAATCTTAAAAATTAATAAATAACTATAAATAACTCCTTTGTTGATGTTTAAGTACACCCTTGTATGCAACTTGGAAGTTTACTGTATACCCTATATTACCTTCTTTATTCTGTCTTGGCTAAGTGGGTTCAGTTCCCTCTCAAACTAAAGCACAGTGTTGCTGTGGAGAACTCAGGCAAACTGTCATGTCTCATCTCAGGAACAGAAAAAAAAACCCTCCTTATCAAATGAGGGCGCAGAGACAATCCCAAAGGAAATCCATCCACATTGAGACATCTGTACTTGTGTTAGCCCGGGCAAATCCGTTTCTTTGTGACAAGCCTTAATCTCAATGTGAGACTGTATTTGTGTGTGTGTGTGTGTGTGTGTGTGTGTGTGTGTGTGTGTGTGTGTGTGTGTGTGTATGTGTGTGTGTGTGTGTGTGTGTGTGTGTGTGTGTGTGTGTGTGTGTATGTGTGTGTGTGTGTGTGTGTGTGTGTGTGTGTGTGTGTGTGAGAGAGAGCTTTTGCGTGTGTGTTTTTCTGGGAGGATTGGAGGAAAGAAATCTGTTAGTGAGATGTTTTTTTGCACTTGTTGTGTCCTCTCATCCCTCCCTTCTGGTAAAAAAAACAACACAAAAAAAAAAAAAAAATCCAATTGCAAGGTGGACAAAGCCGTTCAACTGGAGATTGAGTGAGTCTGAACACAGTGGAACATATGGACGGCTTGATTGAAGCAGTGATAACAGAGCAAAGGACATTATTCTCAGCCACACACACACACACACACACACACACACACACACACACACACACACACACACACACACACAACATGGGAGTAATAATGAAATCAGTGAGGACAGCAGGGTCCGTTCTTCATGATAGAATTACACTGCTATTCTATTCTCCCTCTAGTGTCTAACATATGGGGCAGCATGTTTGGCTGACAGGTGCAAATGTATTACACACATTCTGCCTGACCTTTAACCCATATTCTCCCATCATTCCCGAAGTGTGTGAACAGTAAGTGAAAAAGATGTGCAGGGGAAATATGTGTGTCATTGCAGCTGTTTCTCTCAGATAAACATGTGTGTGTGAGTGTGACACCTTTTATGATAATGCATGTCAAGCAGACACGAGGGCCAAGTGCACCCAAGCTGAGTCTAACACTGGAGGTTAATGTGTTTCAGACAGGCAACTAGGGGGATGCCTGTGTATGTTCTTAACCCCTGAGAGAGGGGGCCCCAAAGCCCATGTGGATATGAGTGTCAGTTTGTGAGGTCTAGTTGTGTGTGCATATCTGTATAAGGGTTACAGGGAGAAAGTGACTGCATGAGTGCAGGCAGGGACATCCAAAGACAGGCTCCTCCTCATAAGTAAGATAACAGATGTTGACTTATTTCATTCTTTTTACTTTTCATGCCTTTGTGGTAAAGTCTCTCTCTCTGTAAATTTTTCTGCTTTCTTTCTTATTGACTGTTTGACGACTACATTTCTGAAAATAAGCAGACCACATTCTTGGTTATTAAAGTGCAAATGGGTTGACCCCTCAGATATGCTCAAAATGAGCAGAAAGCATCCAACCAGGATTTATTTGTCGCTCTTAAAATTATAATTTTTGATCATCTCTTTTGTCCTAAATTAAAATATTTTTATTTGAAAACACACAACACAAGTCAAAAAAGTAAACAGCGAAAGTTTTTTTTCTGAGTTGAACTCAAAGTTTTGTGAAACGAAACTTTGTGTGAACGAAATCAGACTTTAAATTAAACCTCACATGAAAGACAGACAGAGAGATGGATAGAGTTATCATGTACACATTTTCCATTTAAGTCAGTAAATAAAGTCAGTGATGTTTCCATTACAGTGAGCAGCATTTTTCATTCTTTTTTTTTTTTTTACTTCTTCAAGAATTTCCTTCTTGGCATGCTCAGGTGCTTGTGAAAGGTTGATCAAAATGAATTCACCGTTATGTGAATAATAACGAACTAAAAGGTAAATTGCATACAAATATGCTTTTGTGCTATTAAAGGAGATTTCAATCTGTTCTGTGTCACTCCAAAAATGAACTCAGACAGTCAATCTGAACATTTTTGTCTTGTTCTTCCAATTGCACAAAGCCGAGGGCGAGGGTCACACTTGTCAGTTCTGTGTGATTTTTGAGCTCTGATTTTGGAGAACATGTTTTTATGGGCTCAATTCGCTCGCTCACACTTTGGCTGAAAGTGACAGCTGTGCAACCTCCCTGTGGCTGTGTTTGTGGTCCTGTATAGCTCAGTGGGAACTATGTGGTGTGAACACTGTCAGGGTTAGGGGATTTATTCCCAATGGGACCACCCAAGTGTAAAATAAAAGTGAATGTTTGTGTCTGTGATAATCAAAGCCTTCTGGTTGGATGTTTTTGCTTCCTATGGTTCAACTGTAAACACTGTGGCCTTACCTGGAGCTGTAGGGGTCCCAGCCCTGGTGTGGCAGCAGCAGCAGCAGCAGCCATTGTTGTAGGGATGAGCTGGAGAGGGTAGGGGTCACCTGAAAAGAAACAGAAAAGCATTTTTAACACCTTTAGTTAATATTAAATCAAAACATTTTGCTTTTCTCACAACCTGTTGTGCACTCTGACTTTTTCTCCACCCATCCATCTTCTCTTACCTCCTTTCCCTTTCCACCTTCTTCCTCTGTTCAGTCCCTCCTACTTTCCCTTCATCCTCTTGTTTTTCTCCTCTTTTTCCCTCGACTCACCCCATCAACCCCCTCCCGCCATAACCACCACCACCACCACCTGAGTCCCTCTGTGCAGCTGTTAAAGCTGCCCTTTGTGTGAGCTGCCAGTAGGGCCTTAATGAAAAGCCTGATTGTGTGTCCTCCTCCTTAATACCCCCTGACAAAGAGCAGCGAGGTGAGGGGATTCTGATAAAGCTCGCCCCAGTGCCATAATTAAGAGCCGCCACTGCCGATTGCTGCTCCCTCCTCTTTCTTTTTTTTTTTTTACTCCTCAATTGTCTGTTCTCCTGCTTTATTGAGAGCTGCTTTCAGTCTCGTTTCTTTCTTGTTGTCATTTCTCTCTCTTCACAAGTTACTCCAACTCTGTCCTTTCTGTCCCCCTCCCCCTCTGTCAGGACAGATACATCAAGAGATAGATGGACAAGCAGAGTGGAGGAGATGACAGAAAAGCAGAGAGAAAAGCAGGGAAGAACAGGATGAGTGTGGATTATTAGTGACCAGGTGCAGATAGGCCGTGCTGTAATTACTGGGCGAGAGAAAAGGAGGGGGAAAGGTCAGAGATGAGGGGAGGAGGGTGTGAGGAAGGGCGGATAGGAAGAGGAGGAATATTGTTCTTAATTATCATATTGAATAAAGGTTCCTGTTGACAGCTTTGATTTGCATGTGGACATGCCCGCTAACTAAAGTGCAGCACGCAGAGGTCAGACTTTTATACTGGTATCACATCGAGGAGACTTTTTTTTTTACACAGAGAAAACTTGGGAATGTTCTCAGGGCTTGACCTTGCATTTCTGACCTGAACTTTCGGCACAGCGGTCAGCCTCTTGGCTGTATCAGGACCTTCTATCATGCCTGTGTGTGCCCATGTAAATTTGTGTGTGTGTGCTTGGCATAAGCCGAGACTTTCCTTTCCGACATATTTTCCCATATAAGTCGCTTCTTAAAAAAAAAAAAAAAAAAAAGTGAAGCAGAGACATTCTTTGCTCCAGCGGAGAGGGAGGGCAAGAGGGATTAAAGAATTATTTCAGGACTGTGTATTCTAGGAGATGGGTCTTTTTCTCCTCGCTCCCTGGACAAACATGAGCCAGGATGGATATTTATGCTCCTCCTGGGGGTCGCTATAACAAAAGGGAAAGGACGGTGGAAAGCAAACATGTTGCTCTTGGCTTGAGGACAGCGACCTCAACAGACGAGAACAAAATTTCTCACCGACAAAGAAATGTTCAAGGAAAATAGATCGAGGGAAGTGAGATGCAAAAACTTAATTAATATTACATAGCTGACCAATTGGGATTTTTTTTTTCTCTCAAAGGGCCATTTCAGAGAATATGAAGTTTTTATTTCTTCATTTTGAGCAGTTAGTTGTGTAATGTCTCTGATGAGAGCTTTATCCAATGTGAGACAGTCGTGGAGTTAACAGGTAGCAGTGCAACTGTTCAACAAATGATGGAACAAGACCCCCACCGAGAGCACAGCACTCCATACTGTGCACATCAAATAATTCATATCTTGAAAGAAAGTGCCATGAGCACTGTCGGAGCATAACGCTATACATGTCCTATTTAGAGCTGCAGCACCAAACTACATCAACTCACAGCAACTTTGAAAGTTGCCAGGGAGTTTTCTCAGGGGCGGCCCAGCCTGGTGCAGCGTGCCAATCCGGTTGGAGTTGGCGGAGGCAGCGAAAAGACAAGCCCACCACTTGACAGGGTATTTACGTGGGCAGTGGGCGTGGGTGAAGATGGCACTAATTAAAATGGAATGGACTTGTTTGGGAAGCTGTGAAACTCAAAGGGGTGGGGGCCCAAATGAGTGTGCACGAGCTTGCTTTGTGTGCACGCCTGCATATCTGTGTCTAAGTATTATTATTTTTTTTATGTTTACAACATCACAAAGCAATCTCTGGCTGCCTGGACGCGCTGGTGTCTGTGTGTGTTAGTGTGTGTGTGGGTTGTGTTGGAAGCATGTTCTGGCTGCGTCCTGTGTTAATGTGAGGAGAACCTGGGGCAGGTCACATTACCACCCCCCCACCCCCTTCCTCTGCTGTCCCCCCCATCGTGCATTTATTCCCAGCATCCCCTGGCAAGCACCCACCACTCTTTTCCTCTCTCACTCTCCGTCTCTCTATCATGGTAAACAACACATTGCCACACAGCCGGAGCGTGATAGCCAAAAATGAAAATGAAAAAAAAAAAAAAAACATGTCCTGCATGACGCCTGTATTTTGTTGCTTTTTTAACATCAAAAAATAGACAAGACAAAAGGAAGGAGCCAAACGGACTGAGCGAAAGAGAGGGGGTGAGAGAGATACTGAGAGAGATGGAGAGTGTAAACAGGAAGGGTGTATTTGGACTGCTTTTTCTATTAAGAGAGAGTTGTTGTTGTAGGGGCGAACTCGTCTTTTGGGAGACAATTCGATCTGTTATGTGGGAATACAGTCAGACTCTTGTTTGGTTTAAACATTACACTTGAAAAGTAGTTTTACACTAAAAGTTGCAAACATCTAAGAAGGCATGTGATAGTGTGTGTGTGTGTGTGTGTGTGTGTGTGTGTGTGTGTGTGTGTGTGTGTGTGTGTGTGTGTGTGTGTGTGTGTGCAGATGTTACTCACTGCAGCCGGGCTTATAGTTGAAGCCAGGGGGCATGAGGAAGCCCTGCTGGGCTGCGGCCGCTGCCAGAGTCCTCTGGTCTGGAGGAAAGACGGGAATCATCAGGGGAGGAAGCTGGCCCTGGACCTGCTGATGAAGGAGGCAAAAGAGCGGGGAGGGAGGGAGGGGAGGAATAAAAGAAGAGGGGAAGAAAGGATGAGCAACCTTTCATTGAGTGCCTATAGATTCTATAAAACATGTTTCACATCAACACTAAAAATAGATTAACTGAACCCTAACATTCAATTACCATTGACAGTTACATCCACATTACATCATAATCATTTCTCAAACTCATATGCACTCAGGCTCATATACATATTGTGATGAATTCTTAAGGAACACCCACAACATAAGTCTGTAGACATAGAAACTGATCACTCCTTCCATCAATTCAAAGAAACTCATGAGGACAGTTCACTACACTCTCTGAACAGCTGGCCTTTTCCTTTTATTTGGAAGATGATGTTCTCTCCCTTCTCCCCACAACAACCCCCCCCCCCAACAACCCAAACACACTGACGCACACATAAATACACAGACACAACCGTGTACACTTAACCCATCTCTGCGCGCCCGTCGGCAGAGAGCCATACGACTTCACAAGGTTTCCAGGATTGTAAAAAGAGAAGCAAAAAAAGGCTCCTTCGATGGATAGCTTTGGCAAGGACGGCAGGAGAGAGAGAGGGAGAGAGAGAAAGAGAGAGAAGAGGAGAGAGAAGGAGAGATTGTGAGACAGAAAGAGAGAGGAGTAGGAGACAGATGGTTGCACTAAACAGCGTTCTGCCAAAAACAACACACAAAGACTCGCGTGTGATGGACTGACTGACAGTTTGAGAGGCAAAGATAGAAAGAAGAGGAGGAGGAGGAGGAGAGGGAGGAGGAGAAAGGTGAGACAAGGAAGAAAATAAGGAATCTCTTCGACCTGTAAAACTGAGGCGTAATGCCGGTGTGATGGACAGCCCAGAAATATGATGAGATGGAAGGAGCTCATTGATAGAGTCCTGGATATCTGTAGTTTCATATGTAGATTATATTTATGTGATTTCTATCCATGAAGTTCTTCATATAAAATGACTGTTTTCATTTAATAAAAATTTTGCCTTTTGAATATCTGGTTATGTCAGCACAATACAAATAAATAAAGAACAATGCTGCTGTGTTGTACATTGTTTAATGTTTTTAAAGTCTGAATAACACTTATCATGTGTGTAAAACTGGAGTGCTGCTTTAAATGAAACCCCTGATAGTGTGGTTATGTCTTTGACCTGTCCCCCTGCTTGTGAAGCACTTTGCTCCCTCTTTACAACTCATCTCCTCTCTCTTCCTTCTCCAGGAGGGCAGAGAGGTAATAGCTGAATAGGATAATGGGCAGGTAAAAGCTGTTAGATGTGGAAAATTGATCTGGAATGATGAAAATGGCTGCACAATCACAAGGATGCGGCGGTGCCCCGGTACAATCAGGTAATATCTCAGCAATATGGACACTTGAAGTGGTTAGTGCTTGAGACAGGTAAATAGAGAGAGAGGCTGTCTGTCACTACAAACACTGCTCCTTGCTCTCCCTGCCTGTGTGTGTATACTCAAGTTTCCCTGGGCGTTTGCATGGTTTTGTACTGTAAATACCTGTGTGTGTGTGTGTGTGTGTGTGTGTGTGTGTGTGTGTGTGTGTGTGTGTGTCCTCCTCCTGCTCCTGTGTGTCGGCATGCGGCAGCCGGCAGCACTGTAATCAAACTATCACGGCGCAGGGGGAATAGCGCTCTCTTCAAGCGGCTCCTGTTTCCTCCCCTTACACCAAAAACAATAATTATTCCACCATTTTGGTAAAGCGTAAACTGCCTGTGCCGCGCGATCAGAAGGGAGAGGCGTTCCAGCGCGACGCTCGGACAGGACCCCTGTAGGGACGAATCACAGACAGAACAGTTCCGCTTTGCCTTTCAGGCCTAATTGGACATATGCTATGAGTGGAGCTGGCTACGAACACTGTAATGTACCGTAGGGAGGAGGAGATGAGAGGAATGGAGAGGAAAGGAAAGGAGAGAAGATGAGGGAGATAAGTCTGTAATACATACATACAGTAGACAGCCTGGCATGGAGAGTGTGTGACGTAAATGTATGTGCACGAGGCTTTCTTTCATTACAAATTAAAATGTCACAGAAATGTTTTGTCTTTATAGCTGCCTCGTTTTCTATCTCATAAGAATAAGCCTGCATACAATAGGAAGACATTCACGAGCCTACAGAACTGAAACACAATAAATCTCAACAATGGGATAAGGAGATCATGCAACAGACAAAATGAGAAAAATAGCAAGAGAGAGACACAAAAGAAGAAGGAGAAACATAGAAAAGGGGGGATCATTACCTCCCATATGTTGCTGTTATAATAGTCGAGTTGGATATGTGTGTAACAGCTGTTGAGCTGGCAAACACACACTGACCTCCAAAGGGTAACACACACACACACACGAGGCAGAGAACATAGGTCAGAGCAAGTTGAGCGTAACATGGGGAAGCTAGGGACTCGGACTATCTGAAACATTTGTTTGAGTGTGTATGTGTGTGTGGAGGGTCTGCAGGGATGAGGTTTGTCCACTGCTATAATATTGGATTAGATAAGTCCCTCTCATCATGGTCTCTTATGCATTCCTTCAACATCTGCAAAATGACTTAAAAAAATCTGTTTCTGCTAATATAAGAAGAACAGCAGAACAATACTTCAGAGTGTGTTGATATCCTGATCACAGCACAAAAATCTTTCAAAGTTAAAGAAACAAAAGAGAGACAGAGAGCTTCCTAAATCAAAGAATAAGAATCAGAGAGACAAAGAGAAACACTGACAAAAGGAAAAGAAAAGCCTAGGAGAGAAAGTGAGTAAAACAAAAAGAAGGAAAGTGAAGTGCGAGGCCAGATCTATCAGACAATCTCCAGATCCCACATAAAGGAAAAAGGCACATCTGAAACAGCAGGCGCTTTTGGGAATAACGCACTCATCTGCTTCTCTTTCACATCAGCCCAAAAGCGGACATGAAAACCTATAACACACACACAGACGAAACATCACACTGCTGCTGCTGTAGGCTGCCGACGGTTTGGAATAAGGGACTTTTTCTTTTTATGTGAAAACCCTCCTCTGAAAAAGTCCAAAAAACAAACCTGAAACAAACCAATCTGGAAAATAAAAACTAAATCCTCTAATCAGTGATAAGTGAATGGAAAACAAAGACAAAATGTTCTGAACGCAGAATTAAGCACACACTGTATTTAAATATATATTTAAAGGAAAGTGTGAAAGTTTTGCTTGAGAACTTTCACAGGGGCAAAGAGGACTCAAAGAAAGAGAAGTCGACGATTCACCCTGGCGAGATAACTTCTCAGGAAATAAACAGCAGATAGACGGAACAGAATGAACAAGAGAGGGAGGAAGAAGGAAGAGAGACGGCGAGCGGAGCAAGAGTTGGATAATTGGCAGCGAGTGGAGGCTGCGTTCACCACGCGCCAGGCGGCACAGCTTGAACTTAAAGCGCCGCTGCGGCATAATGAAGATGTGGCCGCTAATTAACATATGGGGTGCGAAACAGGTTGGTTGGCACGTGGCGCGGTAAAAAACTCCAAGGTAAAGTTATTATTGGGGAGTAATTAGCTCTATGAAGTTAATGCGCCGAACAATAGCTGCCAGCGCCGCACAATATGGCTCGCATCTGAGCGTGTGAAAAAAATAGCCCCCGCTAAAGTGCGAGTCCCACAGCTAAAATCTGTTGGCGACCATATGCTCGGGCAATTAATGCAAGACCTGGATGACCTATTGCTAAAGAAGGGACGTGCAAGCAATAGAACCAATAATTAATTTAGGGAGAGAGAGAGAGAATGAGGGAGAGAGAGAGAATGAGGGAGAGGGAGAATGAGAGAGAGGGAGAGAGAGAGAATGAGAGAGAGAGAGGGAGAGAGAGAGAGGGGAGAGAATGAGGGAGAGGGAGGGAGAGAGAGAGACACAGAGAGAGAGAGAGACAGAAAGAGAGAGATAGAGAATGAGGGAGAGAGAGAGAATGTGGGAGAGAGAGAGAGAGGGAGAGAGAGAATGAGGGAGAGAGAGAGAGAGAATGCGGGAGAGAGAGAATGAGGGAGAGAGAGAGAGAGAGGGAGAGAGAGAATGAGGGAGAGAGAGAGAGAATGCGGGAGAGAGAGAATGAGGGAGAGAGAGAATGAGGGAGAGAGAGAGAGAATGCGAGAGAGAGGGAAAGAGAGAATGAGGGAGAGAGAGAGAGAATGCGGGAGAGAGAGAATGAGGGAGAGAGAGAGAGAGAGGGAGAGAGAGAATGAGGGAGCGAGAGAGAGAGAGAGAGAGGGAGAGAGAGAATGAGGGAGAGAGAGAGAATGCGGGAGAGAGAGAATGAGGGAGCAAGAGAGAGAGAGAGAGAATGCGGGAGAGAGAGAGAATGAGGGAGAGAGAGAGAGAGAATGCGAGAGAGAGAGAATGAGGGAGAGAGAGAGAGAGAATGAGGGAGAGAGAGAATGAGGGAGAGAGAGAGAGAGAGAGAGAGAGAATGCAGAGAGGGAGAGAGAGAAAGGGAGAGGGGAGAGAGAGCTTGTGATATTAGTCCATTAACTTTACACGGACAGAGACTATTAAAGGCCAGCCTGCTGCCAATGTAAGGGCATGTTTAGGATGCACACACACACACACACACACACACACACACACACACACACACACACACACACACACGCAGGTATGTCTGTGTGTGGGAACATTAGGGAGGAGGCATGTGAGGGGGTTGTTGTTCAGGGTGCGCGTATGTCCGTGCGTGCACATCAACACTACCTGGTCGTAAGAAAACACAAATTACACCGGTTGCGGTGTAATGGGAGTGATTAAACAATTACACAGGCAATTGGGTTAGCTGCTCCTATGCACAGAGCACAGAGGTGCTGGTGTGTGTGTGTGTGTGTGTGTGTGTGTACATGTATGTGGTACAGTACATTTGAAAATATGAAAAAATTGCTTTTTTCTCTTTTTTTCCAAAAAGTTAAAAACATGTATTAAAGACAGAGCTGTGCTCTGTGTGACTGCATCAGGAAGTACACTTGAAGGTGTGTGTGTGTGTCTGTGTGATTGAGTCACTGATGTAAGTTAACCCTAATAGAGAGCTTGTTAGCTGCAGTCGCCGCCATGTCTGGCCTCTATTAAACTAGTGAAAGCATCAGGTGGCTTTACTCATTTTCAGATCTTTTTCTCACTTCTTCTTCTCTCTGTCTGCTTTGCTTTCTCCCACCTATAGAAACAGCAGATTAGATAACAGACAGCATGTATTGAGGTAGAGACACACCTGAATGCATGAATGTGTATGTGTGTGTGTTTTGGTTGAGTGGGTTTGATTCATTAGTCAGGACACACTTGTGTCCCCTCATCCCTCTTCTTTCAATATACATTGTGAGTGTGTGCGTTGGCTCTGTGTGTGTGTTCTCAAGGTAAGCCCTGAGCCGCTCAGCAGGTGAGCTCCTTTCATCCCCGTCGTGCTTCACAGCATGGCAGCAATAGTCGTCCCCGGCAACACCGGAGGGAGCCATGGAGACAAGTCGTTTAATTAGAATAAGAGAAGACGAGAGAGAGAGAGCAAAGGGAAAAGTGAGGAAATGTGCTCACCCCTTAGAGCCTAATAAGAAGGCCCCTAGCAGGTGATGTGTGTGCGTGTGTGGGTTTTTTTTGTCTACAAGTCCATATATTAGAACATGCTCTTGGTTTATGATTCTTCAGAAAGTAAGTTTTGTAAAGTAAAGGTCATGTTTCTGTTCATTAGTTACCCTGTGACATAAAGGAAATCTGAGGATGTTTGGGTTAAAGATTACAGTTTTTATGAGGTTGGTTGAGGTTATGGTTCAGGTACATCTGGATCCGGACTTGGATTAAGGGTGAGGATTAGAGGTTTAGTCAGGAAAAAGGTGAAGGTTAGGTTTAAATTCAGGATGGGACTCAAAAGAATTTAGGGTTAAGCTGGTAATAGTTATATAGCAGATCAAGAAAAAAAAATGGGTGTGGCAAAGAATGAGTAAGGGTTAGGGTTCATAATTGATGCTAATTTCCGCTCGGCTCAGGTAGAATCAATGTGTTCAAACACTGATGAATGCACTGTGCATGTGAGACCATTTCATACTCTATGTCATTAGCTTGTTGCTACGCCTGCCTCTGTAAATGAACTTGCTTGTTTATCACTTTGCACTACACTTGGTGAGCGCCTTTGGCCTAAATAGTGGACGCTAACACGTTAGCTCGATTTGAGTTTGAGGGTGAGACCAAACAGGAAGCTGGACGCTGGGACAATAAATAATTTGTCCTCCTTTCATGAGCGATGTGTGTCACTCTCCTCTCTTTTTCATGAGCTTGATTATTCGTTTCATTTCATCACCTCTTCCAAGTGGACAGTTGAAAGCATTCTTCACAGGCCTTTTGGGGTTTGGGGCCTAACAAAGCCAAGGACGCTGACACACACACACACACACACACACACACACACACACACACACACACACACACACACACACACACACACACACACACACACACACACACACACACACACACACACACACACACACACACACACACACACCGAGGGCCAGCTGAACTCAGCCTCGTTAGGGGGAAATGCAATCACAAGAGGCTTATCATACAGACACAAAGCACACACACACACACACACACACACACACACACACACACACACACACACACACACACACACACACACACACACACACACACACACACACACACTGAACCTGGTGCCCTCTCTCTGGCAGGCCATTGTATTGTGGGATTGTGCGGACAATCTCTTCATGAATGATTAAGCAGTGTATTTCTCGACCAAGTCTTTGATGATGAGTGTGTGTTTGATCATCGGGCGAGCGTGCAGCGCTCCCTGTGACCGCGTACGATATGTGTGCTCGAGCGAGTGAAGGCGTTATTTTTTGGTATGTTCGTCTGTGTTCTTGCATATTTGCGATGCATGCAGATATACATGAGTGTGTGCGCTCCTATGATGAGCCCCTGTTGATTGTGTCCTTCTCTTAACGAGGCTGCCTACAGCTGCCCCTGCTTGTGAGAAACTATTGTTGGGCCTGTTCAATGGAGAGACGCTTGTTTGGGAAAAGGTTGCAAAGTCATGGGAAAAGAGAGCTTTGTCTCGACGGGGTCGTGAGGGAGTGAATCATGAGCGGACGTGTTTATAGCTTTACACACACAGCTGCGGCAAACACACGCACACGCACACAGATAAAGAAAAAATGGACGCTCAAGAATGCACAGAGAAATCCTCTGAAACAAACATGTGCTCTCTTTTTTTGTCAAAGTTGTGAACAATTCAGAATTTAGCTCGCACAAAGCAAATAAACACAGCTGCTTTACACAGAATAGTGAACACACATAGACACACGTCCCACACACATGCAATCACAAGGTCTCTTATCACACACACTTTGTATGGCTAACCTCTCGGGGGGAAAGGGAATGTGTGTGTGTGTGTGTGTGTGTGTGTGTGTGTGTGTGTGTGTGTTCCCTCTTGGACAGGGTGTCTCTTTATGATACAAAGCTCGTCTTTCTCAGCTCAAAATTCAGTGTCATCTGCTTTTACAAAGGCCTGGGCTATTCGTTCCAAGCCACCTGGACCAACATAGAGGCTCCAGTGTAGCACCCAAAAGGACAATACTTCCATTTTCAAGTGTTACATACTATATACCCGCCCAATTTCTTAGCAGACTGAGACACAGAATCACTTTCAAAGGAACTGTTAGTTGATTACTCAGTTTTTTATTGTTTGTATCATTCTCTCCTCTCTACAATATTCATGATTGGATATGTAACTGTAGAGTTTCCAAATTGGATGTATGGACTAAGGGTGTTTACATTAAGGCTTGAATTTTTGAGGGTGATACTCCAATGACAAGAAACATTTCTTAAATAAGGTCTTTGTGGGCGTATTTAGGTTCCTAACACACCCGTCCTGTTCCAACCCAAAGATCCACACAGGCTGGGTCCAGGAAGTGTCTGATACAAGAGCTTGGGTAAGACTTCTCAGGTCCGTGTGTGGATAAGTCTAAAACACAAGTGGATGGCTTCTTGTATTTGTAATCGAGCTTGAAGTTGTTATGAATTGACGCTTTACAAATAAAGATTGGTTGATTGGTTGATTGAATTGGCACATTGCCACAATTGGTATATCGATGAAAAAGTTTTTGTTACATTTTCAGTCTTCTTGGCTACTTTACAGACTCAGTTTCTCGATCTTGATTATTATTATAGATGCTCCATAACCACTCGGACCATCCGTTCTGTCTGCCTTGACAATTACACAGAAACATGTTGGAATAAACATAAGAAAGTGAACTTCACTCATATTTTGATTTGCAATCTTTGATTTATCAAATACTGTAGGGCCTTAAATCTCATACACAGCTCTAGCTGGGTTACAACCTCTGATTTCCCTGAGCACACTGACCACTTTTAGATGATTAAATGTAGTTGTGTATGTGTGTGTGTGTGTGTGTGTGTGTGTGTGTGTTTTGTGTTAGAGGAGGAGGAGGGTCTATTATAAGTCAGTACTGATTCAGGCCCCAAATGCTGATGGGCTGAGCGAAGAAAACGGCAACAATCACAATCATTGAATTGCCTTTGTGTGCCGTGTGGGCCAACATCAAGACACACTTGCACAAACACTTTGAAACCTACATACACATGACTTCACAAGTGGATGGACACACACACACACACACCCCTACTGGCCTCACCTGGATTTGTTGCTGCAGGAGGTTGATTTTGTGTTGCTGCTGCAGAAGCTGCTGCTGTTGCCGGGCAATCTAAGGAAGGAGCACAACACATTATTAGAATGTATATGTGTGCGCATGTGTGTGTGTGCATGTGTGTGCAGGCCTGTGGGAGATGAGACACATCTGCAGGTCTCTGAGGCCCCAGTTGCACGACAGAGGGTCGATGCCCTGGTTTGAAATATTGAAGAGCTCAGAGCTACGTGGACAACGATGTCACACATGCTGACATGAACACACACTTCATTGAATAAAGTGTATTAAAGAGGGCTCTATTGTAGGGGCAGTGATTGAGTCAAGTTTATAAACAAGTCTGACCATTTCTTTCAACAAATACACTTATTTTCTTTCAGTCATTTTATTTATTTATTTATTAACTTTGTCCACTTTTGTTGCTTGTGATGTCATTTTAATCTTTCTTTAAGCTGGCCCTTCAGCATTCATATTAAGTCCTTCTGCATAAAAACAGGAACATAAAGACTGAAATGTTGTCAAGCTTCTACAACAAAACTCTCCTGTGGCTAATAGAGTGGAATTAAAAAAAGAGGAATACAGTATCCAAACAGAACATTCACAGGGAGCCAGACATAGACTGATGCGGGATACAGCCAAGGGCACTTTTAGGCATTGTGTTTGTCATAGGTGATTGGTCCTTACAGCTGTGTTTCTTATTGCATATATGTGTGTGTGTGTGTGTGTGTGTGTGTGTGTGTGCAAGTGTGTTGTTCTCTTTGTAATCCCAGAATTTCCAGAAGCTAAAAAGCCCAACAAAAAGGGAAACCCTTCTCTTTGAAAACATGGCAGACTTTCGCCTGCAAGCTTAGTGTGTGGATGTGTGTGTGTGTGTGTGTGTGTGTGTGTGTGCGCGTGTGTTAGAGTGTGTGTGGAGGTCTCTGTTACATCCGCTCCAGCAGTACATACCCTCAGCTCATTCCTGTGCAGTGTCCCTGCATTCAAGCTGCCACAGATGCTACATGTGTGTAAGTGTGTAAAGGATAGTAAATCCTGTGTGACAAGTTGCTTTTTAATCACACCTGAGCAGTTATGATGAACATTTGTGTTGCTTTGTTAAAAGTGCCTACTGGTGTGTATGATCTATGATTCTGAATCAGCTTAAGTTATATTTTAAGGCAGTACTGTGGGGGATAATTGATGAATACAAAATAACTTACTAGGTTGGATTATCCAAAGAATCAAAATATCCACAAGATGTACAAAAAAAAAAAGCTTCAAAGGCTTGATCTGATTGGGAATTAGTTAGGTCTATTCTGAGATTTAAAGCCAAGTTAAGGTCCTTTAGGGTTGGATTGTTTTTAAGAAATACAATATGCAGTGTTTCCAGAAGCAGTGTACTCTGGTACCTGGTCCTGCTGCTGCTTGGCCAGCTCCATCTGCTGCCTCTGCTTCTCCATCTGTGAGGCGGCCAGCTTCTTCTGCTCCTCATGGGCCGCCAGGAGCTGCTCCCTCAGGCTGCTCAACTGGCCGATCATGCCCATGAGCTGGCGCTCTTTCTCCGCCAGGCTGTCTGGGGTACCTATGGGGTGAGAAGGGTCAAAGGTTAGATTAAAGCACTACATTTTTTCATAGTTTCACATTTTAAGAGTTCATTTTAACAGCTTAAACAACTATATCACTGGGTCATATTTCTGTGTGAGCTGCATGTATGGATGCCAACGGCCAAATTTTTTCACCCCGACTCAACCTGGAGTTTTTCCTGCCAGCCCCCTAGTAACCTCTATATGTGAAGTCAGGGTGAGCTGATTTCAGGATAATTCTCTGCGAGTAAGTGTGCTGGGAAGATGACTGTTGAGATCTTCAGGCACATAATGAAGCTGCTTTATACTGGGTTCTGTTCTTTTTCACTCATTTGTTGATACTGTCAACGTGTCCAATTACATGTAGCATTGATAAAAAGATAGAAAGCTGCCATTATAGGGTCCGACTCTGTCCATCCAGATGCCATCTTGGATTTCATGTCCCCCCTCCCCCCCAAGTCCAACAGTGCATGTGTGGAAACAGCTTGTAATATAAGCTATCTGATTCATCTTTATATAATGCCAAATGTGAGAACTTAAAGCATCGCCCAACAACCAGAGTCCAGAGGCAGAAAGCAGCCCAATGTCAAAATTATACAAATTCAAAACTGAGATGTTGTGCTCGGTTTTTTCTTCTTCCTGAGATTTTCATCGCTATCTGGAGGCCAGATAGGATAGTTGGGAGTGAGGTTAGAGGTCACAAGCATGAAGGACAGGAACCGAGGAGGAAGGAACAACAAAGCAGTGTAAAGCTATCCATGGCTTGTTGGTCAGCCTAATATATGAGTGGTTAGGGGATTTGAACGGTGGGAGGGGGCACGTCAACAGAAGGTGCATTTGGTAAAAGACTGTGTGTGCAGAGTTGTAAAACCAGATGTTGACTTATTCTGCAAGGCACAGAAGGCCAGCAATGATTACTTGAGTCACATCCATCCACCATTTTATTGCCTTATTGAAATAAAGAAAATAAATCTGGCTGAGGAAACATTTGTACACAGGGAAAAATGTGGCGGCAAAACAAATGTACGATCTGAGCCAGATTCACATGTTTAACAAACAAAATAAATATTCCGCCAGGTTTGTAAATTTACATTTCTTGCAAAACTTGAAGGAAAATTTAATTTAATTTGATTGCTGCTGAATTCTGGGTAAACTTGGAGCTACCAGGCTCTATTTCATGAAAGCATGTGTGTGAAAAAAGAGAGAGGGGGGGGGGGGGGGGGAAGAGAGTGTGTCTGGTCTGTGTTTACCCTGCAGTCAGCCAACCTCCTGCTCACATTTAGTATGGCCTGACCTTAGACCTCTTAGATCCTGACATACCAGCTCCATTACACACATTCACACACACACACACAATTACACATACACAAACACACCGCACAAGGTCTAAATCATTCACCAGGATGTAGTTAGAGAGGGGCACACTGAGTAACAATCAGGACGAGTGTGTGTATGACCATGTCTGGTCATACGTACTAATGTTTGCCTACATGGTTTTTGATGTGTGTGTGTGTGTGTGTGTGTGTGTGTGTGTGTGTGTGGAGAAGCACAATCCCCCATTGTTCTTCAGCTGCTACCTTTAACAGGGCCACATTCCTGCGCCAGTCAAACCAGATGAGGAAGAGGGTAAGAGGAGAGAGAGAGGGAAGTGAGGAGGAAAAGAAAGAGAAACACAACAGGGGATGAAAGGGGGGACAGAGGGAGCCCCGGCTGCTGACCTGCCCTTTGACCGCTCAGGAAGGTGAGGACCATCCATTTGTCCTCCCTGTTGGTAGCGCCCGTCTCACACCACCCCTGACCGCCCAACCCCCCCAAAACTGCCTACACTGCCCACCATCACCCCCTCAGCCTCCCTCACTTCCCCCCTGTACTCCATCCATCCGCCAACAATGAACAATAAAGGCAACTGTCGGGAGCACTGGCCGCTGGAAAAATAAACACGGCGCTGTCCTTAGTCACAGACCCACCTTTGTAGAGAGCTAGTAATGTCTGTGTGTGTGTGTGTGTGTGTGTAGCCAAAGCTGACCAAGACAAGAAAGAGCCTTGTGTTAAAAACGTTAGCCCGTTCAAATGGGGGATGAAGGGTTGGGGGAGAAAGGGGGCAAAGGGGGGGAGAGAAAGGATAAGGGGGGTTGCAAAGGTGAAATGATGGATCAAAGGAGTCTTTCTTGTAAAGGGGTTCTTATTGGGCTTAACCCCCCCCCCCCCCCTTTACACACACACACACACACGCAAACACAGTCAAATTGGGGCACTTCTGTGGGTGTAAGTTCTAGGTGGACATTCCTTTAAGCAGCGGCCTGGAGAGCCAACTGTGTGAAAGTGAAGACAACCGCTCAATTCTTTTTTCTTACAAGCTGTTCTCAATCCCCCTCTCAGCTGTGGATCTTTAATCAGTAAACTCGAGTATTTGCAGATGAAGAGGATTCCAAGAAAACAACACGCTTCCTAACTGAGACGGGATTTAGTAAACTCTCTGGAGTGTACATGAGCTGCCCAATCTCTCCTCTTCCTCTTTCAGTCCCCGTTCAGACTTTTGAGAATTTCTGCGCCCCATAAATCAGCTCCTGTTGGCTTGTTTCCTCAGACGCTTTGAGGCGGGCAGGTGGATCGATAACTGGTTTCCTCCATCAGTTTACACACATACCTCCTTAGGCAGATTGCTATGGCCCTGTGCTTACCTACTAACACGCCGAAACCAACACCAGCTCGCTCCGATCTGTTCACACACACTCGTGCGTGGCGTAATTAACCAATTTGTAACAATGTAATACTTGTCATTGTGTTGGCGGTGCTAATTAATGACCCCGGCTGCACTGATAACTCCCCCCCGGAAAGGATGGAGGAGAGGAGATGAGATGGCTGGAAGCAGGCAGTGAGGCAGGGAGAGAGGAGGAAGAGAGGGAGGAGGAAGGAATGTTCTGAGTTTAGTATGAAGAGGACAAGATAACCTCATCACTGGAAATAATCAAATAAGATAATATTAAGGTTTAATTAAAGCTAGATGCTACCTAACCTGTCTAACCTAATATTCCTAGTAGCTCAAGTTTACTGGATTTAATGAATTTCTATAAATGATAACAAATCAAGTAGTATCACTGCTCATATTGATTTGAAGGAAACACTTTTACTGTAACCTTCACTTCAGACCACAAACACAACATAGATCCTATCTTTATCTCTTTCCTTTCTGGATAGCTGCTTTGTGCCATTGCAGGTGACTCTTCATCCGGAGCTGCTAAGAGCATTACTGCAGAGGGTTTGCATGCTGTAAGTGATTTCTCAGGTTGTGAGATTATTCACTAACCTCTTAAATCCGGGAGATACACTAGTACACGTTTCTTAAGTCTTTGTTTATTAATATTTACATTAAAGATGCTCAAAGAGAAAAGAAGAGGGGGGGACTTGCAGTGTAAGATGTGTGAAAACATCTGTATAAAATAATGCAAAAGACATCCTACAGACTGTTTAAATTTGGTGTGAAGGTAAACATTTCCATAAGTGCTTTTTAACAAAGTGCTAAAGCATGTAGAGTGTGTAAGAAAAGATGAGGGGCAATTCAAAAGGACAATCAAGAGTTTAAGACAACCTCTACAAATACTGCTTCAGATCTGTTTATAATACCGCTAAGCTGTGGGAAAATCAAATCTAACACTATGAGTTACACACTTAAGTGTGTGCGTGTGTGTGTGTGTGAACCACATGGTGCCTTTTACCAATGTAGCAGGAGGCCGTGGCCCCACAAAAAGCTCTTCATTGGAATTCGATTTTTTGTCAAGGGATGCACTGACAACTGTCACACACACACACACACACACACAAACACACACACACACACACACACGCTCACAAACTTAAATACACCAAAATGTAAAATAAACTGCTGAATGAACACTTGATTTTCGTTATACTTCACTCTTTTTTTCTACAGTCATTGGTACAAGTTGGATCTCTGCATTACATAGTGTTATGTAAGCACTGTCTCAGACTCAACTTTGAAGGACACACATAAATACACTTCCACTACCACACACACACAGACTCAAACATAGTTCAGATATTTCTCCCCAGCTGTTGGTGTGTGGTGCGCCATGCGGGATGCCCCTACACAGAAATGTCAGCACAGCAGGGAGCTGGGAAAAGGGGTTTGATCAATGGAGCCCCCCTCTCCACGGCCACGCCGCTCCGCAAGGCTCTTTGATTACATATTGCTTTGCTTCCTAATGAAGCTCAATTACTGGAGGAGAACGACGGCTTTGCCCTGGAGGTACGCAAAATAATAGGCCGACTCTTCCACCTCTCTCTCTCTCTCTCTCTCTCTCTCTCTGTCTCTCAGGCAGCATATTCACAGCACAGTTATCCTGTTCCCTGCCCTCTGTCCTGCCCTGTCTGTCTCACTCACAGATGTTAAGAAGGGTTGATGTGGCTAAACCGGTGATTAACACTAAGATTAACACAGAGATCAAGGACTGGCAGGGACGTCACCGACTGTTTGACATGTTGGTCAAACAGTCGGTTCAGCTGAGTTCAGTGAAGTTCAGGGCAAACACATTAACTTAATTTGACTTTATTCCACTTTAATCTAATCCTTAAACCTAGTCTGATTTAATTGAGCCTAGTCAGTACATATCTTAAGGGCAATTTTTTTTTTTTTTTTACTGTTATAATGTATGGCAACTCAAACTTGACCAAAGGCATCAAATGGCATGTGTGTTTTTTTTTTAAAGAAAGTTTGAAATCATAAAGTTTAGGCACACTCCTTGGTAATACTTGGTTATTTGAATCCTGTTATTTAGATAATGTGTTCCAGGGATATCAGAACATTACTTAATCTTAGTCAAATTTCCTTCATAAAATCGCTTAGAAAGTTACTTTGATAAACTTGGTCAACTTGTGTTTTTCTTATCAGTCATGTTTTTTCCCGTTTATTTGAACTACTTTTCCATAAAGACAATGGCTTCTTGTTTTTCGATCATGCTTTATGTAAACAAGGGATCTAATGTTGCTTTAAAGTTATTTAGTTATGCTTTTTATTTTTAGATGAATCTGTACAAGGAAAAGTTATTTTGCATTGACTGCTTGAAGCCCTCTGCTTAACTACGGACACAGGCAACAACCACTTATCCAAGTCTTACTTTTGAGATTTTAACACAAGATTGAAAGTTTAAATTGGTCTTTAGAAGGTTTCAGAAACATTTTTGGGGATTATTTTCCTCCAAGAACATCAGAGTTTGATAAAGTTGAAAGGGTTAACTCAATTTCTCTGCATTAAGTAAAGTTTAGCTCTATCTTTATTGGTACCATACCTTTAATTTCTCCAATGTGCCCTGAGCCCATGGCCAAAAGTTTATCCTTCCAGTCCTTAGACAACAGCCTCTCAATGCTGGGGGCCTCTGTTAAAGGGAGGGGTTGGTGGGGGGTAGAGGAAAAAGAAAGAGAGGGATTCAGTTGGCTGGCCAACATGACAATAAAGCTCATTTAAAGTCCATTTGCTGTAATAAAGGCAGCGGCAGCTCAGCCTAATGGTCGCATCAGCAGGAGAGAGAGGGAGAGAGAGAGAGAGAGGGAGAGAAAGGTGGAAAGAGGGAAGCTGATAATCGAAAGAGAGGAAATCTGAAGAACAAAAACAAGTGAGCAAAAGGGAAAGAGCGAGAGAGGCAGCGCAAGATAGAGAAAGAGAGACAAGTGGAGGAGAGAGGGAGAGAAAGAGCGAGGCTTTCTCCCTCTCACCTGCTGCTAGAGAATCATTAGCCCTGTGGGCCCTGAGACAAAGAGGGCCTTAATGCACCCGCCACAATGGACACATTATCAGCTCGCGCTTTGTTTTCAACACACACTCCACAGACCCTTACAAACACAAAACCCTGAACACACACACACACACACACACACACACACACACCACACACACACACACACACACACACACACACACACACACACACACACCCACAGAATCACTAATTACGATCCTAACCATGGTCACACTCACACATGGATGTTCTTTCACACACACACACACACACACACACACACACACACACACACACACACACACACACACACACACACACACACACACACACACACACACACACACACACACACACACACAAACAGTGGGGGCAAATGGAAATGTCACACAAGAGAGCAAACACATGCAGAGATTCAATCCTACATGTGTGCACATATACTGTATGCACTCATTGATATAACACACACACACACACACACACACACACACACACACACACACACACACACACACACACACACACGTACAAGTACAGACATGCTGCCATCATCTAGTCACTCTGTTAACTGTTATTAACAAGAACAAAGATCAGACAAAGGAGGAGTGAAAGTGTGAGGCAGGAGAATGAGAGAGAGAGAGAGAAGTGTATTTACTGGGAGCCATCTGCACCTGGGATGCAAGGCCTTCCTAAGGAAAGAGGTTTTACACTTTGAGTGCAGGGATTAACCCTATCAGCCAATGCAAACACACACACTTGAATGCACTAACATCCGCAAAACACACAGGCACATGCATGCACAACACACACACTCAGATGAGCACACATATATATAGCATTACATACAGACGTATGCACACTAGCAACTGCTGACGGCAGGTGAAAAAAAAAAGTTTGTTGGTGCTTGGATTATTTTTTTTTCCTATAATGACGAGAATGATTTAAGGGAAAAGAAGTCTTAATCTCAGTGGTATGAGACAGCTTGCCTGCACAAACACAAACACATACACCCACAAACACCCACAAACACACACAAACACTAATGCTTTTAACAGAGATGTCCAGTGTGTTGAGCTGCACAGCTTAGCTCTTTTTCCCCTCAAAGTGAGACATGTATACATGCACATACTCAGCTTCCACACTTAACAACAAATCAAATAACTTTTTTTTTTTACCCATCATCCAAACACAGAACGCAAAGCTTTTCCCCAAACTTCTTTCTTTCTCCTTCCTTCATGAGGATGAGGATGAGAAGCCACCTGGAGATTTTCAGGATTTAAAGTGACACACGATCACAAAAAAAGAAGAAGAAAAAAACGTGTTGCGAGACAGTCGGGACATACAAGCTCTGTTCAGACACACACAAAGCAGAGCAGCATGTCCTACATACCGCACCTCTGTTTGTGTGTGTGTGTGTGTGTGTGTGTGTGTGCGCGTGCCTACAGTCTCTCCAGAGGCCTGAATCAGGTCCCTTCCTCTGGCTTCAAGACTTCCATTCAGTCCCTCTCTCCCTCCTCACTGTTGCCTTTTCCCTTCACCGTCCTTGGACCCTGACTGGTCTTGTCCTTGTGTTTCTGATGCTGCCACTCAGCCAGTTAGTCAGCAGTCTACATCCCTGATGTGCCCAAGTGCTTTCTGTCAGAAGCCATTGTAGCCTTGAAGATGGGTTAGCATCAGGATGAAGATATGAGGAGGAACAGATCAGAGATGAGATGCAACATCAGGGAGGAGGAGAAGAAATATGCACAGAGGAAGAATGAATGGAGGAGAGAGTGTGCTCCTGTGTTTTCTCCCCCCCTCGTGACAGCTGTCTCACCATCACCCCAACAGGTGCTATTAGCCCCTGGCACCCCTCCTCTCCCTCTCTTTCTCTCTGTCTCTCACTCTCATCTCTCCCTCCAGCCCTCTCTCACTCAACAATGACAGAGGCTTTTAAGCCAAAGAGCTTTGACAAGTGAGAGGGAACAACAAATGGCAGTGTCGCCTGTTCTCTTTCCATTGCACTCCCCCTCTGTCTCCATCTCCTAGTTATTATTTTTATTTATTAACAGGGCTGCAGTTATTGTCCCCAGTGACAGGCCGGGGCCACTTTAACTATTAATAAAAAGCCAAGAGGCTCTTTCATTGTGTGGCGGATGGCAAAATGGGAGGAAATGGGTGAGAGGAGTGGAGACAAGTAGAAAGAGTAGAGGAGAGGAGATGAGAAAAGAGGGGAAGAGAAGAAAAAGAGGGGAAGAGAAGAGGGGATGAAAGAGAAAAAGAAAGAAAAGACAAGAGGAGAAAAGAAGAGAAAAGAAGAGGACATGGCATGCTGATGCTTTTACTGTGATGTTGATTGATGTGGTGAACATTATGAGAAAGAACCCACGCTGTCACCCTTGATAAACTACAAACACACACACACACACCAGCACATTCAGACTCTCTCTCTCTCTCTCTCTCTCTCTCACACACACACACACACACTCACACAAACTTGTGCACGAGATATAAGAGTGTTTGGACATCCTGAATCCATGACTTCACATGCTTTTTCTCATGCATTAGCTTCTCATCATGGTTGTTTGGGCATTAGTCAATGCATTAGAATACCTCTAGCTGTCAAGTGCATTCTGTTTTTTTTAAAGTCTTCTCTGGGGTATGAAATACGGTCTCCATTACCTGCAACTGTGCAACAATAACAACTTTGAGAGCCTTTCCTCTTCTCTAACATTTAAGGATTTATATTCTACAGCTCTGCCGATTTGAGGTTCTATATAGCATATTTAAAGCGTTCTTCTAAAAGTCACAGGACAGTTGGATGGAGACACACATAGCAAGGCATCTACAGCGTCTGACCATGGCCAAAAAGCACTAAATAAAAGAGGACAGCTCAACACTTTCCATGAAAATCACAAGAGCTACTCCCCATTCTTCTGGCATATGTGACATGTCGTGTGTTGTGTGAGGTAAGCGGGTGGAGTTTTTGTGCCCACACAGGGGTGTTGGCTACATATTTTCAGGGTTGGGTGTTAAGAGCTGAGGGTGAGGAGGGATGCTTGACCCCACCTTTGAAAAAAAACAAAAACAACAAGGAATGAGCCAATAAAACAAGAAGATGAAGAAGTGTAAAATTGTTTTGCAGAGGGCGTTAAAAGTGTGTTTTCGCTGTGACCCCTCACACATAAAGTTCCCCCCACCCCTTTTTTAAATAAAGTAATTTTGTAGAGAAAAAGTCTTATTTTGTTTTGTTTGATAATGTCATGGAATATTCCGTAGGCCCTTGGACATATTAGAGAGGTTAAAGGGGTTGTAGGAACCATAGTCCCTGCTTTGAGGTTCTGCTTTTGAATGTACATTTGTGTACCATTGTGAAGTATTTTCATGCAAAAGCAAATAAATTGGTCTAAGGGTGGCGTAGCCATTACAACCCTGCACAGCTAAGGGGGATTCTGGGAAAAGCAGAGGGAGAAAACGCTGACAATAACTCTGGAATCGTCGGCTATTATCTTGGCTCATTGGCTCAAACGGAGTCAAGCTGCTGCCCTGCAGCCGAGCCAAAACAACCCCGTCCACCTGCCGAGCGAGGGAGAGAGAAACAGTGTGTGTGTGTGTGTGTGTTTGTGTGTGTGTGTGTGTGTGTGTGTGTGTGTGTGTGTGTGTGTGTGTGTGTGTGTGTGTGTGTGTGTGTGTGTGTCTGTCTGTGTGTGTAAGAGTGAGCCCCCATCCGGCTTTTGGATCCACAGTGAGCTTTTGGTTCAGAAGCTGCTGGAGAGAGAGAGAGAGAGAGAGAGAGAGAGAGAGAGAGAAAGAAGGGAGTCGACTCGACTACAGTCCAGCTCTCTCTCCGACCAGCCTCACAAACAATACCCTCTCTCTCTCTTGCTCGCTCTCTCTCTCTCACTTTCTATTTTTCACTCAGATGTTTTGCCCTGAGTCACCACAAGCGGCCAGCTCTATTTTTCCTATTATCTCATATTTGTGAAGCTGGGAGACCTTTAGAGAAAGAGGGAGGGAGGGACTGTGAGGAGAAGGGGGGGTTAAGGAAGGGGTTTGTGGAAAGAGAGAGAGAAAAAAGAGGGGAAGAATAAAGAAGGAGAGTGAGAGAGAGCCTGGGTCCTCGGGTGCACAACAAAGGGACCTCTGTGCCAGCGCCAGGCCCAGCCGGGCTCAGAGGAGGGTGGAGGATGAAGGAGGAGGACGAAGACAAGGAGGAGGAGGAGGGCCCACAGGAAAAGGGCCCTGGCTTGGGACCCGTGGCCCGGCCCTTGTATCCAGAAAAACAGGCTCCACATTGACTTGGGCCTTGGCAGCCATGGGGAGGCTTGGGCTACTCCCCCCCCCCCTCCTTCCTTCTCTTTTCTCCTCCTCTTCTTCCACCCTCCTTCTTCCTAAACTGAGCAGGGGTCAGGATTGAATAAGCAATTATACAAGCACTGGTGGAGTTTGTGTAAGACTGCCACCCTGAACACTGAAGTATTGAGATAGAAGGAAGGAGTAAGAGAGAGGGAGTCCGAGGAGAGACGTGTGCTGACTTCTGTGGTGAAAACACATCAGCTGGCGGCCATGACGGCCACAGAGAGATGATGTTCACATGGGATTGAAAGATAAGATATCAATGTTGAGGAAAATGCCACTGTCTTGTAAGCACCTGAAGTAGGTCATCTTTCCTGACTGTCAGAATATGATGAAGCACTTTTATTATTTCATTCATTACAAACCTCAACAGCACATCTTATGGTTGTCAACTCAGTTTAGTAAATTAATCCTTGCTTCAGTTAAAACTCTGATTTATTTAAATAAGATACATAAAAAAGGGGAAAGTCGAATATGTGTATGAATAATGTGAGGTAATTTAAGTCTTTCAGTAGTAAAATGAGACAGACTGGACCTACTGCATAATGTAGATGTTCAGAGAAACTTCAGAAAAGCTGAATTTGGAATACAACTCCTCACTTATTTACATCGTCTTGATACTGCAGCTTCTTCGTCTGGCTATTCCCCCTCGCACTGACAGCACCAACATACTCCATTACGAAATGATGATGTTGATATTTTGATGATCAATTCATGTCTGGTTGAGCTGGGCCATGTGTCTGGACACATTTTCATCGATTCCTTCTAAAGACGGTCCAATCGTTCCCAAGCAAAAGGGGGCCGTGCCAAGATTATGGGCAGTCGCTTGTCAAAGAAAAAAAAAAGAAGACAAAAAAAAGGGCATTTTAAGGCGGTTTGAGAGAGGAGATGGAGCTGGAGAGGGAGCTGTATCAAAAAGCTTTTTGTCCAAGCCCACCTCGCACTACCACCTCCACAAGGTTAGCCACTAACAGTACCAATTATTGGCTTGTTGTTGGGGAGAACTGCGCTTGGCAACAGTTGCCGCAGTGGCCGGGCCTCTGTGTAAACACTAAAATCCCTTTACTCCTCCTCCTTACTTTGTACCCCCCTCCCAATGCTCCCTGTCTCCCACTGAAGCAGAGGAAGAAGGAGACAGAGAACGTGTGTGTGTGTGTGTGTGTGTGTGTGTGTGTGTTTTAGACTCAGTCCCTGTTTGGTCTCAACGTCCACAGTGACTTTTCATTTAGAAGCTGCTCCAACTTCAGTTATTAATGAACACCCAGACCAGCAGTCAGGCTTCAGGGACACACACACTCATACACACATAAAACTTAAACACAACCACATGACATCAACTTCTGAGAGTTAAGAGAGTGTTATTCACCTTGAAGAGTAAGTTAAGTTTTTGGGTGAGGCGATGAGGGACATATGGTTCCCCCTAAAGTACTGTGACAACCACAGACGCGTCTCTAAACACATTTTGGGGCGACACACCTGTTAACAGAAAAACTGCAAACAAATATCACTTGCCAAAACACCTAAAGATTAACCAGGGAGAGGACTTAATTTTTGTCTTTTTTAGAGAAAGATGGAATTTCAGTGAAAAAAAAAAGCAGAAGTAAATAAAAAAAGAATACTTTTTTTCCTCTTATGTAAATGTGAAGAGACTGTGCTGCAAAGATATTAAAAGAAAGAATTCAAGACGTACAAAACAACAGATGCAGTGGGATTTTTTTCATTCTATATTAAGGATTGTATGGATGTATAGCAACATGTTTCCCTTAAATTTGACGTTCTAAGAATAGGACGCGGCACATAAAGCGGAAATTTACAAGGGTGTCAGTCAACAATTTAATAAATTGAAAATCCATTTATCTGAATACAGAGTTCTGCCCTTCACTCCACTGCCTTTCCCTAACAGATGGTGTTGTGGGTGCTTATGTCCAATTTGATTTGAACCAAACCCTCAGCCAATTTTTACACTGGCATGAAATCTCAGCGAGCCAGATCCACACACTGGCAGTCAGAAATAGCAGCGGAGAGGGCGCGACATTGTGAAAGAACGATGAAGGGCAAAATCTGGAGCGACATTCGAGAAAGTCGAAGAAAAACTTTCCTTGTTGTTTCATTCTGCTTGGGTGCTGTTTTTTTCTCTCTCTCTCTCTCTCTCCTCCTCTTCCCCTCCCCCTCTTCATGTTGTTTTTGTGCCGAGCTGGAGAAATTAGCGATGCTATCTTAATGCTGTGTTTTTGCTGGAGACAGAGAAATGTTCCTTTCACACACACAGTCGCACACATTTTCCCCGACTGCCTCTGTGACCTCCGTTATCATTAAATGGCGTTTGATAGCATCTAGACATTTGAATCTGCTGGACTAATTCAGCTTGGCCACTGATAGCTGCAGCCACTGCACCTTTTATTAGGGACACTGAACACCAATCTCATTTTAATTTTACTGCCTCATACTTCACAGGCTGAAGAGACCAAGTGTCAACTGTGGTACTGATAACCACCAAGTACTGTTAGCTAATTGTCTGGTTAGCAAACAGAGCCTCTTAAGAGACTTTTGAATAGATACTAGAGGTTTACATGCTGTATTTGATGCATAATGTATTCACTGAGGAGCCTTTGAATAGAGTGGTGTTTCTTGGTCCTGCTGTCAGGTGGAAACCAAGTCCTTAGCAGACTTGAGCTGAGCATCATTTCCCTTCTTTTGCACGATCTCACGTGTCTTGAGAATGTTTCTTAAGCGCAGGAGGTTAGATAGTTGTCACAACCATTACAGATCCAAGATTTTAATCTGCCAACTAAACCATGAAAAGCCCTTTTCAGCACCAATTTCTATATCATGTGCCGATCAAAATGTGATTTTCAGACTCTTGAAATCTTAATTTTCATGGACAAATCAGATTTAATCTATGGCTGAATTGATTGTGAATCAACCAATCACACGAGGCAAAAAAACAAATCGGTTCTATGACTTCTGCTTTCTCAACCTGACGTCAGAGTGAGTAGGGGGTTAAATAGTTGGGGTCGGCAGTCTTTAATGCACGCACATCTCTCCCTGTCAAAAGCATCCTGTTGAAGTAGGCCAAGGCATGTGTATCAGTGTGTGTGTGTGTGTGTGTGTGTGTGTGTGCGTGTGTGTGTGTGTGTGTGTTGTACACAGTGGCTCAGGCTGCTGTAATGGAAAATGACACTTGCAATCTGTCTCGTAGCAATAACCCCTCTTCAGTGCTCTTGTCTCCACTCCACACACACATGCACACGCACATGCACACACTCAACGTCTCTGTCACTGGAGCGGCCCCGGGGCCGTCCTTGTCACTGCACAGCTTTATTGCATCACTTTAACGTGACAACAAAAGAAGACATTGTGCATCGGGCCTGCTGTGTATAGGAGAGGAACGGACCCACGCATTAACTACGCTACAGACAGACAGAGTGCACACACACACACACACACACACACACACACACACACACACACACACACACACACACACACACACACACACACACACACACACACACACACAGCGAAGCATTTTCTCTTGTGAGTCGTGACATTTTTCGTCTGCCTGTCAAAGCAATGACAGAGAGACAGACAGAACAGCAAGACACTCCTGACACACTAATGTTGCTTTGCATGCTGGGAGCCTTTTCAAACAAGGCTGAGCTGTGACTTTAACCTCCCTTTGTGTGTTTGTGTGTTTATGTGTGTGTGTGTGCATGTGAGACTGATGGGTAAAGACTGTTATTTCTGATGCTATCATAGTTTTGGCGCTGTGTTGATTATTTGATTGACAGTTGGCTTGGCTTGAGAGTGGCTTTGCTTTGCCGGACGGCGGAGGCGGGACCCGCCTATTCCAGTTATCGCGGACGCTGTTGACAAGCACAAACAGACGCACACGCACACACTTCTCCCTCTGTTAATGCGTCTGTTTGAGTCTCGATATCCGTCTCTGTCTCTTTTTGTCTTTCTTCTCTCTATGTGTGAATGTTTGTTCCATCTGTGCGTCGATCGGCCTGAGACAGAGCGCGTTGTAAAGTCTTAAGAATAGCCCACATTGTCCTGTGTGCTGCTCAAAGACAGGGCGACAGACATGTGAGAACCATTAGACCAATCGCAACAACAGTCCAAACAGCGCTGGAATGCTCTGCTGACTAGCATGTGTGTGTTTGTGTGTGCGCGCGTCTGCCTGCGAGTATTTGTGTGCCTGACCCGTTTGGAGCCTTCAGATTCACTGCGCTCCAATTATTCACTCACGTCGATATCTCTCCCTGCAGATCTCTTCCTACTCCCCGATTATCCTGGCAAGATCACAAAGTTTTTCAGGCAAGAAAAAAAAAAGTTTGATTGGTTGATAAGATTTGCCTCGTCAATAACAGCTGATGCTGCTGGTTAGGTCACATTTAGATCATTTAGCCATCTGTGGCTAACAAGTAAGAACAAGGAACTCACACAAATTAAATGACAAAAACAGAGTTGGTGAAAGAACATACTATAGTGACAGCACGTTGATCATTTTGCACTTTAATTACAACTTTTAAGATATGTAAAATTTAAAAAGATGAAAGCTTTGCAAACTTTTTGATAAAAACAGGCTTTCTATGTGAAAGCATTGTATAGCCTGTGAATCACTACTTCCAATGTGGAGGGAGCTATTCAAAGTTAAATAAAAAGAAGGCCAGCTAAAGAAACATCTAGGTTGTTTCTGGCCTGAGACTGAAACCTTTGACAGAAAGCCATTTCTACAAATTGAAGGTGTAAGGTCTGACAAAAAAAAACTAAGCGGTGGGTAGAGAGCTTTCAATAAAAGCTGCTTTTGAGATGCATTATGGGCAATGTAGGATCACATGCTTTTGGAGCTTGGAACTAAATGTCAAGATAATTGTCCCCTTACTGTTTTGATTTGTATTTCTGTCTCTTGTAAAGGTATATGGATGTGCAATAGTGACCGGCTAGGAGGTCCCTTTAATTAACTGATTATGAATAGAACTATTGCAATAGTGTTCAAATTGTTTATCTGATAAATGCAACGGCTAGTGGATCCATTGCAATATTTTCAGACACATTTCTCAGAGTTTTCTGATTCTGATTTACCCTTTTCTAGAAGAAATAATAATTACTTACAAAATTTTACAAATGTGCACACTTTATGGTCAGTGAGAAGCCCTAATCACACACGCATGAAAATCACAATTTCCAGAAAATTTGAGGGTGAGCTGCATGTGTGAACACAAACAGCCAAATTGTACTCCTGAATAGATCAGGAATTCTTCCAGCCACATTTTCAAACGAGCAAATCAAGTGTGTTATTCACTGTATGGGTTATAATGTGAATACATCTGATTGCTTGTAGTGTTGACAAATAGACAAAAAAGTTTTTTTTTTCCATCTTGTCACGTCAGGGGAAGATTTCAGGTGTGCATCTGTGAACTTGGTTCAACAGAATCAAAATCAATAGGGCTTTGGTTCTTAGGAGATATTCTAAATGGAGCTTCAGCAGGTGAATATAATTTGGAAATAATCTTAGTCTACATTTGATTGATGTATCCACCTAAATACAAACAGATAAACACTAAAAGTATCTTAAAAAGTGGTTAGTATTTTATTTGATCAAACTTTGCTTTCATCTTAACATCTTGTTTTTTTATCAAATCATTCCTGTGTTAATCGGATCATTCATATCTTTATTAGAACATTATTGGTAAATGTTATTTGATTTAAACTGCTCTCAGGCGGACAAATGGTCCCTTGACTCACTTCTTTTTTCCTCCCCCCCTCCTAAACATTCCTGTGGGTCTTTGACCCCTTCATTCTCATCCCCCCACCATTCCTCCAACAAGACATCCCCAACTCTATAAGTGGGCTAATTGTCTTAACAACGTCTGGCTCAGGAGAGACTACAGACGACGGTGGTGTCTAATATCCTTGGCAAAAACTTTGTTAGCTTCATTAAACGATCCACCAAAGCAGACAAGGAGGACGTGGTCTACAGTTAACTGAGGGTGAAAACCCACTGCCGATAGTAGGCCAAAAATTCTGCATGAGCCTGTGTTTGCTTATAGTAAAGCGATACCAGTGGGGTGGTGCAGGGAGCTAGACAGAGGGCCCAATGTTAGACAGTGTGCTGGGTGTGTGTTCCTTTGGGTGTAAGAGTATGTCAGACACACCAACATGACCTAACTTACAAGTGTCCACTGTCTCGGTGTGGACGGCTCCTTGAACCAGCATCACAAGACCGGCTAGTGTGAAGCTCGCAAACAAACATGGGTTCAATTTGAGAGACACTCAGAGAAAAAATTAACCGTGTTAGAAGGAGAAAGAGGAGGACTACACGACGAGATAAAGATAGATCAGAAATATGCCAGAAGGAGAAGATGGATCATGGAATCTTTCCTCTAATACTTTGTGTCTATGAGTGTGTTTGTGAATAAAAATGGACCCAGATACCACCATCTGAGACACACAAACACACATACATAAGGGGCGCTTGCTTACTCCACCCACATCTAGAGGAGCGGTAAATAGGTCTGTTACACACCACTGATCATTAGCATTCATAGTTAATCATCATTTATTCACAAATTCCAACAGCGAGGATTCTAAATTTAACTGCCAGGCAGAAAATGGTTGTGAGTGTAGGAAGGATGCCTGTGCCAAAAATACATACAAATGGTGACACACGCAGACACACACATCATAGATTTATGTTGCAGTTTGTTTCCTGAACTTGAAAATAAAGCAAAAAGGAAAGTGGGGATTTAAGAGACCTGACAGGTATGTATGTGCAGGGCAGGATGAATGTTTTGGAGAAAAAGAAAGGAACAAGTGAGAGTGAGCAGGAATGGGAGGGACAGAGGGAAAGAGTGAGGGAGTGTGTGTGAAGGTCCTTAGGAATGGAGACTCTCTGTAACAGTAAACACAGCTACAGGTCAACAACGTTATTGAAGATTCAATTAGAAGATATAGAAGTTAATCGATCTCACAACATGTTAATAAGATGCTTTGAATTAAAAACTGAAATTAAAAAGACGTATTGAATAGATGCTTTACTGAGATAAACAGCTGAAGTTTTTTAAAGAATACAAGGATTTTAGGCTGTCAATGAATTTGTGGCTGAAGACGCTTATTATTTGTTTGACCGAGAGTTTCACAATGTAAATCTGTGAGGTTAAAGGAGAAGGGTCATAGTTCACAGTTACGTTAAACAACAAAGCAAGATTACATAGAAAAAAAACTGTAGTGTCATCAATGAATGCTTAACACCACATGATGTTTGACTCTTCATCTTGAAAATGGCTGATTGGAGTCTCTTAACTCAGTTGAAGAATTTCAGCTTTTATTTAGTGAGGGAACGAAGTCAATAAGTTGGTATAATACAAAATAAGTAAGAGTTATATTCCAAAACTAATTGGTCAAAATCCTATCAGTACAGACTGAAATAGCATGACCCTCCAACTGGATTCTATATTCCACATAAGACTCAACAGCATCAGTCCTTAGACTTTTTCAGCCCGTTATATTTCATTTTACAACTCAATCACAAATCATCATGGTGATTTTCTCTGACATTATACAGCTCCTCCTGAGCCAGAGAATCCATTATAGTGTTTTCACAGGCTGAGTAGAAGTCTCCATGACGAGTGAACTGACCTTTAAATCCAAAAGGGCTAAGTGCACATTAATTGAATAGTTTTCCACTTCTTCAAACAATTACAAAAAAATGCAACAAATCTAAAAAGTCTTGTCATCTTCGTTAAAAACAAGTACAAGTTTCCTTTGGTATGGCTGCTTTACAGAGTCACTCTTGTTTTCTGGGTTGGTCTATTATTTTATTAATTACTGTAATATCATGTCATAATGTCACTGTTCTAACCACTGACTGTGATGTTTTGGAAAGGCTACAGAAACACACACCTGGGTTACAGACAGGACTGGAGTACAACAGCTGATTTGCTTTGTCGGTATTACAATGAGCCAAGAGACCCTGTGTTTGTGTGTGTGTGTGTGTGTGTGTGTGTGTGTGTGTGTGTGTGTGTGTGTGTGTGTGTGCATGCTTGCATCCGAGTGTGTGTTTGTCTGGATGTGTGTGTGTGTGTGTGTGTGTGTGTGTGTGTGTGTGTGTGTGTGTGTGTGTGTGTGTAGGTGACAGCTCCAGCCCCAAACTGACTGGCATCTGGCGGTGGCAGTTGTTTTAACAGCTGAGCTGACAGCATTAATCCGAACGCACCCAAATCAAAAGGAGACAACACCTGTTCACTGCTCCTGAGCCCAGCCGAGGAGGGAGGAGGGGGAGAAGGAGGGGAAACGAGGAAGACGGAAAAGGGAATTATGAATGGAGGAAAGCGGTGAAAGAGATGGAGGGGGAGTGATTAGAAGCAGGTGGAGAGAGCGACAGGGACAAAGGGTGGCAAGAGGAGAGCGATGGAGGTGAGGTGGCAGAAATGAATAGAAACAAGGATAGGGAAGGGATGAGAGGGAAAAAAGGATGAGGTAGGATAAAAAGGAGGAGAAGGGGGAAAATTATGAGAGCAGGCATGCTGCCAGGCAACACACACACACAGCACTCTTTCCCCTGAGTGAAGCGGAAAGGGGCAGTGGGCCAAACAAGGCGGGAGGGGTAAAAATACAGCAGGAGGAAAGGAAGAGGTGAATGGATGGAGGGATCCCACAGGGAGAGGGAGAGAAGGACAGCTGGAGAGAAGAGGGATGGGGGGGGACTGAGAAATATAGCAGCGATCCATGCAGAGGATCATCAGAGCTCCGACATGAGTGGCGGGTGATGGCTGGCCGCTCCGCTGAACGAGCAGCAGCAGCAGCAGCAGGGAGAGAAGAATGAAGCAGGAGTGAAGGGGTGGGGGGTGGGGGAGAGGGACTGCTGGGGATGCTCGTCTCCCAACATCTGGCTCAAATAAGGCCGGGGCCGTGCTGTGGGCTCAGGGTCACGACCCCTGAGGCTGACAGAACAGACACTACCACTTCATCTAGAGGAACCGCCCTCTGACCAGCAAGCCAGGGGTTAATTAATATAGACCCTGTGGCTTCAAAGACTGGCTGAGTGACTGGCTCTGTGGAGTATCTGAATGGCTGACTTCTTGGCAGTCTGGCTGATGCTCTACAGGACTAAGCTTCCTCACTTGCTGACATATTAAAAGACTGACTAACTAGCTGACTGACTTGTTGCTCTCCCAATGACTAAGGTGCTAAAGAACACTACACATAGGAAAACACCTTTACATCTGTCATCTGTCTTTACATATGTGGGGTGGTCATTTTGCCGGACAGGGTTGTAGAAATTCTGTCATACTTTGTGTTTTACCCACCATTTGAATTTTTACTTTTCAAGTCTATAGCTCTTCAGCACCCTGCAGCAAACATATAGCAAGACATGTTCAGTAGCCTTTGGTGTTAGGGTAAGTGTTAATGCCCAAAAGCTCTTTTTGATAGATTCCATCATCCCCGAGATATAAAAAGGTCTCCCTATGGGGGTGTGATTGCCATACTCGATCGAAATGAATCCTAATCATTCAAAATGATGGACAGCCTTCACAATCTTCCATCATTGTTCAAGAATTTCTGTTTTCAAGGACAAAAAAATTGTGAGTTAAGGTGACCTCTGTACTGTGTATTTGTAACTTTTACTGCCATGTGTGCAGGCAATCCAACAAGAACTACACAGTGATACACACCTCCACTCAGGCTGTTAAAGCCCCTTTTACATCCATGTCAGGCTTTAAATCCTGTGCTGGACGCTGCTGACATGAGGACTACAGCTCTGATGCTTCTGCATGCTCGTTGGAGCTGAGATGTCAAATTGTGCTAAGCAGATTGAGCTACTTTGCGCACAAGCCTACATGGATTATACAGAGGAAAGTGGGGTGTAGGCTCCGTCACACAATCATATTAACGTGCAGCATGTGGCATGTAAGGCACTGGGATGCACACAAAGACCTGCCAATACATACATGATATAGACAGTATATGTTAATGTGGTATAAACTATACAAGCATACATATGATCTCTTCAAAGGAGTCGCAGCTAATAAGCTCGAACATAAAGCTTACTTAACATCTATTTAAAGTACATTATAGTAAGCTTACATGCTGCAATCACAGTAAAGATTTGCACCTACACTTAATTTGTGCCACAAAGCACATGGATGCATACTGTATCTGCATACTGTAGATCCATGTGTGCTTTGTCTAGATTTGTAAAGAAATTAATTGAATATGATCACCATGTTCTGCCTCATGTTTTAATACCAACTGATATGTTGGTTTTTGATTCCTTATTGTATACTGATATGAGATACATGACATAGAAGGTGAAAAGAAGGTCAGCTAAACATATACAAATACAAAAAAAGACAGACAAGGATAAATGAGTGACATCGATTGGAAATAAAGTTTTGGAGAGTCATTGAATAATGATAGAAATGTAATTCTGGTTAGAAGTAAGGGAGGTTTTTCCGATAGAAATCAACAGATGCATCAAATTCAAAATATAAATCTAAACTGAAATAACTGTCTTTGAGAATTTTCTCTAATTCACTTGTCATAAGAATCAAACTACTTAGTACTTTTTAGAAAGCCCTTACGGAGTTTTGGACATGTATAGCTGGATTCACCCTGTTATTGAAAATTAGGCAAATCTATTAAATAAAAAAATAAAAAGGTGTTGTCGTTGTAACTTCTGAACAGCTTCCACCTACTTCTTATTTTATCCAAAGTTGATTCAAAGTGCCTCCTTGAACACTCACTAAACTATTTGCATGTTTAACTGTGTGTGGGCCTAGAGAAGTTTGGAAAGCTTTCAGTACAGTGATAGCTTTTTATACCTTTCCATGGCACAATGTCAAAAATGTAAAATCAAGCATTTCATTCCAAAACGCAACATCCACCTACTCACAAAGTAACTAACTGCTGGTGTGTGAGAAGACTACTAAATGACAGAATGCTGAACTTGTCTTCTAAACTTTGAGGCTTCTTCTAACACATAAGAAACATTTTAGGATGCAGTCATGTTTGCCTTTTGAAAACTGGTTGAACTTCAAGCAGAAAGCAGAAAGTGTTTTTGTTGCCTGAGTGCCTCAAAGAAAAGTTTTTAAGATCTTTCAGCTACATTTCCAAGGCTTTTTGATAATGTAATTGAGGGCCGAATGAGTGTTGGCGCACTTGTACACAAAACTCATTCATTCTCGCAGACTTTTGAGGCATAAAAACATTCCTCTGTCTCTCCATGGGAATGGGAGAAAAAAACACCAAGAATGGAAAAATCAAAGAAAAGGAAGAAAAACAACAACGGGGCGTGCAAATGAAGGGAGTTTATGAGAGAGCTGAATAGATAAATCATGGATTCCACTGA